>NC_072492.1:48933261-49247428 GCF_027574615.1 Eptesicus fuscus
CACCCACAGGGCTCCGTGGGGACCGGGGCCGGGGAGGGGCTGCGGGGCCGCTGGGCGCAGCCAGCCCGAGAGACAGGCCGGCGTCTGGCTCCCAGCGGAGACCGGACCGCTGTCTGCGCCTGCACACGGGCCGGGCTTGGGACGGGGCGTTCGGAGACGGAGGCGGAGGAGGAGCCAGGGGCCGGGCCCAAGCGCCTGGCCTCCCGGGGGCTGCGCAGTCCTGGGGGCCGCGGCGGAGCGACAGGCGGCTGGGCCCCCGGACACTCACTGTCTTTGTTCGGGATGCCGGGCAGCCTCGTGTCCATCCGTCCCTTGTAAATATGTCCGTCCAGGCCCAAGATGTCCACTTCGTGGTGCTGTGGAGGCGGGGGGCGGGGGCATCACCAGGAGGCGCGGCGGCTTCCCTCTGGCCCTGTCTCCACGCGGCCTGGGCACCGCGGTCCTCCCGACGCCAGCACCCAGCGAGCTCAGCCCTCGGGGGCCCCGGGGGGCTCCGGGCAGATGGGGGGGGAGGGGGCGGTGCTCCGGTTCTCAGGGCCCCGGCTGGAGGCCTCGGGCCGAGGATAAGAACCCGAGGCGTTAACAGGGTCTAAGAAACTGCCTCGCCCTGGCTGGTGTGGCTCAGTGGATAGAGCACGGGCCTGCGGACTGAAGGGTCCCGGGTTCGATTCCGGTCAGGGCACATGGTCGGGTTGTGGGCTCGATCCCCAGTGGGGGGCGTGTAGGAGGCAGCCGATGGATGATTCTCTCTCATCATTGATGTTTCTCCCTCTCCCGTCCTCTCTGAAATCAATAAAATATATATTTTTTTGAAAAACACACAAAGAAAAGAAACTGCCTCCAGGCCAAGGGCGGGTGAAGTGACTTCGGTGAGTTTCCAGAGGACCGACCCGGGGCCATGGGGCCCTCCTCCCCCGCTCGGGCCCCGCCCCACCTTCCTGGCGATCTGGATGTCCTCGGGGAACAGCCCCTGCTGCAGGTGCTGCAGGCGGGTGCGGCGGTAGGGGTAGGTGAGGGTGTGGCTGCCCCCGCAGTGCCGCGACACCGTGGCGAAGCTGTAGTCGGACATCTCCGACACCCTGTGAGGAAGACGCCGAGTGGGAACGGGGTGACGGGTGGGGGGGGGGGCTGCTTCAGGGGTCTCTGCGGCCAGGTCAGGAGCAAGGGGCAGCCAGGCAGGTGAGTGAGCAGAGCAGCCTCCTGGCCAGCCATCCTGAGGACACTCACACACACACACCTACACACTCACACACATACACACACTCACACACTCACACATACACACACACACACACTCACTCTCACACACACACTCATTCACACACTCACACTCATGCACTCACACTCACACACTCTCTCACACACACACACACTCTCACACTCACACTCATGCACACACACACACACACATTCACACACACACACACTCACACACACACTCACACACATACACTCACACATACACACACTCACATACACACTCACACTCACTCACACGCCCTCCCTCCTCGGCTTTCCCGGCGGGGGCTGAGGCGTGCCCAGGCGGCGCTCAGTCTGCCGCCCGCGTCCTACCGCTTGCAGCAGGGGGAGCCCAGGCACTGGGCCTGCAGCAGCTCGTGGATCATCTGGCTGCTGGCCTTGACCGAGCCCCCGTAGTGGATCTGCACCTTCTCGATGTCCATCAGCATCTTGGAGTGCATGGTGCGCAGCCGCCCCACGCTCCGCTCCATCGACGCCAGGTCGGCCCGCGGGAAGGCGGAGCTGCCCAGCTTGAGGCTGCGGGTGTGGGCGGGAAGGAGGGTGGGCGGCCGCACAGGCCGGACCCCGTGCACAGGCCGGAGTCCACGCCACCTCTTTACCCCCAGCTCAGCGGGACCCGGGTGGGCGGGAGCCCTTTCCACAGCCCCACCGACCGCGGCCAGGCTTGCGGGGCAGGTTTGCTGAGGAGGGCGGTGCGGAGAGCCGCACGGAGAGAAGCCCAGCTCCTCCCGCCAGCCGGGGGGCGGTGCCTGGCCCCGCACACCGCACACCCCCAGGCTCCTAAGCAGTTGGAAAGCCCCCCTCTCCACTGAGCCCCATCCTCAGGAGGTGGGAAGGTGCAGGGAGGGGGCACGAGCTCCAGAGCGGGCCCTGAGCGACCGCTCGCTGAGGGGTGCTGGGCCCCCTGCCCCGCCACGCCACGGCTGAGGCACCGGAGGGTCTGGGAACGGGTGAGGAGGGAGGTGGCCGGCAGCCTTGGCCAGGTCCCCCGGGACTCCGAAGGCAGGTGTTTCTGGTCCTGCCTCCTCTGCCAGCCCCATTCCTGCCCTGGGAGAGCTGGTGGCAGCTCAGGCGTCCCTGGTGAGGGGGGCCCGCATCGCTGTTGTTCCCGGCGTACTTGCGGCTCTGCTGCCGGACCTGCTCCAGCTCAAAGACGGTGTAGGGGCGGGTGGAGCGGTGCCCGGGCAGGCTGGGCCCCACGGGCGTGGTGGGGAGGACCCTGGGTGGCGCAGAGGAAGGGAGGGTCGAGCGTGAGAAATCCCATGGTCCCCTCCCCCGTCCCCTCCCCACGGGCCTCCTGCCCCGGAGCCCTCCCCTGGGGGTGGGGCGAGGACCAGGGGGCAGCAGGCCAGGCAGACAGGAGTGGGCCCACGAGGGAGGGAGGACACGGAGGCGGGCAGGGGGGGGCTGGCCAGGTGTGGGCACTCACTGTCCAGTCACAGCTGTCTCCAGGGGACGGTCACAGGACAGGCAGTGGAAATGTGCCAGGAGCTGCCTGTGGGGCGGGACATGCGAGGGTGGGGACACGCCAAGGTGGGGACACGCCAGGGTGGGGAGTGGATCGTGGAGAGCCCGCCTCCAGGCAGGCTGGAAGCTCGGCTTACCCCGCAGGTCCCGGCCTGGAGGCCCGTCCTGTCCCTGCTCCCCAGACTCAGCCGCTCCCAGACATGCCCCCTCTTGGTGCGGATCCAGCACCCACCTGTCCTAACCCACGTGTCCCTGAGGGGTGCTCTGTGTAAGCCTCGGGGGCCCCCTGGCGGTCAGTCATGGAAATGCTGCGGGTCAGGCGGCCACGGGCCAGGTCCCCCTGGCCTGCTCTCACCTCTGGGGACTGGGGACTCCCTCCCATGGCCCCAGAGTCTCAGCCTCATCCCCTCCTTCTCCACTGTCCTACGGGGTGGCCTCAGCCCCCAAACACCGTCCCTCCTGCTGTGGGGCAGTCGCTGCTGGTGGGAGCTGGTCATGCAGGGCCCCCGGCCTCCCTCCCAGCCCCGCCCAGCTCACCGCCGCATGCCGGCCGCCTCGTCCGCCTGGTAGAGCGGGGAGCGCTCCTTGAGCTGCTGCCGCAAGGACTTCCACCGATCCTCCAGCAGCTGCTTCACGGGGTCCAGCTCCAGGCGGTCCAGCTGCGGGCGGGGGGACCAGGTGAGCCCTCAGACGGCAGGTGGGGCTCTGCGGGCCGGAGAAGGCGGCCTTGCCCAAGTCCCGGGGCCCTGGGGCCTCGCCGCCCTCACCTTGCTGTCCATCTCGGTCAGGAGCCGGTCCAGCATCTTCTGCCAGTCCCGCTCCTGCCCGCTCATCTTGGCCACCAGCTCCTGCATCATGTGGTTCAGCTGCTCCGTGGTGGCGTCAAACTGCATGCGGCTCACCTTGGCCTCCAGGGCGCTCTTGTCGGCCTTCTGCCCGGAGAGAGGAGGAGGCCGCCCGATGGGAGAGGGCCGCGGCGGGCCCCCTGAGCGGTCACCCTGACGCTGAGCCTACATCCTCCCCCCGGCTCCCTGCGCTCCTGGCCTCCCAGGCAGGAGGGCCCTCGGCCTGGCCCTTACCACTTCCATCTCCATCTCCAGGTGCCCCCTGTTGGCCTTCTCCTTCTCCAGCTTCTCCAGACCCTGGTACAGCACCTGGGAGGCAGAAGGGAGCGTGAGGAGCAAGGAGCGGAAGGGCAGGGGTGGCTGGGGTCCTGCCGAGCCCCCGCTCCGCCCCGCCCCACCCCCACAGCGCTCACGTCGATGTCCTTCTGCTTCTGCCGATGGTCCTCGATGAGGTTGCCGGTGATGAGGTTGAGCTTCTCACAGTCGCCCTGCACCTGCAGGATGGCGCTCTGCACGTGGCCCAGCAGCTCCTCGTCCTGCGGCGGAGGGACCAGGGCCGCTCACTGAGGCGGCTGGGGCTCCCCAGGGCCGTCCTCTTGCCCCCGATAAGTTGACCCTTAAAACATCACCCAGCCCAGCCGGTGTGGCTCAGTGGTTGATCATTGACCTATGAACTAGGAGGTCACAGTTCGATTCCCAGTCAGGGCACATGCCAGGTTGCGGGCCTGATTCCCAGTGGGGGGCGTGCAGGAGGCAGCCGATCAGTGATTCTCTCTCATCATTGATGTTTCTATTTCTCTCTCCCTCTCCCTTCCTCTGAAATCAATACATCAATACAAATATATTAAAAACAAAACAACCAACATCACCCAGCTTATCGGCCAACCTCCAACCCGTTGGTTGTCTCCACCATGTCCCTCGGACAGTGGGAGGCTCCCTACGCGGTCTCTGTGACGCCCTCCCCCCCCCGCCAGGGGACAGGAGCCTCAGCCCTGCCTCCTCGGGGGACCTGGTCGGCCAGTGGGGGTGATCAGCAGAGGTGATCGAGGCTCAGAGAGGTGAGCGGCCCCCGAGAGTCAGCGTGTGGGCTACAGCCCCCCGCCTGCCCTGGGCTGAAGCAGACCCCAGGACCCAAGAGGCAGGATGCAGGGCCTCGGGCGGTCCGCACCCACCAGCAAGCCTGCCCTTCGGAGGGAAGTGGGAAGGGGCCTGGGAGGGAGAGGGGGTGCTTCCTGAAGCTGTGCCAGTGCCCCCGCCCCAGCTCGTGGGGGGCCCTGCTCCACCCACAGCCCGCTGTGCCTTCCCAGCCCACGGCCCCGCCTCCCCAGCACTCCTCGCCGCACCCTGTGGAAGGAACGGGGCTTTTGTGGGCTCCCTCCTGGAAAACTAAGCTGGGGGACCCTGTCAGCCGCTCCCCGTGCCACAGGCGGCTGCCCCCGGGGCCGCGGTCACCTGTCTCTGCAGCTTGGCTTTCTTGGAGGGCCGCGAGGCAGCCAGGCTGGTGACCATGTGCTGCAGCTGCTCGTAGCGCTGCACCAGCGTGCTGACCTGGTGGCTCAGGTCCAGGCTGCAGGCCGGGCAGGTGGCCTTGGGGTCAATCTGGCCAGGTGACAAGCTGACCGAGGCCTTCTGCGGGGTCATGCTCATGGTCAGCAGCGTGGACGACGAGGCCAGCATGTTCTCGATGATGGTCCTGAGCTTGTCCAACTGGGTGCAGGCGAGAAGGCAGGCGCAAGGGCGTGAGCGAGGCCCGGCCCCCTCCCCCCCCCACACACAGGAGGAATGGAGGGGGGCAGCCAGTTCTGAGAAGGGCTGGTCCCTGCGCTGAGAGCGTGGCCTCCTCACCTGGTCCTGCAGGTAAAGGGAGGCCTCGGAGACGGAGTGCTCCATGTTGACCTTGCCCTGCTCCTGGCTCTCCCTCAGGTCGGACAGCTCCTTCTCGATGTCGTGCACGCTGACCCTGCGGCACAACGGACGGCCCGGCTCACCGCCAGCCCGGCCCGGCCCCAGTGCTGAGCACGGCCATCAGGGATGTCAGGGATGGAGGGGGATGGACCAGGCCGGGCCAGAGGGGGTGCCCGGTGCGCTGTGGCAGGCGAGGCCTGGCCTGCAGAGAGGGACCCTAGCGAGCACTCCCTTCCAGCTCCAACTGGGGACAGAGTCGAAGGAGGTTTTTGCGGGGGGCCGGGGGGGGGGGGCGTGTGGAGGTAGTGCTTCCAAGTCCTGGTGCTGAAGGTAGTGCTTCCAAGTCAGGAACGTGGGAAACTCCCACCAGCAACTTGAACGAGATGTGGGCACCCAGGAGAGCAGACGCCCCAGGTCAGAGACAGGGTGTGGGCCAACAAAGCCTGCCCGCCGCCCCCCTTACCTGAGGAGACCCAGCTGCAGGCCCAGCGGGCCAGCGGCCACCTCCTTCCCCATTTCTGGAAACCCTTCGCCCTCCAGGAACCTCTGTATCTTGTCCAGCTACAAAGCCAATGGGAGAGGCGGGTCAGCAGGCCGGGCCCTGCTCCCTGCAGGTGCTGCGGTCCCTGACCCTAATCCAACCTGCTGACAAAAGCCAAGGTTCCTTCCTGCCCTCCCTCCCTCCTTCTCTCCCTTTCCCTCCCTCCCTCCCTCCCTTCCTTCCTCCCTTCCTGACCTCCCTCCCTCCATCCCATGATGTAGACCAGTGATGGCGAACCTGTGACACGCGTGTCAGCACTGACACGCGTAGCCATTTTTGATGACACGCGGCCGCTGAGGCGGCCGCATGCCGAGGATGAAACATTTCCGAAATAATGTTTTTTCCTCAAAGTGACACACTACCCGAGTTATGCTCAGTTTTTTGGCGAAGTTTGACACACCAAGCTCAAAAGGTTGCCCATAACTGAATTTATAGACAATCTTCAGTAAGAAGACAATTAAAGCCCTGGCCGGTGTTGCTCAGTGGATAGAGCGGCGGCCTGCAGACTGAAGGGTTCCGGGTTTGATTCCAGTCAAGGGCATGTACCTCGGTTGCAGGCTCAATCCCTGGCTCAGGTTGGGGCACATGTGGGAGGCAACCAATCGATATGTCTCTCACATTGATGCTACTCTCTCTGTCTCTCCCTCTCCCTTCCACTCTCTCTAAAAATCAATGGAAAAAATATCCTCTAATGAGCATTGCATATATACATATATATTAAAAAAAAAAAAAAAAAGACAGCTAAAGCCCTAGTTGGTTTGGCTCAGTGGATAGAGCGTCGGGCTGAAGGGTGCAGGTTCAATTCCCGTCAAGGGCATGTACCTCAGTTCCCGGCTTCAGTTGGGGCGAGTGTGGGAGGCAACCAATCGGTGTGTCTCTCACATCGATGTTTCTCCCTCTCCCTTCCACTCTCTCTAGAAATCAATGGGAAAATATCCTCGGGTGAGACAAAAAACAAACAAGCAGATGACAACTGGAGACCCAGTAGCCCTGGCCCTGACCACTGGCCCCCACAGCCCCGCACACCGGGCCCCCGGCTGCCCCGTGGCTGCTGGCCTTCGCTGGAAAGGGCCGCGCCAGAGAGATGGCTCGGCTGCAGCCCCCAGCTCCGGGGGCAGGTTTCCCATCAGGAAAGGACCCGGCAAGGTCTGAGCCGCATTTCCCACCTGATGGGCGTGTAGGAGGCAGCGAGATAGCAGTTCCACCCGCGGTGACAGGACTGCGGTCCATCAACACGCAGATGGCGGGGGGGCGGGTGTCGCTGGCGCCAAGGCCAGGCGGCAGGCCCGCCCTCAGCCCCGCCCTCAGCCCTCACTCACCTTGGCTTTCTCCTGCCGAACCTCTTTGGTCAGGGTCTTGATGGACTTCAGCTGCTCCTGCAGGTCTGGCGGGATGGTCTTTTGGACTGCGGGAAAGGGGCGCTCAGGGCCGGAGGCTTCCAGCCCCAGTGGGCATCTAATCCCCACTTCCAGCCCCCCCGCAGTGAAGCTAACCCAGAGAACACAGGACTGGGGGAGGGGAGGGGAAGAAAGGAGACAGGAGTGTCCGCAGCCCATAAAAAAATCCACCGAAGGCTTAACATCCCATAGGGCTTTGGGACCACTGGCCCATACTTTCCACCCAACTCCAAAATCTTCATTAATCTCTGGACCCAGAGCTGTGAATGGACAAAGGCTACGTTTGATTCTTCAACCTCCGAGCCCCAGCCGATGCTGCCGGTTTCCCTTGCCCAACATTTCCCTAGCTGCTCTCCAGAGAGCCCGACAGAGGCATGCCCCTGCCTCACTCCTCTCCTGAGGCGCCTTCACGCCAATGGTTTAGGTCCACCTCTCGGACCCCAAAGGCTCCGGGACAGGGGTGGGGAACGTCCGGCCCGCGGGCCACACAAGGCCTGAGAAATCATTGGGTCTGGCCCTGCCAAGGCATTAGAGGCGAGTTAGTTAAATGTTTGCACGTAATTGATGTTTAAGTTGACGGTTTTGTATGGCCCACGGGTGACGTTATAGAGAGCCAAATGGCCCTCGGCAGGAAAAGGTTCCCCACCCCCGCTGGAGGGAGAGCCCAGAATGGCTAAAAACAGACATTCTGTTCTCGGGGGTTCGGGCAGAAGACCGGCGGCCAGGAGGTGAGGCCAGGTGGGGAAAAGGATGAAATCAGCCGTGGTCTCTCCACGCAAGTGGCACCCACCCATGAGGGCGAGCAGGTACTGGATCTTCTCCAAGTCGCTCTCGCCGGCTTTCTGCACGTCCAGGGTCTTCATGTTCTCCTTGAGCTCCGAGTAGAGGCCGATGAGCTCTCCCATCAGGCGGAAGGTCTCCACGGCGATGGGGAAGCTAGGAGCCACTTTTTCCAGCGAATCGTGTTTCTTAGGCTCAATAAAACTCGCTTCTCGTGAGACTTGCCTGGATACGTTAACGGAGTCCAGACTCCGAGCCCAGGGGACATCTGGGCTCGTGGTGGTCTGAGTATAAGCCCTGCGTTGGTGTGGATCCAAATGAACTTGGACATGTTGATCGACACCTGGGTACCTTGGGCTATAAGGGCC
The DNA here is from genome assembly GCF_027574615.1 of Eptesicus fuscus. Classification (NCBI taxonomy): domain Eukaryota; kingdom Metazoa; phylum Chordata; class Mammalia; order Chiroptera; family Vespertilionidae; genus Eptesicus; species Eptesicus fuscus. Next base: position 48,941,825 of record NC_072492.1, read on the forward strand.
AGGATACAGGAGCCCACGTGAGTCTTGGATAAAGGATTCACGGTCACGCTGGTCTGCACCCGCATCCATCAGGCCACGCTGATCTAGGTCAGGTGGTAACCAAGGCTGCTGATCTGGACGTGCGGATACCACGCCTGTGATGAACGGTATTGGACCACGCTGGTCTATGGCTCGTGGATAAGTGTCTGTGGGTGCCAAACCCTCTTGGTCCATACCAGGCGACATCCAACCTTGCCTGGAGAGGCGTGGTGATACCTGGCCATGTTGATCTCTGCCAGGAGGTGCCACGCCATGCTGATATCGGCGTGGAAAGCCACGAGGCTCAGCGCCTGGTGGTACCAAGCCTTGGTGATCAGCATCAGGCTGCCTCAAACCATGCTGATCTACTCCAGGTTCCACTACCTGAGCTGCACCGGGTGGGACTACACCTGGCTGAGCAATATCCGGCTGCATTAAACCACGTGGATATGCACTGGGCTGGACCAAGGCGCGAGGATAGACCCTAGCCTGCATCCAATCACGTGGTGGGTAGGCACCAGGTTGAACCAAACCAGGTGGATACGCCCCTGGCTGTACAAAACCAGGTGGATATGCCCCTGGCTGTACAAAACCAGGTGGATATGCCCCTGGCTGTACAAAACCAGGTGGATACGCACCTGGCTGTACCAAGTCACGCTGATCAACTCCAGGTTGGACCAAACCAGGTTGACCTGCATCAAGTTGGACTGAACCACGCTGATCCATTCCAGGTTGGACCAAACCATACTGGTCCATTCCAGGTTGGACCAAACCAGGTTGACCTGCACCAAGTTGGACTGAATCACGCTGATCCATTCCAGGTTGGACCAAACCATACTGATCCATTCCAGGTTGGACCAAACCAGGCTGATCTGCACCGGGTTGGACTAAACCATACTGGTCCATTTCAGGTTGGACAAAATCAGGCTGACCTGTACCAGGTTGACCTGTACCAGGTTGACCTGCACCAGGTTGACCTGTACCAGGTTGACCTGCACCAGGTTGACCTGTACCAGGTTGACCTGTACCAGGTTGGACTAAACCAGGTTGACCTGCACCAGGTTGGACTAAACCACGTTGACCTGCACCAGGTTGGATCAAACCAGGCTGACCTGCCACACCAGGCTGCATGAAACCATGTGGATATGCACCAGGCTGGACCAAACCACGTGGTTGAGCCAAAACATATGGTTGAGCCAAACCATATGGATATGCACCTGGCTGTACAAAACCGGGTGGATATTTACCAGTCTGTACCAAACCACGCTGATCAACTCCAGGTTGGATCAAACCAGGCTGACCTGCACCAGGTGGGACCAAACCAGGCTGACCTGCACCAGGCTGACCTGCACCAGGTGGAACTAAACCAGGCTGACCTGCACCAGGTGGAACTAAACCAGGCTGACCTGCACCAGGTGGGAAAAAACGAGGCTGACCTGCACCAGGTTGGACTAAACCAGGCTGACCTGCACCAGGTGGGACTAAACCAGGCTGACCTGCACCAGGTGGGAAAAAACCAGGCTGACCTGCACCAGGTGGGAAAAAACCAGGCGGACCTGCACCAGGTGGGAAAAAACCAGGCTGCCCTGCACCAGGTGGGACCAAACCAGGCTGGCCTGCACCAGGTGGGACCAAACCAGGCTGGCCTGCACCAGGTGGGACCAAACCAGGCTGACCTGCACCAGGTGGGACCAAACCAGGCTGACCTGCACCAGGTGGGACCAAACCAGGCTGACCTGCACCAGGTGGGACCAAACCAGGCTGGCCTGCACCAGGTGGGACCAAACCAGGCTGACCTGCACCAGGTGGGACCAAACCAGGCTGACCTGCACCAGGTGGGACCAAACCAGGCTGGCCTGCACCAGGTGGGACCAAACCAGGCTGACCTGCACCAGGTGGGACTAAACCAGGCTGACCTGCACCAGGTGGGACTAAACCAGGCTGGCCTGCACCAGGCTGACCTGCACCAGGTGGGACCAAACCAGGCTGACCTGCACCAGGTGGGACTAAACCAGGCTGACCTGCACCAGGTGCGACCAAACCAGGCTGACCTGCACCAGGTGGGACCAAACCAGGCTGACCTGCACCAGGTGGGACCAAACCAGGCTGACCTGCACCAGGTGGGACCAAACCAGGCTGGCCTGCACCAGGTGGGACCAAACCAGGCTGACCTGCACCAGGTGGGACCAAACCAGGTTGGCCTGCACCAGGTGGAACCAAACCAGGCTGACCTGCACCAGGTTGGACTAAGCCAGGCTGACCTGCACCAGAGGGAACCAAACCAGGCTGAACTGCATCAGGTGGGACTAAACCAGGCTGACCTGCACCAGGTGGAACCAAACCAGGCTGAACTGCACCAGGTTGGACCAAACCAGGCTGACCTGCACCAGGTGGAACCAAACCAGGCTGAACTGCACCAGGTGGGACTAAACCAGGCTGACCTGCACCAGGTGAAACCAAACCAGGCTGACCTGCACCAGGTGGGACTAAACCAGGCTGACCTGCACCAGGTGGGACTAAACCAGGCTGACCTGCACCTGGTTGGACTAAACCAGGCTGGCCTGCACCAGCTGGGACCAAACCAGGCTGAACTGCACCAGGTGGGACCAAACCAGGCTGGCCTGCACCAGGTGGGACCAAACCAGGCTGATCTGCACCAGCTGGGACCAAACCAGGCTGACCTGCACCAGGTGGGACCAAACCAGGCTGACCTGCACCAGGTGGGACCAAACCAGGCTGACCTGCACCAGGTGGGACTAAACCAGGCTGACCTGCACCAGGTGGGACCAAACCAGGCTGACCTGCACCAGGTGGGACCAAACCAGGCTGACCTGCACCAGGTGGGACTAAACCAGGCTGACCTGCACGAGGTCGGACTAAACCAGGCTGACCTGCACCAGGTGGGACCAAACCAGGCTGACCTGCACCAGGTGGGACTAAACCAGGCTGACCTGCACCAGGTGGGACTAAACCAGGCTGACCTGCACCAGGTGGGACTAAACCAGGCTGACCTGCACCAGGTGGGACCAAACCAGGCTGACCTGCACCAGGTGGGACTAAACCAGGCTGACCTGCACCAGGTGGGACTAAACCAGGCTGACCTGCACCAGGTGGGACTAAACCAGGCTGACCTGCACCAGGTGGGACTAAACCAGGCTGACCTGCACCAGGTGGGACCAAACCACGCTGATCAACTCCAGATGGAACTAAACCAGGCTGACCTGCACCAGGTGGAACCAAACCACGCTGATCAACTCCAGATGGGACCAAACCAGGCTGCCCTGCACCAGGTGGGACCAAACCAGGCTGGTCCATTCCAAGTGGGACCAAGCCAGGCCGAATTGCACCGGGTGGGAGCACATCGTACTGCGGTATGCCAGGTGGTATGAAGCCAGGTGATTCCGAACCGGGCTGTACAAAGCCTTGCTGATCTTTAAAAGGTGGAACCATTGCTTGTTGATCCATGCCATATATTGGAAATCCACGCTGATCTATGCCAACGGGTCTCACACCACTCTCCTCCATTGCAGGCCGCTCCATGGCACGTTGGTCTGGGCCAGGAAATCTCACACCGTACTGTTGTGTACTCGGTGGAATCATAATAGGCTGTGCTGTACTAGGTAGTTCCAGTCCTTGCTGACCCATGCCGGGTACCCAAAGTGGCACCACATCCTGCTGACCCATGCCAGGTAGTACCAATCCCTGTTCATCCAGTCCAGGTGGCATCATACCCAGCTGGCCCGTGCTGAAGGGTAGGCCATATGGGTAAACGCTAGGAGGTTGAAACTCAAGCTGATCCAGGCCAGGTGGCCCTGGCCCAAGTTGGTCTGGCCTTGCGTACATGACTTGACTCGGGCTGGGGGGCATCCCCCCACGAGCATCCGGGGGGATGAGATGATGCCGGTCTCTGGGTAAGTCCTGTGGAACTGGGCCAGGGTGTGCGTCTCGTTCATCTCTTCTCATACGTGCTGAGCTGGGCCGCTCTCTAGGCCTGTGATGATCAGCTTCAGCTCTGAATTGGGGCATCGGGGGGTGATGGGCTTTTGCCAGCCCGGCTTCATCACGGACCCTTGGGTGGTGTGGTTCTCTGTCAAGAAACCCTTCAGAGGGGTGTCTTGGTCCGCCGGGTCCCAGCAGGGTCTGATCTGGGCCAAAGCCACCAGCGGAGTCCAGAGCCTGGTCGGCACTTGGGTACCCAATGGAGGTTGTACTTGCACTCAGTTCACGTGACACGGGAGTTTTCCCTTTGCGCTTAAGAATCGCTGGCGTTGTCTCTATGCCCTGGTCGAAGAGGAGGAAAGAAAGCAGAGACCACCAGTAAAAATAGCGTAAGGCTTGGAGGGGAGGGAATCTGGGGTATCTGAGTAGGATAGCTTAAGGCCCTTGAGAGAAGACCCTCTGGGCCCCAAAACTAAGCTGGACACCAAGAGAATTTGACACTTTTTTTTAAATCCTCACCCGAGGGTATGTGGATATGTTTATTGATTTGAGAGAGAGAGAGGAAAAGAGAGAGAAACATCAATTGGTTGCCTCCCCTCCCATGGGCGCCCTGACCAGGACTCGAACCCCTGAGGACACTCTGACAAACTGAGCCACACCAGCCAGGGCAGAATTTGACGTTCTTTTTTTTTTCTTTTTAGAATTTGACGCTCTTAAAGGATAAGGTCTCCAGATTGTTGAGAATCTGTACAGTTGCAGATGACGTCACAATATCTAACGTTCCTTATAAAAGACAGGGGAGCTCTGGCCAGTGTGACTCAGTGGGTTGGAGCATTGTCCAGTGCGCTGAAAGGTCTCTGGTTTGATTCCCGGTCAGGACACATACCTAGGTTTAAAAAAGACAGGGGTTCCCTGAAAAATACAAGTGATCCATGCTAACTCTCGCAGAAGCTACAAATAAAGCGCATGAGTATGCCCTAGCCGGTGTGGCTCAGTGGATAGAGTGTTGGCCTGCAGACTGAAGGGTCCCGGTTAAGGGCACATGCCCGGGTTGCAGGCTTGATCCCTAGTAGGAGGCATGCAGGAGGAAGCCAATCAATGATTCTCTCTCATCATTGATGTTTCCATCTTTCTCTCCTCCCTTCCTCTCTGAAATCAATGAAAATATATATTTTTAAGAAAAAGAGCATGAGTAATTTATTTATTTACTACAGGCCTGGTGCACGAATTCGTGCACGGGTGGGGTCCAGCCGGCGTGCCCCGATTGGGGCCTATCAGGCTGGGCTGGCCTAGGGGAGGGGCCGCAGGCAGTTGGCCAGCCAGCCCTGCCCCCTGGTCAAACTCCCAGTTGAGGGGACAATTTGCATATTAGCCTTTTATTATATAGAATTTTTAAAGTATATTTTTATTGACTCCAGAAAGGAAGGAAGAGGGAGAGAGATATAGAAACATCAATGATGAGAGAGAATCATTGATTGGCTGCCTCCTACACACCCTCCACCAGGGATCAAGCCCACAACCCAGGCCTGTGCCCTTGACTGGAATCGAACTCGGGACCCTATAGTCCGCCGGCCGACACTCTATCCACTGAACCACACCAGCCAGGGCAGAGTAATTTATTAAATTTAAAATCTGTCCTGGCTGGGTGGCTCAGTTGGTTGAAGCGTAGTCCCAATACCCCAAGGTTTCAGGTTCGATTCCCAGCCAGGGCACATGCAGGAAGCAACCAATGAGTGCATGAATGGGTGGAACAACTAATCAATACCTTCCTCTCTCTCTCTCAAATCAACTAAAAAAATTAAAAGATGCCCAGCTGGGTGTGGCTCAGCGATTTGAGCGTTGACCCAAGAACCAAGAGGTCACCGGTTGGATTCCCGGTCAGGGCCCATGCCCAGGTCTCAGGCTGATCAATGGTTCTCTCTCATCACTGATGTTTCCCTCTCCCCCGTCTCTCTGAAATCAATAAAAATATATTTTAAAAAAGAATAGTAGTCACCACCCACCTGCCAAGACCCATAACTGACCTTAAAAATGCCTAGTTTTGAAATCCCCATCGCACACGTATGTGGAAGGGACCCACCAGGTGCAATGCAAGAAAAGCCGGTGCCCGGTGTGTGGCGTTTCCTCACCTGGGCACAGTGAGACTGCCCGGCTGTGGCCGGCCTGTCACCTGAACTTAGCCTCTGGCTTCTCAAAATCTTAGCATTTCTGTTGATTCTCATTTGCTCCTGGAGCCATTCAGGACTCTGAGCAACTCTCAGAGCACCCACACTCTCTGAGCTCCGGGAGGCGTGGGCCTGCCTCGGGGCTCCCGTGGATGCTTACTCGTCGGTCCGGCTCGCTCGAAGCACGCGGCAGTGGTAAAACAGCCTGCACCTTTTCTTTTTCTTTTCTGGTTAATCCTCATCGGAGGATATTTTTCCAGTGGTTTTTCGAGAGAGTGGAAGAGAGAGGGAGACACAGAGAGAAATACGGATGTGAGAGAAACACACCGATCGGTTGCCTCCTGCAGGAGCCCCGACCAGGGCCTGGGCCGGGCGGAGCCTGCAACCCAAGGGACATGCCCTTGACGGGAATTGAACCCGGGACCCTTCGGTCCGCAGGCCGACGTTCTATCCACTGAGCCAAACCGGCTAGGGCCGTGGTCAGCAAACTGCGGCTCGCGAGCCACATGCGGCTCTTTGGCCCCTTGAGTGTGGCTCTTCCACAAAATACCACGGCCTGGGCGAGTCTATTTTGAAGAACTGGCGTTAGAAGAAGTTTAAGTTTAAAAAATTTGGCTCTCGAAAGAAATTTCAATCGTTGTACTGTTGATATTTGTCTCTGTTGACTAAGGAGTTTGCCGACCACTGGGCTAGGGCAAACAGCTTGCACTTTAAACAGCGATATATAAATGTCTGGTCACTGTTGTACACCTGAAACTCATGTTGCATGGCAACTGTCATTGAAAAATCTAAAAAATATATTTTTTAAGTAGCTAAAGCGGAAGCCACTCCTCTGTTTCAGGCTCCTCTCCCAGTGCTTTCTGATGGAGCTTTCCTCTAAAGGTGGGCCCAGAATTCAGAAAACAGTCTTGGGACTAGAAGGGTGTCTTTTGTACCCAGTCAATATTTGTTGCACCCCAGATGGCCACTTGGTGGCGCCCAAGGGTTCCCTCTCTTGGCCTTGCCGGGTCTGCACATCCGTAGAACCCTTTGTGAGGAACCCAGATGCACAAAGCCAGGAGGAGAGAAATGTCAAGACCAAAAGGACAGCTGAGCCCTGCCTGGTGCCGCTCAGTGGTCAGAGTCTCGGGTTCGATTCCCGGTCGGAGCACATGCCCAGATTGCAGGTTCGGTCCCCAGTTTGGGCCCATGCATAGCAACGGGTTGTTTCTCTCACATCAACGTTTCTCTCTCTCTCCCTCTCCATCCCTCTCTTTCTAGAATCAATGGAAAACATCGAGTGAGGATTAAAAAAAAACACAAAAAAACGGGGGGTGGGGGGGGAGACAGCGGATCCTCGCCCCTGAAGGCCATTAGCAAATGCCCATTCTGTTCAGGGAAGCGAGGTTGGGGGTTCGAACACGAGCTGGTCACCCCGTGCCGTCTCAGAACAGACAGACTCCTCGGGGAGCGTTTCCCTGAGTGTAAGAGTCATCGTCAGCAAGGGGCCCCTAAAGAGGTTTCGTTTCCAGGGGCGGTTGCCACCTTTGTCCACGAATCGTGAAGGGACCCGGGCATTTCAGGGCAGACTGGAGAAGCCCGGAAATGCTGCAGAAGTAAGCCAGGTGCCACTGTCCATCCAGCCGGCTGGCCACGCTCCAGGACCCGGGCACCCAGGGGCAGTGCTGGTGGGGCCGTGCGAACCCGCCTCTCCCCTACGCTGCAGGCAGGGCCCTAACCTGGAGCCACACCACGCGAGGCACCTGGCCCAAAGCCAGCCAAGTCACACATGCACTGCCACCTCCGGGAATGAGCCCTGGGGGGTGTGCACGTGTGTGAATGCCACACGGGGCACCTGGTTATAAAATTGGGGGCAAAGTTAGAATATCCGTGACAGGAGACTGAAATAAGTTATGAACGTCCGCATGATGGAACACTGTGCGATGGTAAAAAGGGAGAGCCTGGCCGGTGTGGCACAGTTGGCTGAGCATCGACCCAGGGGGCCAAGAGGTCTCGGGCTCAATTCCCAGTCAGGGCACATGCCTGGGTTTCAGGCTCAGTTCCCAATAGGAGGCAGCCAGTTGATGATGTTTCTCTCTCATCAATGTTTCTCTTTACCCCTCTCCCTTTCCCTCTAAAAATACATACATACATACATACATACATACATGCATGCATGCATGCATAGATAAAAAGGGAGAGATGCGGGGAGCCCACCAAGCCCGCTGCCCAGCCCCTGCCCACGTGGGCACCACCTGTGAGGCCTTCCAGCCGTCAGTAATGGCCTGCTCCAGCTCCTCCCAGGTGACCATGGTGACTTCCTCTCCAGGGGGCAGCATAGTCATCTTCCGGCTGAAGGGTTCCTGAGGACACAGACCACATGGGCACGCCTGCGCACTCACACCCAGCTGGACCCCCAGGTCTCAGGGACGGAGCCGAGCTCACAGGGCCAGTGGGTCCTTCCGCAGCCCTGGCCCCAAGGAGAAGGCCCTGGGCCCTGGGCAGCTGGCTTCCTGTGGCCTGTGGGCCTGGAGGGAGCACTGGGAGCCATGGAAAGGATCCCCTTCAGGCCAGGGGCAGTGCCCGAGAGGCAGAGGGCGTACACATCATCCCAGCTTGGAGGGACACAGACATCCGGGGCGGGGGTCTGGGGGTGCCTGAGACACGGGGCCAGGCTGCCGGCACCCCTCTTCCCCCACCCCCTCCCGGGGCCCTTTGCAGAACTGGCGGACATTACCAGGAATTCCTCCCGGTTTCTGACTATCTTCTCTACTTCCTCAACCCGCTGCAGGAGCTCCTGGAAGAAGAGTGCAGAGGTGGCGGTCAAAGCAGGCGCTCCTGCCCCGCCCCCCACATCCTCGCAGGGGAGAGGAGCGAGGTGAGTGGATCTCAGAGGAGCAGAGGGCAGCGGGGGGTAAGCCAACAAGAACGGGACGTGGGGCGGGGCGGGTGGGAGTAGGGACACATGTGCCAGGAGCCAATGCTAATGCTGGGATGGGAGCCTGTGGGCCTGGGACCCACTTCCGACAAACCACTGAGGAGACACTGCCTCCCAAGGGCGAGGGTAGTGGCTGTGCTGTTTGAAAGCAAATTGCCACCCGCCTACCTGGTGTGGCTCAGTGGATCGAGCATTGGCCTGCGGACTGAAGGGTCCCAGGCTGGGTCCCCATCAAGGGCACATGCCTGGGTTATGGGCTCGATCCCCAGTAGGGTGTGGAGAGCAGCTACAGCGTTTGAACAGGTTCAAGCCTCGGACTAATGAGAGGGCACGGACTAATGAGAAAGCCACGTGCAAGTCCTAGCTTGGAGGGCAAAGCCCTCCCAGCACAATTACAGCCAAAGGCTATGGTTGTGAGCTTGACCTTATGGTCCGAACCTGTGGGCCCACGTGGCTGAGTGATATGGGCTGCGGGAGGTGCAGCAAGTAAACAAAGCTGGATCAGGTGCATGTAGTGGAGTGGATTCGAACCCGCAAGAACGTTGTGACGACGCCCTTACTTTGCCTCCTGGAATCTGGCTATAAATAAAGACTCGGCTTGCAGGCCATGGGCTGTCTCTCCAGCAGAGAGGACAGTGTCCCACCCAGACCCAACTTTATTCTCTTGTCTGTCTTCTCCATCCTTCACCGCCCCCTCTCAGGTTCACCCCTGGCTGTGCTGGCAGCCAATCAGTGATTCTCTCTCATCATTGATATTTCTTTCTCTCCCTCCCTCTCTGAAATCAATTTTAAAAAATCTTCTAAATAAATAAATAAAAGCAAATTGCTGAAACTTGTAATTTCTGCAAACCTCCATCATCTAAGAATCTAAGAGTAAATAAAAAGCCTTTTCTCTAAACACCAAAACCCTAAAACCATAAACACACCACTTTTTTTTTTTTTTTTAAACACACCACACTTTCAAAAGCAAAGCTTTTGTCCTGGCCGGTTTGGCTCAGTGGATAGAGCGCTGGCCTGTGGAGCTAAGGGTTCCCGGTTCCATTCTGGTCAAGGGCACATGCCTGGGTTGTAGGCTCCTCCCCTGCCCTGGCCCTGGTAGGGGCTTGTGCAGGAGGCAACCAATTGATGTGTTTTTCTCAAACACATTGATGTTTTTCTCTGTCTTTCCCATTTTCTTCCCCTCTCCCTAAAAAAAAAAAAAAAAAAAAAAAAAATCAATAGAAAAATATCCTGGGGTGAGAATTAACAAAAAACAAAAGCAAAGCTTTCCAGCCAGCGTGGGTCGGTGGTTGAGCGTCATCCTAGGAACCAGGAGGTCACAGTTCTATTCTGGTCAAGGGCACACACATGTCTGGATTACTGGTGTGGGGGGTGCAGGAGGCAGCCAATCAATGACTTTCTCATCATTGATGTTTCTCTCCATTCCTCTCTGTAATCAATAAAATAAAATATATATGTTTAAAAATTATTAAATATTATTTTTAAAAAGCAAAGCTTCCCACAACAAAAATGAGCACCGCCGGGGTGTCTCAAGGCTGGGCGGGCTGCCGCCTCTGAGCCCTCCCTGCCCTGGTCCGCCTTGGGCGGGTCCGAGGTCAGCCCGGTCCCCTCCGGAGGCCTCGGGGCGGAGGCAGGGAGGACCTGCGCGTGCAGCTCGCTCCCAGTGGAAGCCTTGGAAGGGGTGACCCCAGAACTCTCCCCATCCCTGACCCCCTCTTCTGGAGCTGAGCTTGTCTCTCAATTCCCACCCCCTTGTTTACCCCCGCGGAGGGGAAGGGAGAGGGAGAGAACCTCCATGTGAGAGAGACACCGAGGTACCCGCCCTTGACGGGAACTGAACCCGGGACCCTCCAGTCCGAGGGCCGGCGCTCTATCCACTGAGCCACACCATCTTCCCTCTGGGTGGCTTCGGGGTCCTTGGGTGTCTGATGAGCAGTGGGCGAGCCTCCCTGAAAACCGGGCGAGCGACGCGGTGGGGTGCCGCCGCCCTCACCGTCGGGCTGAACTCTGGGGCCTCCTGTGCCCTTTCCTGGGCTTCCTTCAGGATCTTCACGTCCTCCATGACGTTCTGGAGCATCTCCATGACCTGCAAGGCGAGTGGGGCCACGTGGGCGGGGCTGCAGGAGGCCTGGCCCCGCCCCGCCCCGCCCCGCCCTCCTCCCGCCCCCCACGGGATGGCGGTCATGAGCGCCTTTGGGGTTCAGCTCCAGCCTGAGCTGGAGAGCGGAATGGAGGAGCCCGGTATGCTCTCACCTGGGGACCTTCCTTCCACAATTTCATTAACCCCCGCGCCTTCTCGGGCATCAGCTTGGCCATCCCAGGCGCGGGCATGGCCATCCCTGGAGTGGGCGGTGCCACCCCCAGAGCAGGCGAGACCAGCCCCGGCATGGGCATGGCCATCCCCAGCAGAGGCTTTGCTGTCTCCGGCTTCGCCTTGCCCATCTCGGGCACCGCCTTGCCCATCCCCGGCACGTGCTTGGCCTTCGGAAGCACGCCCCTCTCGGTGATGGACGCGCCCCTCTCGGTGATGGGCACGCCTTTCTCGGTGATGGACACGCCCCTCTCGGTGATGGGCATGCCCCTCTCGGTGATGGGCATGCCCCTCTCGGTGATGGACACGCCCCTCTCAGTGATGGGCGCGCCTTTCTCGGTGATGGACACGCCCCTCTCGGTGATGGACACGCCCCTCTCAGTGATGGGCGCGCCTTTCTCGGTGATGGGCACGCCCCTCTCGGTGATGGGCACGCCCCTCTCAGTGATGGGCACGCCCCTCTCGGTGATGGGCACGCCCTCCTCGGTCATGGACACGCCCCTCTCGGTGATGGACACGCCCCTCTCGGTGATGGGCATGCCCCTCTCGGTGATGGACACGCCCCTCTCGGTGATGGGCATGCCCCTCTCGGTTATGGACACGCCCCTCTCGGTGATGGGCACGCCCCTCTCGGTGATGGGCACGCCCCTCTCGGTGATGGGCACGCCCCTCTCGGTGATGGGCACGCCCCTCTCGGTGATGGGCACGCCCTCTTCGGTGATGAACGTGCCCTCCTCGGTGATGAACACACCCGGCTCGGTGATGAAAGCGCCCCTCTCGGGCATGAGCGAGGTCCTCTCAGCACCCAGCCCCTCGGCCAAGCCGAAGGCCTTCGCCTGGTCTTCTAGCCACTCCGGGGTCTCCAGGTCCATCCCGGTGACCAGAGCGGTGAAGTACTGGATGTGGGACAGCATGCCCTGCATCTGGCTGTCCATGGTCCTCAGCTGCCGGTCGAGGTCCTGGACCTGCCCGCCCAGGTCCTGGACCTGCCCGCCCAGGCCCTTCACCTGGCTCTCCAGCACCACTGACGGGACCCTGGGCACGCTGGTCCTTCGCCTCTCCTTAGACACAGAGACCTGCGGGGTGCTGAGCGAGACCCGCGGGGTGCTGAGCGAGACCCGCTGGGCCTCTGAGAGCCTCCGCTCCGGCGACAGGGGCTGGAAGTCCACCCGGTTGTCCTGCATGTTGAGGTTCTTGAGCAGGGCCACGAGGAGCGTGTGGAGCGCATTGAAGTTGACGGCACCCACCTCGGGAGTGCCGATGGCCAGGTCGGCCAGCTCCCGGAGCGAGACCGTGGCCGCCAGGGGCGGCATCGTGTGCAGTCTCAGGAGCGCTCAGCTTCCGCAGCCGGACGGTTGGCCATGCCCCCCTCACTGCTCGCAGCGCCTCTGAGGGGTCCCGGGGCGCCCTGCCCCTGGGCCCAGCCGCACTGGACACCAGTCATCATCTGGAGCCTGCCCGGAGGACCGAGAGGAGCGCCCGCCTCCCGGGCGGGGTGGGGTCCCCGCCAACCGTCCGCCGTCCGGTCGTCTCTGCTGGAGCCCAGGGCTGCCCTCCCCTTCGGAGGGAGTCGGTGGACGTTTGGATCGCGCGGTGGGCGGCCGACCCCGTTGTGTGGTTCGGCGCGCGGAAGAGCGCACGCGCGGCGCCGAGGGGCGAGGAGTGCGCGGGACGCGGGACGCAGCCTGTGGGGACCGGCCCACGCGCTAAGGAATCTGGGGAAGGCTTGGTTGGCCACACTCCAAGGCGCCGCTGCTTTTTATTCTCAGTAAAAGCTCCCAGGAGAGGGGGCGTGGGGCTGTCCCAAGGCGTTTTCAGCAGGGAGCACCCACATGGGTTTGGGGAGGGGAGGCATCCTGAGGCTCACCCAGAGGGCAGCCTCCCGCAGCCTCCAAAGGCCCAGGATTCACTCCCTCTGAAGGCCACCAAGGCTTCCTGGCGTTATGCAGAGCAGTGGCACAAACCTACTGCGGTCCTGAGTCCTTGGCCTCTTGGGGACAGTTCCCCTCATTTTGCACAACCAGAAGGGAGGGTAACAGAAAAGCCCACTCAGCAGACAGGCCTTTTCTGCTGCCCAATTAGACCTTGTTGGTGCTAATTTACCTCAGAGCATCCCCGCCCCCCTCTTCCAGACAGCTCATCTGCACGCACTGTTTTAACTGCTTTCAAATTCAAATTTAGTCTAGTCTGAGCAGGTACAATGTCACTGAAACCCTTTATGGACACCCCCCTTCCCTCACCCTCCACAAAAGCAGTGTTTCCCTGGAAATGGAGTTAAAGATAAGTCTAGCCCTGGCTGTTTTGCTCAGTGGTTAGTGTGTCGACCCACAGACTGAAGGGTCTGGGGTTTGATTCCTGATCAAGGGCATGTGCCTTAGTTGCAGGTTTGATCTCTGGCCCCGGTTGGGGCGTGTGCACCAGTCGATGTATCTCTCTCACATCATATCTCCCCCCGCCCCCCACTCTCTTTAAAAATCAATGGAAATAATACCCTAAGGTGAGGATTACAAAAACACCACCAATGAAACAAACACGAGTCTAACTCCCCGAAGGACTGTTCACCGTTACATTCCCAGCGCCTGGCACAAGGCCCGCAGGCGGTTGTCATCTTCAAAAGCACAAACTCTTTGCACACTCTCTGTGCACCCACGCGATCGCCTTGTAAAGCTTAAGGCCAGAGCAGTCACAGCCTTGGATCGGGCCTGGCCCATCTGGAAGCTGCGGCGGGTGGGCTCTCAATCCCGAGTTCAGTGACTTCCCACAGCACGGTTACTGCTCCTTCACTAGCCACGGCTGCAATGCAGCTCCTGTTTTCATCTTATTTCTTCTTAAAATGTATTGTTATTGATTTCAGAGAGAGAGAAACATCAATGAGGAGAATCACTCATCAGTGATTCTGCATGGCTTGGCTGCCCGCTGCTCGCCCCCTACTGGGGACCAAGCCATGTGCCCCGAGGGCGAATGGAACAGTGACCTCCTAGTTCATAGAGCCATGCTCAACCACTGAGCCGCACCAGCCGGGCCCGTTTTCGTTTTCATCCGAGACTTGGTATGCACATGAGGACTTTCTAAATGCCAGTGGGAAGGGCTTATCTAATATACCCTCATTCTAATCCCAGGAAATATATTCTACTACATGCTTTCACTAAGTACGTCACTTGGGGAAATATTAAATGGAGGTATAAATGGAATTTGGTTGAAAGGACCTTTGCTTTCAATTCCAAACCTCTTTATACTGTGGACGACAGAGGCCAGGAATGACGAGCCGTCTGCCTGAGCTAGGAACAGGTCTCCTGAGGAAGCCTGTGGCTCTTCCTCTACCCACGCTCACCATTTCATAGTTAAGTTCTTTGCTCAAAATGCCCCCACCTGGCCTGTTAACAGCAGCAGCCTACTTGTACGCTTGAAAAGCTGATGGGCTCAAAGTCTTGCCTGTGGGCTGGGAACTTTTCTAGTCCTTAGTAAAGGGATAAAAATGTCAACGAGCCCGGCTGGCGTGGCTCAGTGGTTGAGCATCGACCTAGGAACCAAGAGGTCAGGGTTCGCTTCCCGGTCAGGGCACGTGCCTGGGTGATGGGCTCGATCCCCAGTGGGGGACGTGCAGGAGGCAGCCAATCAATGATTTTCTTTCATCGTTGATGTTTCTCTCTCCTTTCCTCTCTGAAATAATGATATATATATTTATATTTTAAAGTCAACAAAACTTCCCTGCCGAGAAACACAACTGTACAAAATGTGCAAATTGGCCTTTATTGTCTCCGAGGAACTACCAGACCCATCGAGCAATTCCAGGTCACGGCGGGCAGACGCCCTCCTTCCCGTCGCTGCCCTCAGCCCTGACCCGGGGCGGACCAGAGGGTGGGAAGTTTATACCACACTGCAGCCAGGTCTCCCTGACACATGGGTGTAAGTCAGGGTTCTGATTGTGTCATTTTAAATGCTGGGTAGAAAGGCCAAGTGCAGTTCTAAGTGATTCAATAAACAGTGTCACCTATAACTGGGAAACGTACAATCCGTTGTGTTTTACAAATTTAGATCTTCACCATCTTATTCAGTGAGGATTTCACTCCAATGGGCAGGAGCGACAGGACCTGCGGAAGACTCCTGCCCGGGACTGGGCCCACCACGGACCCCACCCCTTGACTGCATCCCTCGTCTCCTGCAGAGTCTGGACCAAGTTAGTCCCCAGGAGGCACGCCAGTGGGTGGCTGTGCAATGGCGTGGAGACCAGCAAGACAAGAGAGCCTTTCATTTGTGCAAGGCACACGCCCAGAGAGGGCGCCATTCTCCGACCTGCGTCCTTGCTGGGGAGCAACCCTGCGCACGCCTGGCTGCTCACCGGCTGCAGCAGTCTCTCCAGAAGGTTCGCCTGCGGCTGCCTAAGGCGAGGACAGTTGGATGGAAACAGTTGGATGGAAGCACTCGGCTTCCCGCCCCAGGCGGAACAGGAACACGCATTCCCTGCGGCTGCAACAACTGAATGCAGTTCCCGAGTTAGGACGGCCTGCCGCTAAGTCCTTCCAACACCATCGGCTCTGGTTCTTCTCAGGAAAGTGCTGGTGACGTTCCTTGAAGGAACAGGATGGTGAGGGCACACATTTAAGGCCATTTATCCGTTAGCGCTGTCTCCCTCTTGACTATCTTAATGCCTCCCACCGACCAAGCTTGACGGGAGAGACGCTCTGCCTCCGTTGAAAGGAAACACCATGTACATAACTGATGGCACTGTTCTCCTCAGGAGGCCCAGGTCAAGGCCACCGTGAGCGCTAGTCATCCACAGTGATGTTCCGGAAGAGGTAGGCCATGGACTCCCCGTTGTGGATCCTGCGGATGGCCTCAGAAAGGATCAGGCTGATGTCCACCGTCTTGATCTTGGGGCACTGGAGCTTCTGCACCTCGTGAGGGACAGTGTTGGTCACCACCACCTGGCCATGGCAGCAATGGGAACAAGCATGGTAACTGGCGTTTATCCAACATTTAGTATTCCCAGCCCAAGTCCCAACTCACAAAACCTTAGTCCGCTGAGTGGTGTTTACAAACTAGACTAACCAACTTCACACACGGGAGGGGTCTCGTGGTTCCGAACTAAGGTTCTGAGCGCCACGGTCTTGTATGCAGGAGACAGGGTGAGCCCTGCGCTGCATGGAGGAGAACGCTCCTTGGGCACCAAACCGTACGGAAGCACGAATTGCACTGAGTACACAGACGCTGGCCAGGACAGGCCCTCGGGAGAGGGCGAGCCACGCTGGCTGAGTCCCGTCATTACTCACAGAAGAGGCAGCGAGCCCGCACCTACGCTAAGTGTTCGAGCCCCGCAGACAGACAGACCTCATCGATGGAGGACTCCTCGATCAGGCGGGGGGCCTCTGCAGACAGGATGCCGTGGGTGGCCATGACGTAGATCTTGTAAGCGCCTCTCTCTTTCAGGATCTCTGCAGCAGCAACGAAGCTTTCCACATCATCAATGATGTCATCCTGAGAAGAGACGGGGGAAGGAGCTCCGGGCCCCGCCCGAGGACACACTCTCTGCCCTTCCCGGCACCCGTCTCAGAGGACGCAGGTCACCAGCAGAGCCATCCACCCGGGCAGAGGTCGCACGCCCCGCCATGGCAAGAGGACTGCGCGGACCGCACTGGGCCTGGCTGTCGGTGCAAAGAGCAACAACGCCTCACAGTCACGTGACATTCACAGCTGGAGTTTACGACCCAGGCTCATTTCCTGTGTCCAATGTCAGATCGATGTCCCACAGCCAGCGACCCTGTACTTTCCCGAGAAAGTTAGACGGCGGGGGGGGGGGGGGGGATGGGGGGGGGGGTACACAGTAACAAAGTGAGCCACTGCGAGGACCGTCCTCGGGCCCAGCGAAGGCGCTTAGAGCACATAGAACACGTTCAGGTTTGCAGAATGAGACACTTGTTCCCTATAGAAATGGAACAGCTCTGCCTGGCCAGCATGGCTCCGTGGTTGAGCACCAACCTATGTATGAACCAGGAGGTCACAATTCAATTCCCAGTCAGGGCATGTGCCCAGGTCGCAGGCTCCATCCCTAGTGTGGGGCGTGAGGGGGCGGCCAATCACGTTTCTCTCTCATCACTGATATCTCTCTCCCTCTCCCTCTCCCTTCCCCTCTGAAACCAACACAAAGATCTATTTTTAAATGGAACGGCTCCTCCTTAGTTCACCTCTCCGCCCTAAAGCTTAAGGTGAGGACGCAGCTGCTTTGATGGGACCCACAGCCCATAAGACAAAGGTCACTTATGGGGTGAACTTGCTTATGGGAGTTACCAAGTTCTCCTTACAGCGGTCGGTTATAATAATCCCTGTTCACCTCCATAAAAATCTCTCTTTATCCTAGGCGTTTGGGCGAGAAAGGAAAGACGGATCCATTTAAGTCCATCATCGTTACTGGAAACACAACCCGAAGTGAAACAAGCTATGAGAGCCAGGGGTGCCCGCTCTGCGCAGGAAGACGCGCGGCCATACCACTATGATGGCGATGCTCCCGCCGACGTCTCCCACCACGGTTATCGGCGGCTTCTCTTTGGCCATCATCACTACAAAACGACACAAACGACAAGCCCAGTTAGTCAGCATCACTAAGTAGCCGTGACCACAGCCAGCCTCCCCGTCTGGGAGTGTGGCAAAGCCACTGTAGACCAAAAAAAGCAGCAGATGCCTCTGCAAGGAGCCAGGGGTCCCTCAGAAACGGCCTGTCTAGAGCACGTTGTCTGGCAGGAACGGACGGTGAGCCCCACTGGCGTGGCTCCGTGGTTGGGCATCAACCTATGAACCAGGTCATGTTCAATTCTCAGTCCAAGGGCACATGCCCAGGTTGCGGGCTCACTCCCCGGTGAGGGGCGTGCAGGAGGCAGCCAATCAATGATTCTCTCTCATCAGTGATGTTTCTCTCTCTCTCCCCCTCTCCCTTCCTCTCTGAAAGCAATTTTAAAAATTCAAAAAAAAGAAAAGAAAAGAAACCTGGGTATATGCCCTGACCACGAATGGAAAGCATGACATTTCAGTGTATGGGAGGATGCTCAACAGAACAATACTGACCAGGGTAGTTTGCAGTTATTCATATTATTTGAATACATTTCATTACATCACTTTTACAAATACAGATGTGATTTGGTTGATGTTTGGCTGAAGTGAACTTTGTAAAAAATGCATGATTGAGCCGAAACAGGTTTGGCTCAGTGGATAGAGTGTCGGCCTGCGAACTGAAAGGTCCCAGGTTCGATTCCGGTCAAGGGCATGTACCTTGGTTGCGGACACATCCCCAGTGGGGGTTGTGCAGGAGGCAGCTGATCGATATTTCTCTCTCATCGATGTTTCTAACTCTCTATCCCTCTCCCTTCCTCTCTGTAAAATCAATAAAATATATTTTTTTTAAATGAAAAAAAAAAAAAAAGAAAAGAAACAGACGGTGACATATAACTCTGCAGTTTTAGTAGCCACATTAAAAAGTAAAATCACATATGTGAAGTGAATATTTTATTTTACCCAATATAGCCAAAATATTATTTCAATGTGTAATCAATATGCAAATTTACTAGCGATGTTTTACATGGTTTTCAGACTCAGTCTTGGGAAGTTGGTGCGCCTGTTGCACACAGCACTGCCCAGCGGAGCCTGGCCGCCACCGGTCCGGCTGGCACAGGTGTAAGGACGGGGCGCAGCGCGAGGAGAGCCAGCACCGCCCACCACCACCAGGGAAACGCCCGCCGCGGGGACGCACGGGGAAATGCACGGGGAATGCCACTCCGCAGACAATGACCAGGGAAAGTTTTCTCCCAGATGACCGTCACCGGACAGCGTGACCTACCAACACGAGGCCATAACCAGTTTCCTGCCAGTAAGGAACTGGAGAACAATAAGTACGAGTCCCCGGGCTTCCGGGTTTGATCAGCCTCAGAGTAGAGGCTTCTCACTACAAATTCCTGCCCGGAAAAGGCCCATCGGGCACAGAACAAACGAGGGGACAGAGCAGAGCGCCGAGAGCGCGCCGCAGAGGAGGTGTCCTCGGAAGGACAGGCTGGTCCCTGCGCTTTCGAAAGCTGCTTCCTGCTCTGAAACGTTTCTTAAGCTGGTGGTGGGAGAGAGAGGAGTGATACTCAGAGCGATCAGACCGGTGAGTAGTTACCAGCCGTGTGGTAATTACCAGCAACAGCCCAGTTCAGCCGATCCTGCCTACGGGCACCGTAAACCTCGACCAGCAGGGGCTGTGCCTCTCCAGCAATCAGCCGAGTTGAAGGCAGCACTGTCTCCCTGGCCCATTTCAGCCGGCCTCTCCTGCTGCCCCATCCCAGAAACAAGGGCAATTTCTTGACTCTGGCCAGTCAGAAAGTCTCATCGCCCAGAGGAAGAAAGTACATCACCGCCGTTAGGAAAGAACTCCTCAAATCCTGGCTTTAAGGAACCCGACCACCCCTGAAACAGAGCTGGCCCCTTTTCTTGACCACTTTTCTCTGTAAAAAAGACAAAGGTTGCCAGCCAGGATCCCTCATTAAAGATCAACAGAGAATTAGCTCTAGTCTGAGGCAGAAAACCAGGCTCCGTTCGCGGCTCTCTGACCTGCCTCTCCCCACACACCTGTCAGTCTGAAAGGAGAAAGCGCTCAGCGAGGACGAGGCCTAGGCTTCCGAGGGCTTTTAAAAAGCAAGCCTGGCTCCCCATGGCCCATTCCTTGCCCATAACGAGCTAAAACTGAACACGTACCTTGATGTCTCCTAAAAACAGAGACAAGCTTTATTACAGGGTCAACAGGAAAAATAGTGCCGGGCAGGCTTACAACTTTTCCCCAACAGCTTTCCCAGAAAATAAAATACCAAACATTTGAAATTTCAGCCCAGCTGGTGTGGCTCAGTGGTTGAGCGTCGACCTATGAACCAGGAGGTCATGGTTCAATTTCCAGTCAGGGCACATGCCTGGGTTTTGGGCTCGATCCCCAGTGGGGGGCGTGCAGGAGGCAGCCAATCACTGATTCTCTCTCATCACTGATGTTTCTATCTCTCTCTGCCTCTCCTTTCCTCTCTGAAATCAATAAAAAAAATTTTTTTTAAATTAAAGTATCAGTAAAAGTGATGTACTGTGAAGACAAGGGGTAAAGGGTGCTTCCACTACCCCATGTGTAAGACTGCTCTCTGCCCTGGCCGGTTAGAGCGTGGGCCCGCAGACTGAAGGATCCCAGGTTCAATTCCAGTCAAGGGCACATACCTCAGTTGCAGGGGTGTGTGCGGGAGGCAAGGGTTTGATGTGTGTCTCTCACATGGATGTTTATCTTTCTCTGTCTCTCCCCATCCCTTCCACTCTCTCTAAAAATCAATGGAAAAATATCCTTGGGTGAGGATTAATAAAAAAATAAAATGAAAACATTCTTTAAAAAAAAAAAAATACTGGTAGTAGCAATGAATTAGCTTGTAACACACTCAATAAAACAAGACTCTACAAATCCATACTGACACAGAGGAATGAACCAGGAGGGGGAGGGGAACTCGGAAGATCACCATTTGACAACAACCACAGTAATAACTAATCACGAGGAAACAACGTGCCCCAATTGAGGAATACTCGACAAAGCAACTGGCCTGTCCTCCTCAGGAGAATCAGGTCACGAGAGAACAGAGGTGCGTTCTGGACAAACGGAGACTAAAGAGAAGTGACGGCTGAGCGCAGCGAGTCCCCTTCTGTTGGGTGCCAGTCCAGAAAAGGACATTCTCTTCTGTTCTGAAGGACATTGGTGGGACGGCTGATAAAACCTGAGTAAGGTCTGAAGACGGGACAAGAGAATTTAACAAGGTCAGTTTCCTGCGTCTGATCGTTATAACATGAGAATGTTTACACCTCAGACAGGGGCCGTCTGAAATGACCTGAGTGTGAGCTTTCTACTACTTGCACCTGTGCAGGTCTGTATGTTTCTGAGGCATGGCAAATGGATACATATATTTAAGAGAAAATAAACTCCTTCCTCGGATATAAAAAGCATAATATATCTTCCGTTTAGAATGCTGGTTATTGCCACTCAAAAGTTCCATGGAAACACACAGCCTCCACACGGCTTGGTTAGTTAGTCTGTCGGTCCTCAGGTCATCAGCTCCGTGACTAACTCAGGGCGAAAGCTCCCGATCACCGAAGCCTGGTATCTGACCAGCGGTGCCCAGTGCCCAGCGCCCAAGAGAGAAAAGCTTAGGCTTCAGAGCGCACACACACTTTCCTACTACAGCTCAAGTGATCTCACCCCCTCTCGATTGCCTTACACACCCTGCAAATGTGTCTACAACCTCCTTTCACAAACGGCGAAATCAACGCAATACCATCCAGTTAATTAAAAATACCCAGACGGCAGGTCCACCCAAGTATTAATTCCTAGCCATTCATGTCATCGCAGACGTTCCTCAGTTTCCAAATAAAGTGAGAAAGAGAGCGACTCACACGGCAGCTCCAGGCCGGGGTGGACCGTGGCGTTTTTGACCATCGGGGGGGAGTGGCGGCCGTCGTCCATGTCCAGCTCGGTGCACTGAGCCTCCCCGTGGATCACAGCCAGGCCCAGCCGGAGTCTCTCCGCGTATGACTGGGCCCTGAGAGAAGGACGAGCGAGACGGTGAGCGTCCGGGAGAAAACCCACGTCACTATTCCCCCACTTTATTAATCACAAATGGAAGCATCATCCCACCTCTTAGGGACTCACAAGGGAATTATTTATACAAAACAGAACCAGAGTAAAAGCCTCCAGGGGCATGAGAGCTGCGATGTGGGCGAGTGTCTGATTCTAGATCATTCTGGTTCTAGCCTTTGCCCAATAATCTAACTCTTCTTCAGAAGAAAAAACTTGGTTGAAAAAGGTCTCTTAAAAATCACTGCTGCCCCGCTGGCGTGGCTCAGTGGTTAAGTGTCGACCTACGAACCAGGAGGTCATGGTTCGATTCCTGGTCAGGGCACAGGCCCGGGTTTCAGGCTCGATCCCCAGTGTGGGGCGTGCAGGAGGCAGCTGATCAATGATCCTCATCATTGATGTTTCTATCTCCCTCTCCCTTCCTCTCTGAAATCAATAAAGACTTATTTAAAAAACAACAACAATAAACCCCCGCCTGGAAAGTGCTCGTAGCCCTCTGCCTTCCTTTTCCTGAGACTGTGAAGGAAGCACTTCATTATCGGCGATGAGGCGAGAGTCCAGGCCAATGAGCCTTCCCGGCCGCCACAGGACAGCCCCTAGACACCAGAGCAGCTCGCTCCGACCTCCGAGAGCACCCGCCAGGGCTCGCGTAAGTATCTGGAGCAGTTACCTTTTTGCAGCATCAGGAGACTTAGCTACAATGACTGCGTTTCTGTAATTTGGAATCTAGATTTGGAGGAAAAATAAGAAAATACTGAAAAGTTATGCCTGGATGCTGGTATTACATTCTTTCCTCTTATAACAACAATCCACACTAGCAATCATATATGCTAGAATTTCATTCACACATTTTAGAATTTTAACACTTACCAATTAACATCATTAAAAATACTGTTACATCAAGAAGAAAAAAAAGTAATTAATTCTTAAAACCTTCATTTAAGAAAACGTAAGCCAACTGCTAAAGATACTTAGAAGGAAATCCCTATTTACGTCTCTGAACTCTGAAACCCTCCAGGCCTAAGTGCTGACCCTCTCTGGCTGCCTCAGGATCAGACTAAGGGGAAGGTCACGTGATGTGCCTTTCCATGTGGAAATGGGACACCAGAGAGCAACTGCATGGAGGACGGGGGTGCGGGCGGCTCCTCACTTCTTCCTGGATGTACTGAAGCAGGAAAGGTGAGGCTCGGAGGTTGTCCACGGGAAAGCTGAAAAAGCCTTGGATTTCCTTTTGGTGAAGGTCCATAGTGATAATGTGAGTTAAACCTGAAATTTTAAAACAAAGAATTACAAGTTCACCCCTGAAGTTAGTGACTACAGGGGACACACACTAGACGCCCAGCTCCTGTTTCCTATCGAAGACTGGAGGCCGGGGGTACTGTTAACAAGCACATGAGTCATAGGCTTTATCTGCAACCTTAACAAAACCTAACGAACTAAAGAATGTGCCCAGCCTGGCCAGTGTGGCTCCGTGGTTGAGCACTGACCTGGGCACTAAGAGGTCCCCAGTTCGATTCCTGGTCAGAGCACAGGCCTGGGTTGCACAATCCCCAGTAGGGGGCGTGCAGGAGGCAGCCAATCAATGATTCTCTCTCATTGTTGATGTTTCTCTCTCTCTCCCTCTCCCTTCCTCTCTTTCTAAAAAACGTGCGCAGCCTCCTGTGAAGGCGTCTCTAACCTGCCTCAAAGACAGGCCCGAAGCTGAGAGACGTGCCATGCCCTCCTCTGCTGCTATTACTATTCGCTTGGTCCTCAAAATCAAGAAAACTCAGGTAGAAGCAAAAATACGAAGATGGAATTAATAAATACCGAAGCAAAAATTGATGTAAAAATAGTAAGGCCTTGATTAAATAATTTAGTAAGAAATGTGAAAAGACTGTGGCTGAGGCAGAAGAAATAAGAAAGCAAAAACAAAGTAATGTACATACTAAAAAAAAGATAAATCATGTAATACAAAGATAGAAACTGAAAGGTTTAGAACAATTTTTTATTTTTTTTTTTTTACAGAGAGGAAGGGAGAGGGAGAGAGAGTTAGAAACATCGATGAGAGAGAAACAATGATCACTGCCTCCTGCACACCCCCTACTGGGGATCTGCCTGCAACCAAGGTACATGCCCTTGACCGGAATCGAACCTGGGACTCTTGAGTCTGCAGGCCGACGCTCTATCCACTGAGCCAAACCAGTTAGGGCTAGAACAATTTCTATCAGAAATAAAGAACGGGCCATGAAATATTCCTTTTTTAAAAAATATATATATTTTATTGATTTTTTTTAAAATATATTTTATTGATTTTTTACAGAGAGGAAGAGAGAGGGATAGAGAGTTAGAAACATCGATGAGAGAGAAACACCGATCGGCTGCCTCTTGCACACCCCCTACTGGGGATGTGCCCGCAACCAAG
Source organism: Eptesicus fuscus (assembly GCF_027574615.1). Lineage (NCBI taxonomy): Eukaryota > Metazoa > Chordata > Mammalia > Chiroptera > Vespertilionidae > Eptesicus > Eptesicus fuscus. The sequence continues at coordinate 48,966,191 of NC_072492.1, forward strand.
GTACATGCCCTTGACCGGAATTGAACCTGGGACCCTTGAGTCCGCAGGCCGACGCTCTATCCACTGAGCCAAACCGGTTTCGGCTATTTTATTGATTTTTTACAGAGAGGAAGGGAGAGAGATAGAGAGCCAGAAACATCTATGAGAGAGAAACATCGATCAGCCGCCTCCTGCACAACCCCGCTGGGGATGTGCCCGCAACCAAGGTACATGCCCTTGACTGAAATCGAACCCAGGACCCCTCAGTCTGCGGGCCGATGCTCTATCCACTAAGCCAAACCGGTTAGGGCACCATGAAATATTCTTATAGAAAAACAAGAAGACAGACTGAAATATCAACAGGGCTAAACAAAAAGGGATATATGTTTCTGAGGACTCAAATCTGTTTGTTTTTTTCTTTGTTAGAGCTTTAAATAAACATCAGGCTAATGACATTCTAATCATTGTCAAGTGCGATTACATTTGATTCCCAGGCCAGCTAGAACGTCACTGCTACAAAAGCACGTTAGAATAAGAGCAAAGAAAATGAGCTGCTGCGCAGACACTCAGGAAGGGGACGGGGAGTGTCAGCTGGAGGAGGAGCAAAAGAAAACTCCAGTGTAACGTTGTGCACATGAATAAAGCTCAGCAAGGAGGCAAGGACAGAAATCCAGGCCTGGAACTCGGAAGGCCAGGAGTGCCCACATTGCCAGTTAAAATGTGATGAAGAGCCCTGACCGGTTTGGCTCAGTGGATAGGGCGTCAGCCTGCGGACTCAAGGGTCCCAGGTTCGGTTCCGGTCAAGGGCATGTACCTTGGCTGCGGGCACATACTCAGTAGGGGGTGTGCAGGAGGCAGCTGATCGATGTTTCTAACTCTCTATCCCTCTCCCTTCCTCTCTGTAAAAAAGCAATAAAATGGCCAAAACCGGTTTGGCTCAGTGGATAGAGCGTTGGCCTGCGGACTGAAGGGTCCCAGGTTTGATTCCGGTCAAGGGCATGTACCTTGGTTGCGGGCACATCCCGGTGGGGGGTGTGCAGGAGGCAGCTGATCGATGATTCTCTCTCATCGATGTTTCTGGCTCTCTATCCCTCTCTCTTCCTCTCTGTAAAAAATCAATAAAATATATTTATATTTTTTAAAAAAAGCAATAAAATGTATTAAAAAAATATATATATATAAAAATAAAATGTGATGAAGATGAAACGTGAAGGAAGACGACGTAATGATGACAAAGGCCAAGACTGGAGTAGAAAACACGGACGCAGACAATGTCACTCCGAGGTAAGACAAAGAGGGAAGGGAAAGGCAGGACCCCTACCTACGCTCTCCCCCTACCCAGCACTGTGCACAAGGAGACAGGAGGCTGAGTGAGGCACCTGGAGAAAGTGGGCCTCCCCTCCATCCGTGCGTACGGACTAGGCTCAGGCGGGGGGAGCCCTAACCGACAGCGGGGAGCCCTAGCTCACCCGCTTTCGCCAGCATAGACGCCAGGAGCTTGCACACGATGGAGCCCCGCTTCCGCATCTTGCTCTGCTTGCTGTAGGGGAAGTAAGGGATGACGCCAATGATACTCCTGGCGCAGGCGGTCTTCAGCGCGTACGCCATGATCAGTAACTCCATCACGGCGGTGTTCACATCTCTGAAACAGTGCAGGTTGTGTTTGGGGATTAACATTAGCGTCACTGATGCGCCCCTGGCAATTTAACGTACGCTGCCCGACGGGTGTTACAGGCATTTACCAGCCGGCAACAGCGGGGTGTCCTGAAAGTCTCATTTCTGACACATCTACTCGGAGGACAGCATCACACCCCACAGGCCAGGGGCTCAGACCAACAAGACTGCCCCCCGTCCCCACCTGCTATGAATCAGAGGGTCCCACGTCCCTCTCCTCAGGTTATGAATTTGCTAGAATGGCTCAGGAAACTCAGGAAAACTGTTTAACATGCAAACACATTTATGATTTCCAGAACACGGAACTGTTGTTCAGAGGAAACCATAACGCACTGTGTCAAAGCAGTGCTAACTCTCACCTGGGGATTGTCTGTATAATGAAAACATCTTGGCCTCGAACAGATTCTTTTATTTCAACTCTTGTTTCTGAAAAATAAAAATGCCCTGTAGCTTTAAGAAAAGCACTACTCATACCATAGATAATTAGAGCTCAGACAGAGAAAGGAAGCATGGGATCATGAATCCGGGCTTTCAACTTTAAAAAAAGAATTCGAAACCACTGGATACTAACTTGTCTTTGCGAGGACTAAGGGCAGTATAACCGCAAGTACACGCCCGCCAGGAGATTTACGAGGCAGCATTCCTAGGCCACCGGCCATCAGCAAAGTGACCTCGACATGATCGCTTCACGTCAGGGTTCCCTGGGGAACCCCGAGGGCAGGGGAGGCAGGTAGCTAGCCTAAGTCTTCAGACGCTGGAGAGGAACTTGGAGGTGGAAGAGCAGAAAGCGCTTTTACTGTCCCCACCACCTAGAACCAGATTGCGCTCTCTTTTTTAATCCTCACCCGAGGGTATTTTTCCCAGGACTTTTTTAGAGAGAGAGAGGGACAGACAGAGAGGAACATCGATGTGAGAGAAACACGTTTGGTTGCCTCCTGCAGGAGCCCTGACCAGGGCCCAGGCCAGGGAGGAGCCTGCAACCCAGGTACGTGCCCTCGAATGGAATCTAGCCCGGGACCCTCGGGTCTACAGGCCGATGCCCAGGTTCTCTTGATGCCACCGCTGGCCAGCGGACAGGTAAAAGCAGGGAGCGTCCGCCAGCACCGCCCACCACGGAAGACAAAACTCTCTTCCGCTCTCCTTTTTCAGCCCAAATGACAGGATATCTGCATTATCTTGGAAAAGAGGAAAGGAGCCTTTCAGGAGAACACGGGAGTCAAGATTTAGAGGGAAGCACAGAATGATGACGTGCCCTCTAATGTTAGAGGAAAATGTTTCTGTGTTCGACGTGAGTACTATTCGCCTTTAAATACACGCCAGCCAGGTGAGGCATAGCTCAGAGAACAGGCTGCTTCCGAGTCGGTGTGGCTTTACCTCCATTGGTCTCCTGATACACCACGGACTTCCCCAGTTCAGCACCAAGACGCCTGTGGGGGAGAAAAGGCAATTAGAGGGTGTCCCACCCAAAGAAAGTCCAGTTCGCGTGCACGCGTAACGGAGAGACTGGAACGACTAGGCCGGCATTCTTTGCCAAAAACAAGGAGAAAGTTCAATCCGCGAAGAACTGAAGGTGCGTGGGCGCCCACAGGCGCGCTCACCGGCTGCACGGTCTTCCCTGGAGCAGCCCACACCGAGGTGCTCGGCCAGCTCCCAGCTTTCTCACCGCTAACTGTCCTGGAAAATCGGTCCCAAACAAGGACTTGGCTACTGCGGTCACTCCCGAACCACACGCCAGAGGTCAGCGCCTCCACGGCAGAGGCACACAGACTCGGTCCATTAACCAAAGGCAGAGCGAACCTGTCTGCATCGATGAGAACAGATGGAGGAGGAAAAGCCCTTTTTGCGACAATCAGGGACCCGGGATGGGAACTAGGGCTGCTGCTGGATGCTATTAAGGAACTAATGGTGGGGTCTTGCTGTGACCGGTGGGCGTTACCATTTCATGAGTGCGGTGACATGATGTAAGGTTGGAATCTGTTTAACAACACTCCAGCCAGGCAAGTTACTCAGCCTGAACAAGGAGTGAAATTCTGTTACATTGCTACATGCTGCAACATGGATGAGCCTTGAAGAAAGAATTATAAGACAAGTCAGACACAAAAGACAGACACTGCATGGTTCTGTTTATAGGTGTCCCGAGAAGAGGCCAATTCATAGACACGGAAGCAGAAGAGAGGCTACGGGGCTGGGAGAGGAGGGGATGGGGGGCGGGGCGGGGAGTGTTTCAAGGGCTCAGAGTTTCAGCTTGGGAAGACGAGTTCCGGAGATGGCTGGTGGAGAAGGTTGCACAACAGTGTGAATGTCCTAATGCCACTGAGCAGTGCACTTCAAAACGGCCAAGATGGCCTTGGCTGGTCTGGCTCAGTGGACAGAGCGTTGGACTGCGGACTGGAAGGTCCCGGGTTCAGTTCCGGCCAAGGGCACATGCTTGGGTTGCGGGCTCGATCCCCAGTAGGGGGCATGCAGGAGGCAGCCGATCAATGATACTCTTTCATCATTGATGTTTCTATCTCTCTCCCTCTCCCTTCCTCTCTGAAATCAATAAAAATCTATTTTAAAAAATAATTAAATAAAATGGCTAAGATGGTAAATTTTGATATGTGTTACTTTACCATTAAGTACTCTAGTCCAAAAAGGTGAGGGATAGGTGGAGTAGATGAAACAAGATTAACCAAGTGTGGAAGCTGGATGAAGGGTAGGGGGTTCATTACAACATACATGTAATCCCCACAAATCCTGGGGGGGTAGTGCACCTGTTTTATTAATAAACGTCATCATCAAACAAGTTTTCAAATCCCTGCGTGACACTTAGATCCGAAAGGAATCCTGGAAATAAAATATCATAACCTCAGAGGTCAATCCAATTTAATGATCCTCAAACTTTGCTCAGTAGTAAAACCCTTTGTTCAAATAAAATCTTACTGGGAAACTCAACATATGAAACAGATAAGATAAGTAATTACAAATATTTATTATTCACAGTAACTTAAAACCTTTTTGGACCAAGGCAGGGAAGAACCTAATATCAAAACAAAAAACAGTGACATTTTAAATGTGCCCTCCGCCCTGGCCGGGGGGCTCAGAGGCTGGAGCATCCCCCCTACACCAACGGCCCCCCAGCAGGACGTGTGCCGGAGGCAGCCGATCCGATGATGACTCCCTCTCATCATTGATGTTTCTATCGCTCCCTCTCCCTTCCTCTCCCTGAAATCAATAAAAACATTTTTTTAAGTATAAAATCAACAGAAACCTATCCCCGGGTGACGATGAATAATAATTACAAGGAGTGCCCGCCAACTTTCTGTTTTCTCTCAGCAAGGTCCGGGCTGAACCTGGCCCCAAACAAACACCCGCCCGCTCCCTCTTCAGAGCTGGCATTTCAGCCTCAAAAAGACAAGACAAACAGCCGGAGGGTGCAAACAGAAACGGGGCAGTCGATTGCAAAAGGATTGTTTTTACCCTCTTCTCACTGAACATTCCGGCTGGACAGAAAGTCAGCATTCTACACCTCCATCGGGAATTTAAAAATGTAACCCTGCTTTTGTCCCACCCAGGAAACGCCAGAGGCGCTGAATGTAAATTACTTAAAAGGTGAAAATGACTTCAAATGTCAACAGACAAGCTCTTCTTTTTATCCGTAGGTTTGCCTGGAGGCTCAGAAAGCTCCTCCTTCACAGTGGGGCTCCGGGGTCCCCCCCAGAGCCCACTAGAAAGGCCCCCTAGCAGGCCGGTGCCATGCAGGGGGCCACCCTGAGCCTCCGCTCCGCGCATGCTTCGTATACCACATGTGGCTCCTGCTCACAACCTTCCTGCCCCGCAGGCAGAACCATCCCTGTCTTACAAATGAGGTTCGGGAAAATGGAGTCTCCGGCCCCGTGTCAGAGCGAGGAGGGGCGGGCCTGGGGAGGCCTCTCCAGGCCGCTGGAGACCACCGACGTGCAAAGGCACCGACTGTACCTCCAATGACCGACCCAACCTAACGCTGCCGTGCAAACCACGGGGAGAACCCTCGTTTCTACCCCAGCCCCCACAAATCTGCTCGCCTGGACCTGCCTCGTGCTCTCGGCCCTCCCTCCCCTACACCTCGGCTTCCCCGGCGGCACCGAGTGCCCAGGGAACCCGGAACCCTCCAACCTGCCGCCTTCCTGCGGCCCCGGGCCCCGTCGGGTCCTCCGGGGTGTAACTACTTCGGCCCCCGGCCCCTGGAGGAAGCTTGGGGACGGCGATGAGCAGGTTCCTAGGTCAACTCCAGCCCGGTGCACGGACCCGGGGCCCCCTCTCCAACGCGCTCCCCGCGGGGGTTGCGGAATCCTCACACCGCCCTGGGCAGTGGCTCTGGGGTGACGAAAGGAGGGAGAGCGGTCCAAGCAGCGGGGGTGGGGGTGTATTAAGTCATCAAAAGTCTGCAGAACTGGGGGGGACGCCTTCGGTCACCTCCAAGAGTTGGTCCGGCCCCCAAAGGGCAGGATTCGGCTACCGGTTACCCCCGCCCCTAGCTGCCCGGCGAGGGGGCCGGATCACCCTCCGGCCCGGCGGGGGACCTGGAGGGAAAGAGGAGCAGGAGGGCTTCCGGGTGGTCCCCGCCCCCGCCCCCGCCGCCGCCCTTACTCGGTGATGCGCTTGGCCAGCTCGGTGCACGCGGCCGTGGAGTTGGCCGAGAAGACTCGGTAGCCGGTGCGGGCGGCGTTCATGGCCAGGCGTGCAGCGGGGCTGACTCGCGGGGCGCGGAAAGCCGAGGACACGGAGAGCGGCGGCAGCAGCAACAGCTTCTTGGGCATCGTCCGGCCCGAGGCGCAGTTACAGCCGGCCCGCGACGGGCTGCAGCCGGGAGGGGTTCCGACTGAGGCGGCCGCGACGCCCGGGGACCCGGGTGGGAAGGCGCCGAGCAGCCCGGCACAGGAGAGGGGAGTCCGAGACCCTCACGCTCCTCGTACCAAAACCCACACGAGCTCTGGCGGAACCCGCGTTCGCTGCGACCGACGCCGCCGCAGCCTCCCGGGACCCAGAGGGATGGCCGCCGCCCCCTCCGGGCATCCGGGAGACCGAGAGGCGCCGGCTAGAGCGTCCGCAGAGCCGCCATCTCGGATGAGGGCAAGGCGGTGGACCACTCTAACAGCCTGTTCTCCCTACAGAAGCATCACGAGTTCGCTCTGCTGCTGGACTTTGCCGCCCCACAGGAGGTCTGTTTCAGTCACGTTCTTGGGCTGTGCAGCCTGACTTGGTAGTGGTCCCAGCCCACTCCAACTTTCCTGCCAGGATCCAAAATGTCTGCCACCGAGGAGGCCGACGATCTAGCTCTGCGTCTCTATGGTCACCGCGCTAGCCCCGCCAGGCGCATGCGCTCAGCTGGGCTCGCGTTAAGAGGTGGAGGGCGGGGTTATTCCCCGCTGGGTGCCTGCAGTACTGACGTTCCCCCCAAAGGTGGTGTACTCGGGAGCCTGATCTTTATTCCCCGGGATCCAACCTTGCATTTGCATGTAAGGCAAGGTTTCCTGAAGGAGTCCAAGGCGCTCCGGATACCTTTGCTTTGTGCTTTTTTTAAAATATATTTTATTGATTTTTTTACAGAGAGGAAGGGAGAGGGAGAGAGAGTCAGAAACATCGATGAGAGAGAAACATCGATCAGCTGCCTCTTGCACACCCCCTACTGGGATGTGCCCGCAACCAAGGTACATGCCCTTGGCCGGAATCGAACCTGGGACCCTTGAGTCCGAAGGCCGACGCTCTGTCCACTGAGCCAAACCGGTTTCGGCTGCTTTTTTTTGTTTGTTTGTTTTTGCTTTGCTTTTAATAATGTCTTCCTTCCTCAAGGACCCACTCATGAAGCATCTGCTCCACGAAGTTTTTCTAGATTCCCTCAATCACAGTAAGCCCTTTCCCGCTCCCCACCACCACGTCACCAGGTGGTCCAGCCACACCATGTATACTTGCTTGTATTTAAATAGATATATATATCCTAGTGGCCCAGTGCACAAAATTCATGTGGGGTGGGGGGGAGGTGTCCCTCAGCCCAGCCTGCACTCTCTCCAATCTCGGACCCTTCGGGGGATGTCTAACTGCTGGTTTAGGCCCGATCCCGCTAAACCGGCAATCGGACATCCCTCTCACAATCTGGGCCCGCTGGCTCCTAACTGCTCACCTGCCTGCCAGCCTGATCACCCCCTAACTGCTCCCCTGCTGGCCTGATTGCCCCCAACTGCCCTCCCCTGCTGGCCTGATCACCCCCAAGGCTTTATTAGTATGGATTTGGCCCAGCTGGTGTAGCTCAGTGGTTGAGCATCGACCTATGAAAACAGTTTGATTAGGAGAAAACCAGGAGAAAACGGTTTGATTCCCGGTCAGGGCACCTGCCCGAGTTACAGGCTTGATCTCTGGTAGGGGCTGTGCAGCAGGCAGCCGATCAATGGTTCTCTCTCATCATTGATGTTTCTCCTGCGTCTCATCATCGATGTGACCCAGGAGATCCCAGTTTGATTCCCCGACAGGGCACATGCCTGGGTTGCTGCCTCATCCCCAGTAGGGGGCATGCAGGAGGCAGCCCATCAAAGAGCCACTCTCACATTTCTCTCTCTCTCTCTCTGTCTCTTCTCTCTCTTCTCTCTCTCTCTCTTCCTCTCTAAAAAATTATTCCCAATGTACCCTGACCGGGAATCAAACCAGCAGCTGAGCCTGAGTGAGCCACTCCGGCTGAAGGCATATCTTAGTTATTTTTCATCTGCTTGTGGTTGTCGAGTGTCTTTTTTCCCCTTCGTTCTCCAACATTTGCCATGTGTCTACATCACGTTGGCTCTGTTTCTCTGGAGAGCCCTGCCTCGGACAGGGTCTGAAGTGAGGGTTAGGGCCTTTGCTCATCTTGCAAAGGCTGTCCTTTTTGAAGTTTGAAGGGAGACTTCACTTGACCAGATCCAGTGTTTTTTGTTTGTTTGTGTTAAATGTTTCTCTATAGACCAGGCTGGCCCTTGAGACGCCAGGCCTGCTGGGCATTTGCTACAAAGAAAAAACCAGCTCTGCCCCGCACACGGCGACATGTTCCATATTCCACCCGAGTTCCGTGTTCACAAAGGGATCCCGTTGTTGACGGGGCTGCAGGTTCAGCAGGAATCGTGGACATCTGATCGGCACGGTTTCAAGAAGACGAGGGGGAGCGGCGGTTCAGGCCTGGCGTGAGGGATTGCCCGGGAGAGGTCAGGACGAGACAAAGAGGCCTGTGTCCGGGATCGCTCGGCCCCGCTCCGAGAGCCGCGCGATGTGGAAGGCAAGGTCGGTCCTCGCAACAAAGAGCACTTCAGGCAATGCGTCAGGAGTTCTGCCTCCACTTTGCACTGCTCCAGCTGGAACTTGGGAAAAGGATGGGCCCTCGCTCTGTCTTCCTTCTCTGAACAGGCCTCCGCAAGCTGCGACGGGATGTCTTTATTTCTAAAAATAATACCAACTTGGATCTCTAAGCGGATTCTCTCTATAGGACACCAGAAACCACGCTGGGGTGAGAGCAAAATACTGGGCAGGCGGAGCCAAGCATGCTGGGAGTGACCCTTGCCAGCTTGCGCAAGGACAGTGGTAGACAGCATCTGCTGCGGTGGCCGCTGGAAAAATCTGGAACGGAGCCGCACCGTACAGTCCTCCGTAGGGCAGAACCGCACCGATCCCGGGGCTTTCAGTAACTCTGGAGAGGTGTTCCAGGGAATCACAAGTCCTCGTACATTTTGGAGACTTTGGCTCAAGGAGAGGCCATCTAGTGCCTTCTAGAGCTTCTGCAGAATCGCCAGCCAAATAGGAGATGGTTCCCACATCAGCAGATATGCAGCAGCTCTCGCAAGACGGGGTCAAGTGGAAAGAGGTGGAGGGAGGAAACGGGCCGGAGGGGCTGAGAAGGGAGGGGGTGGACAGTAAGGACACAGGTTGTAAGAAATCATGGACCAAATAATGGAGGAGGTCGCAAGGTTCCTGGCTCCAGGGTGGCAAATTTGTCAGGTTCCGGGGGATCCAAGCTCTCTAAGAGCGAAAGCCCTCAAACAGCTCAAGTGGCCGACAACAGCCACGTCCATCCAGAAACTGCAACACCAATGTGTCAGGGAGGTTCCCAGAGAACAGGGCGAATGGATGTGAGTGTGTCTCCGGGGCCAACTCTTATCAGCTGTGTGTGTGACCTTGGCAAACAGCTGTGTGTGTGACCTTGGCAAACAACTTCTCCCCCATAGGGCGAGGGTAATAATAACTGCTGGCTGGAAGGGTTTTGTGAGGAGTGAGTTAATACATGCCAAGAAGTTAGAAGAGGATGAGCTATTAGGTGAGAGGAGATGGGAAACGTTCATACTCATTTACTAGTCGGGGCGATCAGGAAAACAATCCACATTGATTTTGACACCTTACTATTGAGAATGGTCAATGGTTATTTTAGGACAGAAATGACAGGAAGCAGCCACGGCGGGCGAGAGAGTAATTGCAGGACGCAACTCCCCCCCTCCTCCCCCCGCCACCGTGGCTGGGGAGCAAGAGGAGAGGTTGGGTTACCGGATCTGAGAACCTGGAGGAGCCCCATGGAGCTGGGATTCAGATCTGAGGAGGGGGCGGTGCCCGCTGGTGCTGGGATGTCTGGGAGGCACAAGGAGGCTGGGTTGGGGAGTGCGGGACCCTGGAACCCGGCATCTGAATTACTGTGGAGGTCTGGGCCCCGATAAAGGACTGGATACTGGGTTCGAGGACTGGGCCCCGGAATGGCCTTCTGGGCCCCGGCATGAAGGTCTGGGCCCCGGATGTAGGTCTGATGCCCGGATGGAACTCTGGGTCCTGGAACGGAGGTCCAGGCCCTGACCCAGACGTCCACCCGGGGCCCAGCCCACCCTCCAGTGCCCAGACCTCCACCCGGGGCCCAGCCCGCCCTCCAGTGCCCAGACCTCCACCCGGGGCCCAGCCCACCCTCCAGTGCCCAGACCTCCAAATGGGGCCCAGCCCGCCCTCCAGTGCCCAGACCTCCGTCCCAGTGTCCAGACCTCCGTCCCAGTGCCCAGACCTCCAAATGGGGCCCAGCCTGCCCTCCAGTGCCCAGACCTCCGTCCCAGTGTCCAGACCTCCGTCCCAGTGCCCAGACCTCCAAATGGGGCCCAGAACGCCCTCCAGTGCCCAGACCTCCGTCCCAGTGCCCAGACCTCCACCCGGGGCCCAGCCCGCCCTCCAGTGCCCAGACCTCCACCCGGGGCCCAGCCCGCCCTCCAGTGCCCAGACCTCCGTCCCAGTTCCCAGACCTCCATCCGGGGCTCAGACCTCCACCCGGGGCCCAGCCCGCCCTCCAGTGCCCAGACCTCCGTCCCAGTGCCCAGACCTCCGTCCCAGTGCCCAGACCTCCATCCGGGGTTCAGACCTACATCCGGGTCCCAGACCTTCATGCCAGGGCCCAGAAGGCCATCCCGGGGCCCAGGCCTCGAACCCAGTATCCAGTCCTTTATCGGGGTCCAGACTTGCACAGTGGTCCAGACCACCATTGCATGACCCAGAGGTTGCCAACTCGATTCCTCATCAAGGGCACACGCCCGGGTTTCAGGCTCCATCCCCAGGAGGGGCGTGCAGGATGAGCTGATGGCTGCTGTGCCGGGGCCTGAAGACATATTAGAAGGAGCCTGCTCCTCAGACACAAAGCAATTTCCTTACAGGTGAGGCAGGTCCCTAAACGGTCCAATTCTTTCTTATTTAGATTTTTTAAAATATATATATATTTATTTACTTTTTACAGAGACGAAGGGAGAGGGATAGAGAGTTAGAAACATCGATGAGAGAGAAACATCCATCAGCTGCCTCCTGCACACCCCCTACTGGCGATGTGCCCACAACCAAGGTACATGCCCTTGACCATAATCGAACCTGGGACTCTTCAGTCCGCAGGCCGACGCTCTATCCACTGAGCCACACCAGTCAGGGCTTTAGATATATCTTTATTGACAGCCCCAGCTGGACTCCGAGCTGACAGCCTGCCTCCCCTGTCACCACGTGAGGGACCCCCTCCAGTGTTCAGCCCGTCCACACCGCGACCCGTGGGCCTCCCAGTGAGAACCGCCCCGCCGAGTCCGCTCAACCCACCAGGGACCAGTGCCTGAGTGCCTCCACCGCCGCGTTGGTTCCCGGGTAACTCATCCTCGGAAACAGGGAAGTGGGCCGCTCCCCGCGGGAGTCGGTGCTCTCAGTAACACGCTCCTTTCTGGGATGAAAAGTTAATTGTCTTCTAGTGATTGTGCTCCCTGTGCTCCCCTCCCCACCCGCCCATTTCTCCTTTTTTTATTTTTTAAAATATATTTCTGTTGATTTCAGAGAGGAAGGGAGAGGGAGGGAGAGATAGACACATCCATGATGAGAGAGAATCAGGGATCGGCTGCCTCCTGCACGCCCCCCACTGGGGATCGAGCCCACAACCCGGGCCTGTGCCCTGACGGGGAATGGAACCGTGACCTCCTGGTTCACAACCCCGCCGGGCCCCAGCTGCCCATTTCTTCTTCTTTCCATCCTCCTCTCCCCGACACGCCTCTCCCATTTCTCCACAAACGTCACACCGCTATTTCCAAACCACCGCCACAGAAACAGCGTCAGGTGGTTAGAAATCGGACGTCGATGGGCCAAGTGCAGAGGCAAATTCAAGGCCAACCCCTGGGGCTAGCCAGCAGGGCGAGGGGCCCCAGTCCGCACCGCGGGGAGATCACTTCACCCTCCGCCCACACGCCCGGGAAAACACCTCCTGCCAGGGAACACCAGTGAGATGTTCAGGAAAAGCATTTCCAAAACTGCACGACCGCTCCACCGGGAGGAAGAGCTCATAGCCCTTCGGAAGTCCTGAGGGGGCCCGCGTTGACACCCCCTCGCGGGCGTGCCTGGAGTAACTGGAGAGACGCCCCCTCGTCCGGGACCTGGGGGCAGCCCGCTCTGTCACCATTCGTTCCGCGTTCCCACGCGGGTGCCTGGAAGGAAGGGTGCGGGAAGAGCCTGGCACAGTCTGCATCCGCTCTGCGCCGGCCCGGTTCCTCTCCAGACGTGAACGGGTCCCTGTGGCCACGACAACGCGTGATGCCCTTCCAGAGGGCGCTTCCTGTGGCGCTTCCAGACATCGCCGAGTCCTGCCAGCCGGCTTGGGACACGGGCTTCAGGTCCTCCTGTTACGCCGTCAGTTGTTCCCAAATGTGTCCACACGTTAAAATTGCTGGGGAGCCCTCACCGGTTTGGCTCAGTAGATAGAGCGTCGGCCTGTGGACTGAAAGGTCCCAGGTTCATTCCGGTCAAGGGCATGTACCTGGGTTGCGGGCACATCCCCAGTGGGGGGTGTGCAGGAGGCAGCTGATAGATGTTTCTCTCTCATCGATGTTTCTGACTCTCTTTCCCTCTCCCTTCCTCTCTGTAAAAAATCAATACAATAGGTTTTAAAATAAAATAAAATTGCTGGGGACCTGGGGAAAATTCTGAAGCCCCAGCCACACTCCGGACCAGCTCCATCCCAGTCTCTGGGGGGGGGGGGGGGGGGGCGGGGGGGGGGGCCCAGGCTCCTGCAGCGTTGAAGCTCCCAGGGGGTTGCGATGTGCTTCCCAGTCTGGGAGTCTCGGTGCTGAATGAGCTGGCACTAGATTAGCTCATCCTGTGGCTACGCCTGTTGCCGCTGCCTCCTCCTCCTCCTCTTCCTCCTCCTCCTCCACCCCCCCCCCCCCCACTGAGAGATCCACTTTCCCTTAGGAACGCCCCAGGGCCAAACCTGTAATAGGCAGCTAGACAGCCAGGAGCAGAGCAAGGAAGACGGGCCAGATACAGAGGTCACCGGGCGGGCGGAAAGCCCCAGGTGTCCAGCAAGAGGCAAACCTGTGAAAACGAGGACTCCGCCCCCAGCATATCCTGGTCGTGCGGTCAAGAGGCCTGACCTTTTCCTTCCTAAAGATCACCTCCAGGCCTCGGTGCTATTTCAGCTCCAGGCCCAGAGAAGCAGCAAAACCAGACCAGTGGCCCCGTGGCTGCCTCAGGCCCAGCTGCAGTGACTAATGACCGCCTGCCCTGGCGCCGACCCATCCGTGGAGACCACAACCCTTAGCGCACCTGGAGGGCTGATGGATGTTCCGTGGGGAACTTCCCCCGACACCTCCCCTAGGATTTCCTCCTGCAAGAGAGAGAAATACCCTCCACCACAGGACCCAGCTGGAGCTCCCCGCCCGGGGGGCACGCCTGTCATCCCCTCCCCCCACAGGCACCATCTCCTAAGCTCTGAGGGTTCCCAGAGACGGCAGCCAGGGGAGCGCCGGGCAGAGCGGCTTGTCCCAGGCTCACCCTGACCCTGTCCGCTCGGCCCCCTTTCCTCCGACTTCCCAGGGAGCCAGAGCAGCCCCCGCCCCCCCCCCCCGGGGCCCTCGGCTGTTACTCTCCGCTGAGCCCCTCCTGGTCTCCCTTCCTGGATTCACTGCTGCGGCCAGTACGTTCTCGCTGCACTTGGTCTCTTGACTGAACCGACGGGAACAAACCCACTGAGAACCCTCTTAGCACTCACTATGTCTGAGCCAGTGGGTGGAGCCTTCACAGGTTTAAAAAAAAAAGGCCCGATTTTTAAAAATTCCCATCTCGCCCTAACCGGTTTGGCTCAGTGGATAGAGCGTCGGCCTGCGGACTCAAGGGTCCCAGGTTCGATTCCGGTCAAGGGCATGTACCTTGGTTGCAGGCACATCCCCAGTGGGGAATGTGCAGGAGGCAGCTGATGGATGTTTCTCTCTCATCGATGTTTCTAACTCTCTCTCCCTCTCCCTTCCTCTCTGTAAAAAGCAATAAAATATATTTTTTAAAAAATGATAAAAAATAAAATAAAAATTCCCATCTCTAGCCCAACGCCTGTGGCTCAGTGGTTGAGCAGGAGGTCACGTGTGATTCCTGGCCGAGGCACGTGCCCGCGTTGCGAACAGAGCTGCCATGAACGCAGGCTTTTGTGTGCACGGGTTTCCCTTCCTCTGGGTGTATTTCTAGGAGTGGAATTCCTGGGCAACATGGCCATTCCATGTGTAACTTTTTGAGGAGCCTTGAGCCTCTGTTGTTGTTGTTTTTTTTTTGTTGTTGTTGTTTTTTAAATGTATTTGTATTGATCTCAGAGAGGAAGGGAGAGGGATAGAGAGAGAGAGAGATAGAAACGTCAATGATGAGTGAGAATCATGGATCGGCTGCCTTCTGCACACCCCCTATTAGGGAGCAAACCCCCAACCTGGGTGTGTGCCCTGACCGGGAATCGAACCGTGACCTCCTGGTTCATAGGTTGACGCTCAACCACCACTGAGTCACACCGGCCGGGCGAGTCTCCTGTTTTTAAAAGATGTTTTTCTCTAGGGCTGGTGGGTAATCCCCGCTGTTTTCCACGTCTCTCGGGGCCAGTTCTTCGTGGCTGACCTGCTCGTCTGCTGAGTCCTCACAACATGCAGACCTTGGTTCGGAATTAGAATTAGGCTCCTGCTGTTCCCCTCTGGGTCCCCCGGGTTTCAGAAGCGCCTGAGACCTCACGTGGCCCCTGGCGTCCTGGGGTTCCCTGTGGCTTCTGGCCGCCGCTCAGCCTTTCCCCAGCCAGCGTGGCTCCCATCGGGCACCGCCAAGGACTGCAAACTGGGGTAACAGAACTCGGAGCGCCTCTCCCCTTAGGAACCACAGGAGCCTGCCAGGAGATGGAGGCGCCAGGCCTGGCCCCACCCTCATCACTGTCTTCCGCCGTAAGTGCTCAGAGGTCTCCGTCTGAGAAGCAAGCGGTGGCCGATACTCGTCCCGCGGCAGCTGGAACTCAGCCTGGAATGGTAGGGTCTTTGTGCTGGTTTGCCAAGACCCAGCTCCGAGGCTCTGCATTTTCCCAGGCCCGGCCGGTCAGCAAGCAATGTCCCTCCCTCCGGGACCATCAGCCAGCAGGAGGCGGCGAGGTGGAGACCCGGCCCTTCCTGGGCTCTCTGAGGCTCAGCGGCCACCTGGCATGCGGATGCCGCTCCCTCCCCGGGGCGCTGGGCTCAGCCACGTCTGCAGAGGGATGCGTCTGCCAGAGGGATGCGGTGGGGAGGCCGGACCACAGGCATTTCCCAGGACTTCTGTGCAGAAGCGTGCTGACTGGGTCCCAAGAAGGAGACAAAGAGAGCTGTTCTCCAGCCAGCACCTAACAGCTCCTCCCCGGCCCTGGCCGGTTTGGCTCAGTGGATAGAGCGAAGGACACATGCCCGGGTTGCGGGCTCCATCCCCAGTAGGGGGCATGCAGGAGGCAGCCGATCCATGATTCTCTCTCATCATTGATGTTTCTCTCTCTCTCCCTCTCCCTTCCTCTCTGAAATCAATAAAAATCTACTTTAAAAAAATGTTCTCCCCGCTCAGGAGCACTCTCCAAGCCTGGTTCACTTTTTGGTTTGTTTTTAGCAAAATTATTTCACTAGCAAATGAGTCTGTGAGCTGTGACAGGTAACCACCTGGGTCCCCGTTCCGTTTGGTGACAGCGAGTTTCGGAGAGGGCTGCCTCGAGGAGAAACGCCACCTCACCTCAGCCATGCCCCCTTGGTCAGGACTCCAGGGCGGCAAGCCCAGAGGACGAGGGACTCTGCTCTGGGAAATGGCCCTCCCCCGGTCAGACACCCAGCACCGCTCCGCTCCCCGGAGGCTTAGGGGCACACGTGGGCATCCGGTCAGTGTCCCTTGCCCTCAGCGCCTTCCCCGCCCAGCTGCCCAGCCGCCCGGTATAATCATGACAGATTCCTGGGTTGTGTCTGGAAAAGGGCCGAAGGGTTTGACGCTCAGCAGGGAGCCTCGGGAAGGCGATTTCTATGATGCCTATTTTGGGATGCAGGGGTAGGCAGGGGTAGGCAGGGGTAGGTAGGGGTAGGCAGGGGCAGGCAGGGGTAGGCAGGGGTAGGCAGGGGTAGGCAGGGTCAGGCAGGGGTCAGGCAGGAGTAGGCAGGGGCAGGCAGGGGTAGGCAGGGGCAGGCAGGGGCAGGCAGGGGCAGGCAGGGGTAGGCAGGGGCAGGCAGGGGTAGGTAGGGGCAGGTAGGGGCAGGCAGGGGTAGGCAGGGGTAGGCAGGGGCAGGCAGGAGTAGGCAGGGGCAGGCAGGGGCAGGCAGGGGCAGGCAGGAGTAGGCAGGGGCAGGCAGGGGTAGGTAGGGGCAGGCAGGGGTAGGCAGGGGTAGGCAGGGGTAGGTAGGGGTAGGTAGGGGTAGGCAGGGGCAGGCAGGGGTAGGCAGGGGTAGGCAGGGGTAGGCAGGGGTAGGCAGGGGCAGGCAGGGGTAGGCAGGGGTAGGCAGGGGTAGGCAGGGGCAGGCAGGGGTAGGCAGGGGTAGGCAGGGTCAGGCAGGGTCAGGCAGGGGTAGGTAGGGGCAGGCAGGGGTAGGCAGGGGTAGGCAGGGGTAGGTAGGGGTAGGCAGGGGCAGGCAGGGGTAGGTAGGGGCAGGTAGGGGTAGGTAGGGGCAGGCAGGGGCAGGCAGGGGTAGGTAGGGGCAGGTAGGGGCAGGCAGGGGTAGGCAGGGGCAGGCAGGGGTAGGCAGGGGCAGGCAGGGGTAGGTAGGGGTAGGCAGGGGCAGGCAGGGGTAGGTAGGGGCAGGCAGGGGTAGGTAGGGGTAGGTAGGGGTAGGTAGGGGCAGGCAGGGGTAGGTAGGGGTAGGTAGGGGTAGGTAGGGGTAGGAAGGGGCAGGCAGGGGTAGGCAGGGGCAGGCAGGGGCAGGCAGGGGTAGGTAGGGGTAGGTAGGGGCAGGCAGGGGTAGGTAGGGGTAGGTAGGGGTAGGTAGGGGCAGGCAGGGGCAGGCAGGGGTAGGCAGGGGCAGGCAGGGGTAGGCAGGGGTAGGCAGGCCCGCTCCAGGCTCCGCATCTGGTGCTTGGAATGGCTCCGGGGGTTAGACCCGGGGCGTCAGACCAAAGTTGGGTCCAGCAACCTCGGGACCTGGGCTCGGGCTGGGAAAGCATTCAGAGCCAAGACCCAAACTGTAAGAGAACATTTGCTGGGCGAATCCCAGGGGAGAAGTCATTCCTGGAAGAAGTGCCTTAGGAAGCAGTTACAGAGGCACAGGGAGGCCCTGGGAGCGGGGAGTGAGGAGGCTATCGGTGAGGTGCCTGGGACGGGGGTGGGGGAGAAGGAAGGGCAGGGCGTGCTCCGAGAGGGAGGGAGAGCGCACTGGGTCCAGTCCTAAAGGTTTTCAGGGTGGAGAGCTTAGGGGAGGTCCCCGGGGAAGATCTGATAGAATAGTCGGCAGCTTTCCAGCTGAGCCCTCTCAGGGTCCGGGTCTCCACCGACCGATGGTCGATGGGCGGTGCCAGGGGTCATTAGCCAATGCAGCTGGGCCTGAGGCAGCCAGGGGGCCCCTGGTCTGGCTTTGCTGCTTTTCTGGGCCTGGAGGTGATCTTGGGGAGGGAAGGCCAGGCGTCCACACAGCATGACCAGCGAGATGCCAGGGGAGAGAAGGCCTCCCTGGGGGTGAGGGCCCCCCTACAACTGTCCTTTGCTGGGCACCAGGACTTTGCTCCCTGCTGACTTTCTGTACCTGGCCCATTGTCCTTGCTCTGCTCAGGTAGGCGCTCTGCCCCCCTTCCGTCCCCTCCCCCCCCCCAATTGGCCTCCGTGCTGGAAGCCTGAGTAGCACCAAGGTTTGGATGTGGCCACCAGGGGCCCATCGTGTGGCGCCCTGAGCGGTGTTCCCAGAGGCGGCGTGTGCTTCCCCCCTGGGGTGAGGGGTGAGGGTGAGGGGTGAGGGTGAGGGTGAGGGGTGAGGGTGAGGGGTGAGGGGTGAGGGTGAGGGGTGAGGAAGGACTTCGCCTCCCCTGGGCTCAGAGGGGCGTCCACCCCACCCCGTGGGAGCAAACAGCCCCAGGCCATTCGCACACGTGCAGGGCCTGCTGGCGGCTGTGTCCAGCCCACGGCCTGTTTGTTTTGGGAGCGACCCAAGCACAAAGCTTTAGAGAGATGTGAAAGCAAAAAGCCCCTGGAAAACCGTGGCCACGCCCGTCCTGAGGGAGCGGCCGCTGAAAGACAACAGCGCGGCCTGGCCTTCTCGCTGCCCTGCCCGGTGCCCCGTTCCGCCCCCGCCACCCCGTCCCTGTCCCCGGGGAGCTGCCCGGGGCGAGGCAGGCGCTGGGGGCCTCTCTTCCCTCGAAGGAGGACTTGTACCTCCCGCCCGGGCTCAGAACCAGAAGTGAGCGATGAGTACCAAGTCCAGGGGCCCGTCCCCCCTCCCCAGGATGTATCTGGGGTGCGGGCTGGGTTTGGAGACCAGGGGAGCGGATGTCACGGGGCGGTGGAATGTCCCTGGCTGCAGGGCTCCCCGTGGCAGGCCTGGTCCAGCCGCCGCACAGGGATGAGCGGCAGCTGGACGGGGAGGTCACGTGACAGGATCTGACAGGGCCACGGGCTTCAGTTTGGTCCCCAGGGGGCGTGCCCTGTGGCTAGAAAGCCCTTCCTGCCAAACCCAGCGGGGAATTCTGCCCCCAGTCCCACCCCTTCCTCAGGTGGAAAGTCCTGCTTTGCGAGCCTGGAATCCCCGTAGCCAGGACGGCAGTTCCTCCTGGGTGATGTTTAGAAAATGGAATCCAGTTTCCGATGTGGGGACCTCATTGGGATGAGCCAAAGACGACGGCGAAGGCTACAGGATCCGAGCAAGAGTGTTTTTCAGCCCCACACGGATTTGGGGGACGGCAAGTTCCTGGCCTGTGTTCACTTGGGGGTGCCGGGAGGTGGGGGTGTTAGAAGCAGGAAGCAGTCCCCGGCTCCCTCCCTCCCCGTCTGTGGCTGCAGAATAACCGCACCACAGAGATGTCCACGTCAAAATCCCGAACCTATAAAAAAAAAAGGGGAAAAATCCCAAACCTATGAAAGTGACCTTATATGGCAAAAGGAACTTCGCAGCTGTGATGGAGTTCTGGCTCTTGAGACTGGGAGGTTGTCTTGGGTTCTTTGGGGCGGGGGGTGGGGGGTGGGGGGCTGTAGACCCGGGGGCCCTATGAGAGGGAGGCAGGGAGGTGGGAGTCCGAGGAGATGTGAGAGCAGAAGCAAAAGCCGGACGGAGATCTGCAGCGGCTGTGCCGCCGGCGTGGGAGGTGGAGGCGAGGCCTGAGCCCGGGATTGCCGGGGCCTCCGGACGGAGAAGAGGCGAGGCCCACGGTAACCTTGGCCTTCAGCGCCGCAGGAGAGCCACTTTCCTCACCAACAGGAACCTGATACTCCGCACAAAGCTCAGATTTGTTCTCCCAAGCGCCAGGGAACAGACCCACCAGCTCAGAAGCCAGAGGGGCCGTAAGCCTCGGAGGGAGGCGAGGGGTGGGAGCGGAGCAGCGGAGCAGCGGGCAGGCCGGGGCCAGCGCAGACCCGCGCCGCCTCCCTACAGCGCACCCATGTCAGCACACACCGCCTCCCCCGCCAAAGACACGGAGTATTGCTATAGATGTATGTATTTTAAAATATGTTTTTATTGATCTCAGAGGGGGAGAGGGAGGGAGAAATAGAAACATCAACTATGAGAATCATCGATCGGCTGCCTCCTGCACACCCCACACTGGGGACCGAGCCCGCAACCTGGGCCTGTGCCCTGACCGGGAATCGAACCATGACCTCCTGGTTCATAAGTTGATGCTCAACCACTGAGCCACGCTGGCCGGGCTGTTATATATACATATATATATGTTTTAATATATTTTATTGATTTTTTACAGAGAGGAAGGGAAAGGGATAGAGTTAGAAACATCGATGAGAGAGAAACATCGATCAGCTGCCTCCTGCACACCTCCCACTGGGGATGTGCCCGCAACCAAGGTACATGCCCTTGACCGGAATCGAACCTGGGACCCTTCAGTCCACAGGCCAATGTTCTATCCACTGAGCCAAACCGGTTAGGGCCGGGCTGTTATTTTTATTAAAATGTGGTACATTGCCCTAACCAGTTTGGCTCAGTGGATAGAGTGTCGGCCTGCGGACTAAAAGGTCCCAGGCTCAATTCCAGTCAAGGGCATGTGCCTTGGTTGCGGGCACATCCCCAGTGGGGGGCGTGCAGGAGGCAGCTGATTGATGTTTCTCTCTCATCGATGTTTCTAACTCTATCCCTCTTCCTTCCCCTCTGTAAAAAATCAATAAAATATATATTTTTTAAAATGTGGTACATTAATTAACACTAGAGTCCTCATCACTCATTGGTTTTCCCTCCCAGAGTAAATGGCATTTGAAAAAGGACATGCCCCAGAAGAGAGTGCAGGCCCTAATGGAACACACCTCAGCCAACGCTTGCAGGGAGAAGGCCACACGATGAGGCAGAGGTCAGGGGACGCATCCACTGCCAAGGAACCCCGAAGATTGCCGGCAACCACCGGAAGCTGGGCAGAGGCCCGGGCAGAGACTCCTCGCAGCCTTGGAAGGCTCCGACCCGCCCACACCTGGATCTCAGACTTCCGGCTCCGGACTGTGAGACAGTCAACACCCGGAAAGGCACCGTTTGTGGTACTTGGTCATGATCCGGGCACAACTGCCTGAGACAGGTGCGGGGCAGGCAGCTGGAACGGGCGGCCTTCAGGGCGTTCGCACTGAGAGGGCTCGGGAAGGGGATTGCCCCGACCCCCAGCCAGGATGAGCTGGCCTGCAGGTGAGGGCAGGCGGGCGAGGTGCATGCGGCCATGTGGGAGGCAGAGGCCACAGGCAGGAAAGAGACCTGGGTTCCAGCCTCAGCATGGACAGCCACGTTAACAAAGAGTAGAGCTAGGCTCACCCACCACACACTCTGCAAGCAACTGAGTCCCGAGGGCCTGGCAGCTCTCCTGGCTCCCCGCGTGGGGCAGTGTGGCGAGCCGGCACGGCCATGGCATACTCAGCCCCTCATTGGGCGCCTTATGTGCCGCGCCAGCTCAGCCAGGTTCCGTGAGCCTGGGCGGGGGTGGTGAAGGATGGAGAAAAGACAAGAGAATGAACGCTGGGTCTGGGTGGGACACTGTCCTCTCTGATGGAGAGCTAGCGACAGCGCCACGGACTACAAGCCGTGTCTTTATTTATAGCCGATGCCACGAGGCACAGGAAGGGCGTGGTCAAGATGTTTACAGCATTCTCGTGGGTTTCGATCCCACTCAGTTACATGCACCTGAACTCTATCAAGCCCACATCACTCGGGCACATGGGGCCACGTGTTCGGACCACAGGTTCAAGCTGACAACTCCAGCTGTTGGCTATCACTGTGCTGGGAGGCCCTGCCCTCCACGCTGGGCCTTGCACGTGGCCACAAGAGGACTGTGCCCTCTCATCAGTCCGAGGCGTGAACCTGTCCAAAGGCTGTAGCCGCTCTCCACAGGGCAGCCCCACCATCCCAGCCTGGAGCAGCCGCCAGCATCCAGGAAGAGCTGGGTGCTGAGCCACCTCTGGGGCTGTCCTAGAACCCAGGTCTGAAAAGAGTTTGCGGGCTGGCCGCGTCCCTCCCCTTGCAGCCTCCTGGGCAGAAAGGACTGGAGGTCAAGGGAGGCAGCTCGTAGCTTCGGGGAAGGGAGCGATGGCAGGAATCCTGGCCTAACAAAAGCAAGTCACTGCCACCTGGCAGCCTGGGCTCCACGCTTCCGGAGAGCTGGGGCGAGGCCCGAGAACGCCTGCTTTCTGTAACCGAAGGAGAAAAAAGGGGTTCTCAGGTGTGTCCCCCTGGGGAGGCTGCCCAGAAGCCGGAATGGGGGTGGGGTGGCTGGGGAAATGGAAAGGCAGTTTCTTTCACTTGTGAGACCGGTATAACCTGCGTGCCAAGCTCTGGGTTGGCGATCAGGTCAGATCAAACTGATGCCAGGCCCGTGATGGGCCTGGCCAGGCACCGCGGCCAGTTGCTTCATCAGGACCTGGGAGGCGGATGCAGCCTAGAGTGGCTTTGAAGATGCGGCCTCCTTCCCGGGGAGACTGAGCAGCTGGGTTACCGGGGCAGCTCCGTGGAAAGGAACCCGCCAGGCCGGGGGGCACGGGAGCACCGGGCGCCCTGGGTGGCTCAGCCTCCGAGCTGGGGGCCGGCACTCCTGGCTGTGCCGCTGGGGCTGCTGACAGCTGCTCTGGAGCCTGGACAAGCCCTTCACCTCTCAGGGTTTCAGTTCCCCATCTTGCTCTTGCCCAACCCTGTCTCCTGGGCCAGAGATGCTGATGGGCAAGTTCCCAGAGATGAGAGTTCTTGAGAGAGGGGCAGAGAGGCAGCCTGGGGGGGGGGGGGGTGTGAATGACAAGAATGAGGGGGCAGAGCGGAGTCCGAAGATGAGGGGGGCAGGGGGAGAGGCGCAAGGAGGACAGAGGAGCCATTGTGTGGGTCAGAACTGGGGCCAGCGGGCTTTGCCCTTCACCTCCTCCCACTGGGTCCCTGGGCCGCACAGAGAACCCAGCAGGCGCCCGCCTCCCCTCCCCCGCTGGGTTTCTAATCACCCCCCCGCCCCCCGCCCCCCGACTCCAGGGGCTCCAGCCTGGGGTGCCGGGAGGAGGAGAGGCCTCCTGTCCCATCGCAGACTCAGGCACAACCACGTCTTCCATTCCGGAGCCTGTTCCCCATCTGACCCCAAGTTTAAAGGCTGCGGCCACGCAGGCCTGATGGCAGCGCCCTCCCGAGAGAGGGCGAGGGCGAGGAAAGGGGAGGTGCCCGGCCGGCCAGGCAGCCGCCTTCCTCCACGGCCGACCTGTCCGGGCGCCCCATCCCATCCCGCGTCCCGCGACCTCCAGGCGCCAAAAGCCCAGACTCCGACCCCTGCTGGGGTGGGGGGTGGGGGGAGAGGGCACAGGGGAGGAGGGAAGATGCGGGCGGGATCTGGCCCCCGGGTCCCACGCGGAGCCCTTTCCTCCGGACGCCGCTCGGGTCCCGGCGTCGCGTGACCGCGGCACTGCGGCTGCGGCGCTGCGCTCCCCGCCCGCCCCGAGCCCCGGGGTGCGGTGGGGGCTGGGACACTCCCGATCAGACCTGGGCGGGCGCCGCGCTGCCAGAGGGCGGCGATGCCCCAGGCCCCTCCCCTCATCCTTAGGTCCGTGCTTTCCTCGTCCGTGCACCCGGCGCTGAGTCACCTTCCCGGAATGCGCTCGGGCGCTCCGGACGCAGCCAGGAATGCCCGGGGGCGGCGCGGGGCGGAATCGCGCACCGCGGTGTCGCGCGCGGAGCCGCCGGCCGGGGACTCGCGGGTCCCCGCCTGCCCTTCCCCTACCTGGGGACCCTCGGGCCCCGCCCCGGTGCTGGGCAGCGCGGCCGCCGAGGCGTGACCAGACCTGCCCCTTCTCGGTTTTAAGGGGCGATGAGGAGAGGTGTGTGGGGGCCGCGCGGGGGCAGGTGCGGGCGGGTGAACTCGGTGTAGCAGGGCCTGGACCACCTCAGCCCCCTACAGGGGTTTGGTTTTTTCCGGCTTTGGCCCAACCTGCGCCGGTCTGGGCAGCTTCCTCCCCGGATCTCCGCCGACAACCCTTCGGAGAGGCGACTGGAGTTGGTCGCGGACACGTGCGCCCGTGGTTCTGTGGCTCACACACTGACACGCGCCCTTTGCCTCCACGGAAAACTCCCTGCACTTTGGCACCTTCCGGCCGAGCCGGTGTAGGGACGAGGGCCACGCCCCGATGCTGGGCTCCCCGATCCCGATGCGGACCCCCAGGCCCATGGACACCCCCAGGCTCCCGGGGTGGCGAGGGGCGGTGGGCCGGACCGCCGGCCGCAGGCGCAGCTCCTTTGGCCCAGAGGAGCCTCGAAGGTGCAGGGATGTTCTTGACAAAGGCGCCGCCTCCCTGTCGCGGCCCCCGCCGGTCCCCCCTCCCCGGGGCGGCGCGCTCCGCTGCCTCGGCGTCAGGAAGCTAAAAGAACGGCCGGCGGGAGGACGGGGCAGCGGGAGAGACACCCGCACGGGCGGGCTTTAGGCCTCCCATGCCCAGTGGGCTGGAGCCGGGCGCGTGAAGGGGGAAGACCCGTCCCGGCCGCTACGACTTGGGGCGCCGCGGCGAGTTCGCGGGGAGCCTGCGCCGCGCGTTCACCTTCACGCGCCCGGAACGCTGCGCTCGCGGCGCGCCGCTCGTGGCCGGGTCCGGGGCTTGGGCCGCGCCGATAACCTTGGCCTCTCCCCCGGCCGGGCTGCGGCACCCCCTTTGCGCCGGTCGCCGTCTCCAGCGGCCGGGGCGCGTAGTCACGCCCGAGACCCAGCCGAGGGTCTGCTGGCGGCCGAGCCGCAGGCGCGGACTAGCGGGAGGCGACCCCGGGAGACGGGAGACCGGAGTGGGCGGGCCCCAGCCGGCCGGGTCCGCCCCCTGGAGCGCGCGGGGCGCGGGGCGGGGCCAGGCCGGGCGCGGAAGCGCGAGCCTTCTCCGCATCTCGGCGAGGGGCGGCCGAGTTGAGCGAAAAGTTTGCGGCCGGAGGCGGCGGAGCCGTGGAGCCGGCGTCTATCCCGCCACAGCTGTGCCTCCGCCGCGGGGCTGCGCCCGGGACGAGCTGCGTCCGCTCTAGGCACCGAGGTGGCGCCTCCCCAGCAAACCGGACAGACTGGGTAGGGCCGGCCGCCCGCCCTGCCTCCTCTGCTCGTGGCTCGTGGCTCCTGGGCGGCCCGGAGAACTGGGCCACGGATCGCGTGGCCTCCGCGCCCACTCGGCTGAGGGAGGCGGCGGCCGGCGGCCGGGCTTGGGCTCAGTCTTCGCGCGATCCCGGCGCTGCTCCCACGATCGCGGCGCGCGTCCCGGCGGAGCCGGGCCATTGAAGGTGCGCGCGGCTCCCCCGGCCCTGCTGGAGCTGGGGTGGGGGATGGCTCGCCCCAAACTTCGTGCCCCACGGTGTCAAGTTCTGGGATTTTACGTCACCGGACTCCCCTCCCCCTGCAGCCCCGGGGGGCGGGGGTGTGAGGTGACTGGTCCGACGGAGGGAGCCGCGGGGCTCTGACTCACCCGTCGGGCCGGAACCCGAGGCCCCGGGAAGGGAGCCTTCGGCACCGCGGTGGGCAGCTCGGTTCCAGGACGGGAGCGCCCTGGGTGCCACCGGGCCGTGGCTCTCTGGACCTCTCCAAAACCAAGTCCCCGACCGCCGAGCCTTCAGCGATGCCGAGGCGCGCTGCTCCCCGCGCGGGGTCCGAGGATCTGGCTGCGCGCCCCTCACCTCGGGCAGCCGCTCCGGACTCCGCCAGCGCTGTCTCCTCTTCCTCAGATCCGGCAGCCGAAGGGGATGGTGCGGGTGTCCCCACAGCCCGGACTCCGGGCGGGGAGGGCGAGCCCCACAGCCGGCACCGCGACGCCCGCCTGGGCAGCACCGATAAGGAGCTGAAGGCAGGAGCGACCGCCGCGGACAGCGCCCCGACAGCGCCGGGGAGCCCTAGGCAGCCGGAGCTGCGGGTCGAGGTTATGGATCAAGGTTTGTGGGGGCCGGGTGGGAAGAGATGCAGGGGGATCCCTTCTCTCCCCAGCCGGGAAGGATGCCCATTCAGCTGGACAAAAGAGGGGCGGGGGACGCTGGAGGGAAACGCTGTCCCTGATGAGGCCGGATACTGGCAGGGCCTGAACCAGGGACAGGGATGTCGGGGTGCCCTGCTCCCCCCGGAGCTCCCTGCTGGAGGCCGCCGCCTCTGGCTAGCCTCTCCCGCATCCAGTACCCGGGTACTTCGGGCGCCGGTTTCCCTCCCGGTACCCCTGCTGTGACCCCGCGCCCCCTAGTGGCCGGTTGGGGACTCGGCCTTTTCAGGTTTGTTTTTTGCAGCCGAGGGTCCCCGGAATCTGCTCCCCCGGCCCTGCCGCGTGCTGGTGCTGCTGAACCCGCGCGGCGGCAAGGGCAAGGGCCTGCAGCTCTTCCGGAGCCACGTGCAGCCCCGGCTGGCCCAGGCGGATGTCTCCTTCAGGCTCATGCTCACTGGTGAGTGCCTCCCCGCGGGGGGCGGTGGCGGAGCCCGCACTGATGGGAACCCTCCTCCATAGCCACCTGGTCTGCCCCCCCTAGAGCGGCGGAACCACGCCCGGGAGCTGGTGCGGGCGGAGGAGCTGGGACGCTGGGACGCGCTGGTGGTCATGTCTGGAGACGGGCTGATGCACGAGGTGAGGCCTGCACCTGGGGGCCCGGCGTGGGGGGCGGCGCGGGGCGTCCCCAGGCTGAGCCAGGCTGAGGCCGCTGTGCTCCCACAGGTGGTGAACGGGCTCATGGAGCGGCCCGACTGGGAGACCGCCATCCGGAAGCCCCTGTGTAGCCTCCCGGCCGGTTCCGGCAATGCACTGGCAGCTTCTCTGAACCATTATGCCGGGTGAGAACCCAGGGCCAGAGCGGGCCTCAGTTTCCCCTCAGAGCGGGCCCACGGCCTGGGTTTCTTTTAGGAAATCTCATCTGCGAGGGTAACTTCCACTCCCTCTTTGCTGGAGCTCCCGCCCCCAGTTCTGGGGCCCTCTCGTGGCTGCCTCTACCTGCTTGTCTCCCTGCCCCGCCCCCCACTCCCTGGGCGGGGGTGTGCAGAGGATGCATGAGTCCTTTCCCCCCACAGCTACGAGCAGGTGACCAACGAAGACCTCCTGAACAACTGCACGCTGCTGCTGTGTCGCCGGCGGCTGGCGCCCATGAACCTGCTGTCCCTGCAGATGGTGTCGGGGCTGCGGGTCTTCTCCGTGCTCAGCCTGGCCTGGGGCTTCATTGCGGACGTGGACATCGAAAGTGAGAAGTTCCGGCGCCTGGGGGAGATGCGCTTCACTGTGGGCACCCTCCTGCGCCTGGCAGCCCTGCGGGTCTACCGGGGCCAACTGGCCTACCTGCCCGCGGAACGGGTGGTCTCCAGCGTGCCCGCCTCCCCTGCTCCGGACCGGCAGGACCAGCAGGGCCCGGTGGACACCCACCTCGTGCCCCTGGAGGAGCCGGTGCCCGCTCACTGGACTGTGGTGCCCGAGCAGGACTTCGTGCTGGTGCTGGCGCTGCTGCACTCGCACCTGGGCAGCGAGATGTTCGCTGCCCCCATGGGCCACCGAGCGGCCGGCGCCATGCACCTGTTCTACGTGCGGGCAGGCGTGTCTCGGGCCATGCTGCTGCGCCTCTTCCTGGCCATGGAGAAGGGCAGGCACATGGAGTGCGACTGTCCCTACTTGGTGTACGTGCCCGTGGTGGCCTTCCGCCTGGAGCCCAGGGACGGGAGGGGGATGTTTGCTGTGGACGGCGAGCTGATGGTCAGCGAGGCTGTGCAGGGCCAGGTGCACCCCAACTACTTCTGGATGGTCAGTGAGCCTTCATCCCCGCTGGAGCCACAGCCGCCGCCACCCAGCCAGCAGCCTCCGCAGATGCCACCTCCAGGAGACCCCGTATGACCCCTCGCCTGGCTGTGCCTTACTGTCTTAGTGTAATCTGCGCTCAGGACCCTCCCTCCTTCCCCATGGAGGGCCTGTCCCAGCTCCCGGCGGGGGGTGGGGAGGTGGGGGGGAAGGAGGACTCCCGTGGGGAGAGGCTGTGCTTCAGAAGGACCTGCTCTGCCCGCCGAAGGCCAGGCTGAGGCCTTGGGCCAGGGGCCCAGCTGGTTTACCCATTGTGTGTGGAAGCCACCCTATTGTTCTGGGAGCCCCACCCCGCGAATCCAATCCAAATAAAGTGGCACTGCCAGCCTCCTGGTCTGATCCGAGGGGTGGGGGGGAGGGGGGTCTTGCTCCGGTCAGACTCTAGTACTTAATGTGAGTAATGCCCAGGGGTGCCTCCCGGATTGGGCAGTCATAGTGGTGAGCACAGGCCCAGAGCTGGTCCAGGTACCTTTGCAGGGAGTAAGGCCCAGCCCCAAAGCCCATTATACCCCCTTCTCAGCCAGGGAGCGCAGCCAGCTCAAAGCCAGTCTTACCTAGACACACGGCTAGTCTCAGCGGAAATGGAAAAGGCCTCAAAGAAGGGGCATTGGGGAACCAAGGGCCGGAACCCAAAGGGACAGGCACTGTTCCCTTCTTAAAGGAGCCGGTCATCCCTCCACTGAGGGCTCTAGGCTGTGCGGCCTCCTCCGCCCCCTCCTTGTGGGCACTGTTGGGCAGCAGTTAAAAGGAAGCAGCAGGGAGGGGCAGATGCCAGTCTCCCAACTGGGCAGCGATTTTGGCTTACAGCCCAGACAGGTGCTTCCATGCCAGCTCCCCAGCACCTGGAAGGTGGCCCACGCTGCTGAAACGGGCTCTAGCACACACAGCCCTGCCCAGGGGCAGGCGCACCGGCCCTCCGAAACCCGAGCTCCTCGGTGCCTCCTGGGAATGCGGAAGGCACCGGAGCACCAAGGGCAGGGCCAGGTGCGGGGCGGGCCTCCCGCCAACAGGGTCTCCTTCCCGAGGAGGGGGAGGTGCCCAGAGGGGAAGAAAGGCGACAGAGCCCACGTGAATGGCAGAGGCAGGTTTAATGGTGCCGCCGGGTCGTCTTGTACATTGTAAGGAGCCAAACCAAAAAAAAATGCAAGTAAAAAAAGGTTTAATCACACAGCACTTTGTACAGATCTTAAGCAGTAGGCATTCACATCTCCACACGAGCGGCCACCAGCCGCTCCGGTGTTCCTCGCGGGATGCGGCCGGGCCCCTCCCCCGCGGCTGCCGCCGCCGCCGGGTGGAAATGGCGCAGCTCAGTGAGGAGCCAGCTTGCGGCGGACAAGACGCATCATGCTTTGGCTTCTTGGTTTGTTTTGTGTTGCTAGTAAGAGTTAATATCTTTGCTTTTGAAATTTTCTTCCAACCTTAAATATTACATACATACACCAAAAATTACAGACCTGCACTGCTCAACAGCGTCCTCTTAACCTGGAGCTTCACATTATCAAAAGCTTAGAAAACGTGTAAACCTCTGGGCCCGCCCCTGCGAGGGAGACCCCACGCCCGCCACCTCTCCGCAGACAGCCTGCGGAGTCTGTAAGGGAAGGGCTGGCAGGGCCGCCTCCTCACGGGAGAGGGCTGGCTCCGTGTTTCGAGCTACAGGCCACCTCCCCGCATGAGCATGTGGTAGTGGGAGGGGCAGAGTCCGTGGGAGAGGCCCAGCGCGGCCCAGGCCCTGGATGTGCTGCTGCTCCCGCCTCCGGGGTCCTGGGACGGGACTGAGCGGGGAGCGGACATTGGCTTCGGTTCAAGCAGGCGAGGCCGCGAAGCCAGAACTGCCCACCCAGCCACGTGGGCAGGAAGAGCAAGGCACCTACAGCTGTTTCTCTCCCAGCAGCTCCCAGGCCTCACTGCGCGTTAGCGTGAGAGCCACCACCTCCGGGTGGCACCTGAGCCCAGCCTGGTCTCAGAGAGCAAGTTCAACAGGCCGAGGGCTGTCCTGTGGTACACGGGCCAGAACAGGGCCAGGCGTCAGAGGCAGCGGCTGCAGCTCCCAGGGGAGAGAGTGATGCTGGGGCCAAGGGAGGACCTGGAGGCAGTGGCCGGGGACGTGGGGAAGCTACAATGGCACTGAAGAGGATGACAGGGACCAGGGAAATGGCCGGAGCAACCCACACTTCATGCAAGGCACGGCCCCTCGTCCTGCTGCTCTGCAAAGCTCTGGGCCCCGGAGCCCCCGGAGCCCGGCCCTCGGAAAACTCCACCTCCCACCCGAGAGGGAGGCGGCAAGGGGACAAGTGCCGACTTCCTGCCTGGGGTGAGGGTGAGAGTGGACAGTCAGCAGCAGGGTTCAGCCTGCTTCGCACAGGGCTCGCCTGTTGGAAGATTGCTTCCGAACAGAAATGGCAGCATCTCAAGAAACTCCTTGCACGTCAGCATCAAACTCACCCGGGAGGAGGGCGGGGGGGCTTGCAGGGGACAGGAGAGCGGGAAGGGGGGAGGGCCTGGGGGAGGGAGTGAGCAGGGGCTGGCCTCTCCCACCACGATCCTCCTTCCTCGGGGCTGGCGCTACTTGTCGTCTGTGCTCTCGGGCATGCCGGCCTCGATCAGGGCGGCCCGGAACTGGGCCAGGACGCCCCGGATGCTCTTGATGAACCCCTTGGAAAGCGGGAAGAGGGGAAAGCCGATGTCAGGGTAGCCGCTCTTCTCAGGCAAGAAGCTCCGGTAGCTCTTTCTCCGCTTCTTTGGTTTGACACTGGGTGGCACTGAGGCGTCCGGCGCTGCCTCCGAAGCCTGGTCTGTGTGGTCCCTGCTGGCTGCGGCCGGGCCCTGGGCGCCGCCCTCCGAGTCTGAGCCTGGGGAGGCCTCTCCAGGGGCCAGCCCGCCGTCCTCCGCTTCCTCCCGGCCGCTGTCTGAGAGCTCGGCCACGCCAGGCGGCCCTGCAGAGCCGCTGTCCTTGGAGATCCCGTTGGGCAGGGCCTGGGCCTGCTCCAGCAGGGCGTGCGTCTCCAGCCAGGACTCGATGCGGTTCACCAGCCGCCAGCCGCCGGTGCTGAAGTGCTGCCGGATCTCCTGCTCGAAGACCTCGGCCGGCCGCCGCACCAGCTGCGTCATGGACTGCACCACGCGGATCAGCGCCATCTCGTTGTAGCAGCGGCTGTTCTCGTAGCCCTCCTGCAGGCCCCGGTCGCTGTCGAAGCCGGCTTCGTTGTAGTACGGTTCGTTCACCAGGATCAGACCTGCGAGCGGGAAGCCCATCAGGACCGGCTGACCTCAACCCCCAGGGGACGGCCAGCGCTGTGCCCTCCAGGCCTCCCATCAGCACCCGGGCCCCACCACTGTACCTTGGATGGAGATGAGCACCTGGAGAAGGCTGGATTTGCTCGTCCACCTCTCTGTCCCCTGAAACACAGCACGGTCACCTCTGTCCCAGACACCACCCCGAGGGCCTGGCCCCCATCCCGACGGGTGCTGGCATGGGACCGACCTTTCCGATCCAGGTGCCCAGGAGGCTGACGCACACCTTCCCATTGTCATACAGGTTGGGGTTCAGACGACCACTGCACTGGGAGAGGTAGCAGAAGTGGGGGGGCACGGCCGGGTAGATGTTGGGGAGCTGGATGTCAAACAGGTAGAGGCCGTCCTCGTAGGGGGTGCGAGTGGGGCCCTTGATCAGGGCTGAGAAGAGGTCCTGGGGGAGGGAGGCCGTGGCTGGCAGGCGCTCTGCACACAGGTCTGGTCTGCGCTTCCCCAGAGCGCGGCGGGCAGAGCACCTGCGGTTCCCCCCACGGCCGGCAGCGAGATGCTAACGCACCCCCCCCCCCGCCCCCCCGTACAGACCCACCTAGCGTCTTTGAACTCCTGGCATAAAAGGAACTTTCCAGGTTTTACTTCTCTTTAACCGTTATTTTAGAAGGCTCCCTCAAACCCGGCCCTGACCCAGGCCCAACAAGGCAAGAACTATGACAACCATCAGAGGGGAAGGACGCTGCAGGATGGCGGCCGCGCCTGCTTCCAGGGAACCAGAGGGACGGGATGTGAACTCCGGGAGGACATGTGGGCAGAGCCACAGACACCGAGATCTGTGTCACGTGGGGATGGGGTCAGTGGCCCTGCCGGTGAGTGACGGGACGTGAATGCTCTCTCGGAGCCACTGTGGACCTCAGGTTCCCGCACTGCGTCCCTTTCCCTCTGAGGGAGATTTGGGGGAAAACAGAACAAAATAACAACAAAAAAATACTATTCCCTTCTCCCTCAGCGGAGGTTGGAATTTTTAAGAAGACTTTTCCTAAAAGCCAAGAAGAACCAAGCCCTGCCCTGTGGTTGGGGCCGCGGGGCCGCCTGAGCAGCACCCTCTGTGGTCTCTTTTTTGGGCGGAGCTGGGGCCTCGGTCAGACTCCAGCTCATGCCTCAGGGTGCCTGGCACACAGAGGGCCCAGCAGAGGTCTGCTGAACAAGAAACGGGGCGGGGGGGGGGGGGGGCGCTTTCCCTTCCTGGAATAAACGAGGAAGCAATGACACAGCATGGGCAGCATGACTCAGACCCCAGGCCCGCCACCAGGACAGAGGGGAGGGAGAGCGTGATGTTACCACATGAGGGCTATTCTGTGGCTAAAAAGGGATGGAGACTAGGCCAATGTGAACCAGCCTGGGCAGGTCTTGAAATTACCCTGCTAAGTGAGAAAAGCAAGTTACAGGTGAGGTGCACGATGCCATGCTATTTATGTAAAACAATCATACAAAACAGCTTGTGTTTATGACGATGCATCAGAATGTAAAATATAAAAAACATCACCCGTAAGGAAACGCACCAAACTCCTCAAGTCAGGACCCCGAGGGCAGGTGGGCAATGGCCAGAGGCAACCTCAGCCTTTTCTGTAAGGGGCTAATTTTTCAGAAAGACGCCTGGGCCCTGGCTGGTGTGGCTCAATGGACAGAGCGTTGGCCTGCGGACTGAAGGGTCCCAGGTTCGATTCTGGTGGGGGGCGTGCGGGAGGCAGCTGATCAACAGTTCTCTCTCATCAGTGATGTTTCTGTCTCTCTCCCCCCTCCTTTCCTGTCTGAGGTCAATGAAGATATGCTTAAAAAAAAGAAGACTGGACTCGGGTAACAATTATAAAACAATTATATAAAGTGAGACTAACTTTAAAACAGGGAGGAGAGCAGAGCCACCTGGTCTGGGCCCAGGTGCTGGACTGCCCCGACCTGACCGAGCTTCCCGCCTCATCAGTGTGGGCGGCCTCTCAGCGCCATCAGGCCCGAAGGCC
The DNA here is from genome assembly GCF_027574615.1 of Eptesicus fuscus. Classification (NCBI taxonomy): domain Eukaryota; kingdom Metazoa; phylum Chordata; class Mammalia; order Chiroptera; family Vespertilionidae; genus Eptesicus; species Eptesicus fuscus. The sequence goes on from NC_072492.1 coordinate 48,999,272, forward strand.
AGGGGCCCCCAGTGCCCATCTGCGCCTGCCCACGCCGCCCACGGGCTACTTGCCATTCTGTCCTCGAAAGTCTTGACCGCGATGCCGTCGGGCAGCGAGGTGGCCAGCAGCGCCATCTCCTTGCGCACTGCGCTGAAGAACTTCTTGGCCTCCGGGGGCTGGAACTCAATTTTCTTAAAAGAATGATTCGCTAGAGGGAGAAAGAGAAGGCGCACTCCCTGATGCGAGGCCTGAGCACGCCATCTAGAAGGGCAGCTGCCGTGCGTGCTCCGCACACAGGTGAGCAGCCCCCCGTCGTCCCCGTCCCCCCGTCTCTCCTGCCACCAGGACCGGTGGCCACAGAGGGAAGTGCCTGTCCCCCCGGCCCGGAGCAGCAGAGGGGCTGCCCCCAGATCCAAGCACCCGGGGGAACTCACAGGGCGCGAACTCCAGCACGGAGAAGACCTCGCCCTTGGCGCTGGTGAAGGTGACGCCGGGCTTGCCGCCGCACTGCTGGCAGAGCACCGGCGTCTCGCTGGGCCACTCGGCCTTCCCGGGGGACTGCGCCTCGGGCTTGTCCTCCTTGCGCTCGGCGTCCGGCAGGGCCTCCATCTTCTCCTCCTCCGCGATGGCCACGTTGTCCAGGGTCTTCTTGAGGTTCTCCTGCAGCTTCTTGATGTCATCCAGGAACTTCTTCTCCCGCGTCGGCCTCTCGGGCTCCACGGTCGGGGAGGTGGGGGAGCCCGTCAGCAGCTGCTCCACCGTCATGTTCTTGAGGCTCTCCAGGATCTTGATGGCCTCCTTCAGCTCTCGGAAGCTCTTCGGCGGCCCGTCCTGGCCAGCCTTCTCTATCAGCCCGGCCACCGGGGCGGCCATGGCCACAGCGCCCTGGATGGCGGCCGTGGCCGCCTCTTCGCTGATCACCACGCCCTTGTCCTCCTCGGGGGCCGCCGGCTGTTCGGTGGGTGGGATGGGGGGCTCCTCTATCTTGGGGTGCTCGTCCTCCACCAGCCCATTGTCCGTCTCCCAGCTGTCACTGTCGTCCTCCCACTCATCGGAGGACGCCCCACTGGTGCTGCCTTCCACCGAGTCGTAGTCCGACTCCTCGATCTCAGACTCGATGTTGTACAGGTGCTGGGGACAGACGGCACCCTGAGAGGTCTGCCGGCACCAGGGGCCCGGCCCTCGGAAACCAGAGGCCGTGGCAGCCGCTCCACCCCGCCCCCCTCCTCTGTGCTGGATGCCACCTACGTCTCTGGGAGGTGCCTGCACCTGCTCCATCCCAGCAACAGCACCGGAGCCCCAGCCCACAGACCGCTCCTCCCCGTGGACTCAGGCAGCCCCACCCTCAGAGGACTCAGGCCAGAGGCGTGTGTGGCTACACTGGGAGCTGGAACGTGCCGGAGGAGGGGGCGGTCCGGGACAGCTGGCCTGGGTCACGTGTTCCCAGCCCTTGAGGAGGGGAGAGCTGGGCCTGAGGATGGCTCGACCCCGGAGGGGAAGGCAGGCACTGAGCACAGCCCTGAGCTCAGAAGCCCAGCAGGTGCCGAGTGGGCGGCTCTTCTCCTTCCTCAGCTCCGTGAAGGGTCCCTGGGAGGGGGGGCTCTGCCACCCTCGGGACGGAACCTGCATGTCCTCAGCACAGTGAGAGGGCCCAGGCCCACCAGGGAGGCCTGTGACGGCCACACGTACCTGGAGGCTGCCAGGCGGGGGAGACCACAGAGCTGGGTGAGCGATGCCCGCCGCCCTCTCAAGCTTTCCCTGGAACTCTGCCACCCACAAGAAAGCGCCTGCCCAGGAGGGTGAGGGCTGGCCCCCGAGCGGAGAGGACGGGCCAGGCTCCCAGCCCCGCCACCGCAGCTGAGCGGTCTGGGCCTGGCAGGGCCGTACCTGGGGCAGGATGATGGTCTTGGAGTTGTCGGCCCATACCACCTCCACCTTGCTGCTGACGTCCACGCGGGCCACCTGGCCAACCGACGGCTGCTGGGCAAACGGGACAGGGTCAAAGGTGCAGCCCTACAGGAGGGGTGAGGGAGTGCCAGCAGTGGGTGGCAAGGGTGAGGCCGTAAAAATCGGAGGGAAGTGGGCACCATCTGGAGGAGGCCAGGGAGTAGCTCAAGCACGGGCCCTCTGGCTCAAACACCTCCAACGTGCCCTGTGCCCCGACTCCCACTCCACCTGCTGCCGCCGAGGACCCCGCCTCTGACCCCTCCCGCTCGCAGCAGGTCTCTCCGGGCGTCCTGTCCTTCCAGACGGTTCCAGCCTCAGGCCTTTTGCTCCTCCTCTTCCTCTGCTGGAACCTGCCCGACCACACCCACCATCCCACCAGTGCTCCAAGGCCCGGCTCAGACGCCACCTCCCAGCCTGGCCTGGGTTCCTGCGACGCTCATGCCGCTCCGGCGCTCAGGACAGGAGAGGGCTTCCCTAGCAACTGCACCGGGCTGGCCGCTGTGAGCCCAACCCGGCCCTGACGGCAGGTGCAGGCGCTCCTTGGCGGGTGCTGGGGTGGAGGGGCAGCTTGGGATGAGCCAGACGACTTGAGGTCTGGTCTCCCGGAGCCACCTGGTGGCACCACCAGGCACTGCAGCTGCTGCACAGGAGGGGCAGCTATGGCAACTTGAACTTGGGGGTGCATACCTCATCCTCCTTGGGAGGAGCTCCGTCCTCAGTGTTGCCGATGCGAATGACGATGTCGGTTGTGCGGAACCGGAAGTCAGGGTGGTCAGCAATGTCATACACGCTCACGTCTTCCTCTTCTCCAATCAGCTGGGCACAGGATGGGTTGTCGTGAGCCCAGGGCCCTGCGCCCAGCCCACCAGAGCCCCCCTGAGGAGGAGGCAGGGCTGCACACTCACCTCCACGTCGTCCCCACTCGGCCGCAGCTTGAACCACTTCACCACGCAGGTGCGGCCCACGTGGTCCCCAGACTGCACCACACCGTAGACAGCGGGGTCTGGGCAGCTCTGGACTAGGGAACCAGAGAGCACACGACTAAGGAGCCCTGGTGGGGTCACCTGCCACCCTCTCTCCCACCCACTACGTGTCAAGCACCGCAGGGCACGGAACCCACGTGTTCCCTGGCGAGGTCAGAAGCCAGAAAAGGCTCCCCCAGGCCTCAAAGGAGCAGCCACCTCACAGGGAGTCTCCTGACCTGAGCCCTCCTGCCCGTTTCAGGCCCGCCAGCCCTCAGCGGGAATGGCTGCCTGGAGCCGGCACTACCTCGCTTGTCCACCACGAAGTCCCCGGGGCAGAACTCGTTGTTGTCCAGGTGGTGCACCGGGAAGAGGTCGTTGGAGCGGATGTTGCACTCGACGGAGCCGTCCTGCCACATCACGTCTGCTGAGGTCATCGTGGTCACCACCTCCACCGCCACCCTGCAGGGGGCCAGTGAGCCAGGCCAGGCAAAGGCCTCCGGGGCCAGGCAGGCACCCTTCCACCCTCCCTCTTTCTCGTGGGCTTGGTGGCCTGAACCTTCATTCCAGACAAGGGAGACAGGCCAGTGGGTGCTCACCTAGCGCTTCCACGCCCTATGACCTTTCTGAGAACATCCCGTTTGGAGAGCTCAAGTGAATGGTCCCAGAGGCCAGACTCGGGGTCAAGGCCACCGCCCCACCCTCTGTCTTCCTCTCAGATCTCTCCTTCCACCCGGGCCAACCCCAGGCACCTACATCATCTCAGCTGGGTACCACGAGCCTTTACAGCGGGGGTGGGGGACATTCGGCCCGAGGGCCATGTAAGGCCCATGAAATCATTCGGTCTGGCCCTGCCAAGGCATTAGGGTTGAGTTAATTAAATGTCTGACCAAATAGAGCAGGCCAATTTTTAGGTTGATAACTAAGGCCCACAAACGATGTCATAAGTATCCAAACTGCCCTTGACAGGGAAAAGGGTCCTCACCCCTGCTTTACAGGGCTGCAGACCCTGTGTGAGAGCCCGAGTGTGCACGTGGGGGGTTAAGGGGATGGTCCCAGGCTTGACACTCAGCCGGGAGGGAGGGCGCCCTGCCCTCTGGGTGTACCTGTCGCCCGGCTTGAAGTCACGGGTGATTTTATTCTTCTTCCGCTTGTGTTTTCGCTTTAAGTTCTTGATGGACAAGGGGATGCTCTTTTTGCGATTCGTGCCACTGCCGCTCTGGGAGGAGGTGGTGGAGCTGGCGGAGGAGGTGACGGAGCTGGTGTCGTCCGTGTCGTCGGCAGCCTCGTCGTCGGCGTCCTGCTCGGCGGAGTGCAGCCTGTCGTCTCCGCCCTCCTTCAGCAGGAAGGGGGGCAGCGGCTCGCCCGCCTCCAGGGCCTCCTCGGGGCCCTCGTCCTGCATCTCCCCGGGGCTGGCGGAACCGTCGGGCGTCTCCTCGGGGCTGGCGGACCCTGTCTCACTCTTGGTTTTGGGCCCCCCCCTCTTGCCTGGCTCCTCCGCGGAATGGTCCCTGGAGCACTGGGCATCGGGGGAGCAGGACATGATCCTCACAACCTGCTTCTTCAAGAGGCGCTTCACCTGCGAGGCAGAGCAGGAGGGAGCTGTGGCCACGGCCTGGCGTACCCTGCCCTGCAGAGTGGGACACCCAGGCAGGCTGACCCCAGGCAGCGTGGTCTGGGGAGTGACAGCCATGTACACCTATGTGGCCTCAAAGGTCACCAAGACTGCCCCCCACGACCTGAAGCACAGACCGGCCTGCCAGTTCCTCAATGCCCACCAGCCCAACCCACGGACATACCTTCTTGGCCATCGAGCCCTCCCCCTGGGCGCAGTGCTTTTCCGGACATTCACAGGCGATCTTGGCCAGCTCTACCTTGGCCGGGAAGACAAACAGGCAGCGCTCCCCCAGCTGCCGCTGAGCATGGTCAAAGCATCCGAGACGCTTCACCCTGGGAGGGAGGAGCGGGGCTGGGCCAGCAGTTCTCGGCCCCATCTGCGCTGTGGCCCAGCGTCTTGCTCAGGGCCTGACCCTAGGGTTTTTGAGGGGGTGGCATGCTGGAACCGCTCACCTGCCTAGGTTCTCCTGGGTGATGACAGAGGGTGGGGGGCTGACGCTGTCCGTGCCCCCTGGACAGAAGCTCTTGGTAATCCATGTGACTTTCAGTTCCACAACCTGCACCTGGGCGGTGAGAAGCAGGGCCGTAGGCAGCAGGCTCTGCGCTCTCCCTTTAAGCAGCTGCCAGAGCCCACCTGACCTCCAGGGCAGGAGTCGGTCTTCAGGGTTCACCAGTACGACACCCCGGAGCAGGCCCACCTGTCACTGAGGCCCCAGCCGGCGATCCCTGTCACCTCCTCACCGCCTCAGGGCCCAGTGGACCTGCCACTCCCCACTGCCCACCTTGCTCAGCCTGGGTCGGTCAGGCTGGGGGCCATCTGCCTATTGGTCACCCCATGACCACAGCCTGGGTTCTCCTTACCCTCAAAGCCCTTTCAGATAACAGGGTCCAGAGGCCAAGAGGCTCAGCTCTCAGCGCAGACAAGGACAGGGCGGGTGCTCAGCTCCAGGTCCCACCCCACCTCCCGCCGGCCCCAGCCCTACCTCTTCCACCACCACCCGGAACTTGCTCTTGGTGCTGAGCACGGGCTTGACTCCCGACAGCCACTGGACACTGGAGAAGATCTTGGCGGGGCCGATGAGCACCTGGCCCGGGTAGAAGCCGTAGGAGTCGTCGAAGAAGAGACCCTGCAGGATTCGGAGCCAGAGGGAAGTGCTCGTGAGCAGTGCCTCCTCGGGGGGTGGTGCTTCCCGTATCACCTTCAGCCCCCCTCCTCACCTACTCCCCCCCCCCCGCCCAACACCTGCCCCCAGCAAGGCCTCCACAGTCCCTAAAACAAACCCCAAGGCTCCAGAGCAGCACAAGCTCAGCCACACCAATGTCGTTGGTCGGAGGACACTTGGGGGACTAAGGCTCTAGAGGGCAGGGGCCCCCACCCTGTGTGATCGCGCCCAGCGCACTTATTTACGGACGGTCGTAAACTCCTGTTCTACGACGTGGCGCTGCACTAACACTGCTTACACGCAGACAAAACGACGGAGGTTTGAAAAGGATGACATGGACGGTAACAGAATACAAAGAGAAGTCCTAATCCTCTCTGCCCCTTTCTAGGAAACCCCCGTGCCCAGGAGCAGCGTTTAGCCTGGGCAGCTACAGCTCTGCGCTAAGAAGTCCTTTTCCTCCACAGCCCAGAGGAACGAGGAACATGAGCCCCCCCCCCCCCACCCTCCCAACACGTACTGAGTCGCTGACGTGTGGGCAGACGTCATAGAGCTTGGCACCGTCTTCTGTGTTCATGGAGCACCTGGAACAGTGAACACGGGCGTGGTGACCACGTGGCACAGTGACCGAGCCCCAGGGGAGGCCTGGCAGCCAGGACCAGGGGATGCTGATCGGTATCGGAAAGAGCTATCCCCACGCGTCCGTGTGTCACATGCCCTAAGATGGCACAATTCCTCCTCCGTGCACAGCTCAGCCTCTGGCCTGGTACAAATAAACTCCTAAAACGAACAAAACCCTAACCCGCTCTGCGTGCCCAGCACCATTCAAATGTCTAAAGCACAAGCTCCCAGCAGATACCCTAAGTCAGTGGTCAGCAAACTACGGCTCACGGGCCACATGCAGCTCGTGAGCCGCGGTTTGCCGCTCTGTTGACTAATGAGTTTGCCGACCACTGCCCTAAGTGATGATGCTTCTCTCCCCAAACCAAGACGGGCCAAGACCAGAAACTGAGGGAGCACTAGGCTCCGGCGATAAAGAGGCCCGGCCAGGTCAGGCCCCGAGTGCCCCCGGCACCCGCCGCACCCACCCGCCGCGAGGAAGCCCGCCCTGGGGAGCGTACCTGGCCCCGTTGGACAGCTTCAGGATGATCTGGTTCTTCAGGTCGTAGACCTTCCCCAGCCAGCAGTCATAGGCGATGTAGTCCCCATACATGAAGGGCTGCGGACCAGGACACGGGGTGTGAGAGGCGGCAGGCAACATGGTGTCCAGGGCACCATCCTCTCTGTGCTCCACGGAGACGGGAGGAAGGGTCTACACAGCTGACCGCCCGGACGTGGCCTGGTCAGTCCTGGCCTAGTGACTGCTGCAGCCAGCAGGCTTCTCCCAGGTTCTAGCTGCACCCACAGCCCTTCCTGTGTGAGTGCTGCCAGGCGTGGCACCCAAGGATCTAGGACTCTGGAATGGAGTGGGCTGAGGAGGGCAGCTACGCGCACAGGACATGAAGTGGTTTAAGCACATAAATATCCCGAGGATGCCAAGAGCCACGTTTCAGCCAACTCCTGGGGTAGTTACACACAGAACAGGTGCTGACACCTGGATGTGTGCGCGCACACGTATGTCTGCGTTCTGACCCGAAAGGGCCTCAGCAGTCGGCACGCCCAGCACACGTGCACACCTTGGTTTTGAAACCTGGCTTTCTGCTCTGAAGGCCCCAGGGCTCCTTGGAGAAGTGACTGACTCGGGGGCTGGACCAGAAAAATACAAGATGGAAAGTAAAAAGGAACCAGAAAAATGACAGCCAAAAGGCCAGACGCCAGCCTGAAGGGGCTTCTACTGGCCAAACCTGGGAGCATTTAAGCAACAAAACGAATACTGGTGGCAATGGCTCCTGACGACGGAATGAGACAGGAGCCTCGGGGCCCACACTGATGTCAACAGTGAATGGATAAGTAAATGAGCAGAAGGGTTTCTGCCTTAAAACGCTCTTCCATACCGCAGAGGCCACTGTACAAAAATGGGGGGGGGGGGGGGGGGGGTAAGGTGGAGCCATAGAATCACCCCAGCGGCCATCAGAGTGCTGCCGGTACAGGCGGGACTGCTAATGGAGGCCGAGGCTGGCAGGCTGGGGTCTGGCGTGTGACGAGTTATTGACACAATCCCAGAGCACCTCCCCACGACACAGAATTCCTTGTAAAGAGGTAAACGGTGACTTTATGGTGGGGAGGTGTGGCAGACACCAAGGTGACCGGGGTCACAGTGGCCTTGGCCGTGGTGCCGCCCCTGGACACTGGGCCAGGGAAGAGCTCGGGCTGAGGCTGGTGCTGAGGACACCTCAGAAGCTCCACGCTGAGGGCCAAACGATGGGTGTACGGGGTACGCAAGACAAAGCAAGACTGGGGGACCCGTCCAGGCTGGAGGAGATCCAGGAGGTGACCACGAAGTGCAAGGTGTGTTCCCGAATGGGATTCTGGGTCAGGACGGGAGAGGATGCTGCAGGACAACTGTCTGTCTGTGGACTGGCGTGAAGCACGACCCCCTGCGCTGGGGAACGTAGTTACACAGCAGAGCTCCTGATTGGGGACATCCACACCGTAGTACCAGGGGCCACTGGGATCCTGACTGAGGAAGAAAGGCTAGGAGAGGGGAGGGGGTGTGGGGGAGGGCCGGGTGGGGGAGCAAACGGAGCGGAACGTTAAGAGGGAGGAGCCTGGTGATGCCGGGGATACAAGAACTCACCACTTTCTGGGAAGTTGAAATAAATGTTAAAAGTAAATTACTGAAGAGCAGCTTGTTTAAAGGAAAGGGAAGAGTCAGAGGAGAGGAAACTGGGCCAAGAGAGCCACGCCTGCATCCGCGCTGGGCTGGAGACACAGGCGAGGCCGACCTCGTGTGAATGGCTGACAGACGGAGCGGGAGGCCCGCCTGGCGGCTCACCGGGGAAGGGGCCGCACTCAGGTCCCCAGAAGAGACCACGGAGCGAGGGGGAGGGAGGGCGGCGGAGGCTCACCCAGATGTGCTGCAGGTCCTTGCTGTTGACGGGGTAAATGATGCAGTTGGTGCCGATGAGCTTGACGGCGCAGTCGATGCTGACGTCGATCACGGTGCCGCACTGGCTGTCCTGGGAGGAGAAGGCACAGGCTGAGCAGGCACCGGCGCCAGCCACCACGACGCCCGGCCCAGACCGCCCGCAAGCCACCGCGCCGGGGCGGGACGCAGGACTCACGGTGGAGCGCATGTGCCGGACCACGTCCCGGGGCACCACGGAGCGGTCCTCTAGTTTCAGCTGGACGAGAAAACACGAGGGTGAGTGGCCTCTGGAGTCACCCAGGCCACACCTCCGCCCAGCGTCCGGGGAAGGTGACACACTGCAGCCCGGAGCACAAATCCCAAGCGCTCGGTTTTGTTTCATGAACCCCAGGAACCCCCTCCTCACCGCGCCCAGGTCAGGGGACAGGACTCCAGGCACTAAGTCCGCCCCCAAAGCCCAGCACGAGGCTCCGGAGGTCAGGGGATCAGAGTGGTGGAGGGACAGATCACAAAGGGCACCATTTAGAGATTTAAGAGCGTGCTCTACACAGCGAACATTTCCGAGTGAGACCTTTCTGTCCTTTCTGCCAGTGGCTGCCCTCGCCCTGCGATGAGGGCGAGAGGGGTGGGCGAGCGTGACGCCAGCTGTGTGGGTCACCCTGAGGCCGCTATCAGCCGACACCACCTTCTAATCCGGGCTATCCTTGCTGGCCAGCTGCAGCCTGCCCCTTATCTCGCTGCTGCGGAGCCCTGCAGGCTGCTGAGTAACTCGGGACAGCCGGCTGTAACTCGGGAGCCCGGCCAACTGCACAGCAAACACCGCAGCAGCCGCTCCCGCCCGGGGGACAGCCAGGGCCCCGGGCCCCTCCACAGCCAGGTGGGAGCCGGCTCCCCACCAGGTCAGCGCGTCTTCGTTGCTGGTCCCCACCCTGGGGCCGCTCTCTGTGGTTCCTCATTGGGTCTGGTAATGGGGGGTCTCTGTGCCCACCTCCTTTGGACCTCACACCACAGGGTGGTGAGCTGTTTCCTCAAACAACACTCTCCAAGACGCTCAAGCCTGAGAGGAGAAGAGACACTGGATCCATCACCGAAACGTTGGCAATGACGACGAAGAGCAACTCCGCTTTAACTAGACAGTGACTTACAGAAGGGGAGCGACGGGCCTGCCATCAATAAAAGCCACAGGGAACATAAACCCCTGACCCAGATGAGACCCCTTGGCCAGACACGCAGACATGCCAGCTCTGAAACCTCAGGCAAATCACGTGTGCACACGTGTATAAAAGGAGGCGACAGCAGCCCTTAGAGTGGCCGGGGGACGAATCAGGCAGTGAAAGCACAGGTGGTCACAGGTGCCTGGCACACAGCAGGTGCTCAACAGACACTGGCTGTGGTCACTGCCCGGCTCCGGGCCCCGGGCACAGGCTCCTCGCCGGCTGCTCGAAGATCCCAGGAGGCTGGGCGGGCCGCGTGGAGCTCTGCTAAGGGCGGTGGAGTGACGGTGCGACTTCTCGAAGTCAGAGAATGTCCTCCCCTGTGACCCTCGGTGCCCGGCTCTGTCCGGGACATGGTATTTCCAGTGGGTCCCACCCTATCTCAAACCTCGGCTCTCATTTTAGACTCCAAAAAACCACAATTGCAGGTCTTTCCAAGTTGCCATAGAAACCAGAAGTCACAGCCCCAGAAAATTCGATGGGAGAGACCACGCAGGCGGCGTGGGGTGGGAGGGAATGCCATTCTTGGTGTGAGCTGTGGCAGCCGGCACCGCCACCTCGCCGGCTCGGGGATCCCTGAGAAGGACGCAGTGAGTCTGTAGATCGCGTCCCCCCTTGGCGGGGTGTTGGTCCCCGAGAGAGCTTCCAGGACAGGGAGGGAGAGGGGCACAGGCACAGGCCCTGCTCGGTGCAGACTCGCCCGGGCTGAGCCCCTGCTCCGAGGCCCGGGCAGGAACAGCACGGCAGGGGCAGCCGGCGCACTGCAGCCCAGTGGGCTTGCTCCTGCCCCTTCGCTGACCTGCGCCTCGGCTGCAGCACCAGCCTCCGGGGCTCTCCCCTGCGCCTGGCCCTCTGCAGTGACTCCACTCCGGCGAAGCTCCTCTTTCTCCCAAGGCAGGGAGGGCCTCCCGCAGGTGGGAGTGGCAGGGAGGGAGAGCGGTACGGTGGCCTCTATCCTGGGACATTCCCTGCCCCTGGCAATTCCACAAAACGAGCAAATGGTGTCTGGAAGGGCTCCCAACGTCCCCTCCATCCCTGTGTCCGTCCTGGCACTGCCCTTCTCCCAGAGCCGCTCTCCCACCGAGTGCCTCTCACTGGCAGGCCCTTCCCCAAGCCCTCCTTTCCTCTCCCTCCTCCCGTCTCGTGCTCCCCGCATGCTGTTCTGGAAGGGACGGCTATGCTCCTGGGGCTCGGTCGGGAGTCCTCTGCCTCTAGGCGACAGCACCCCGGCGCTTACTCCTCTCCAGGCATTTGCTAGGCGCTCTGTGTTTTAACCTGTGAGACCCTCCACCCCACAGTGTCTGTGTGTAAGCATGCAGACCCATGGAGTAAGGGTACTGTCAGTATCATTCCCATTTTACAGAGACGTACACTGAGTCAGAGAGACAGTAAGTAACTTGTTCCCAGCCCCGCGGCTCCTGCGTGGTGGAGTGGGCCTGGAGCTCAGGCCGCTGGCTCTCGTGTCCAGCCTGCCCGCGGGCTGCGGGAAGAGCAGAGGGGACGTATTTCTGGGCGCCCACACTTCCTGAGAGCCTCCTGTTACAGCAGCAGGAAAAGCTCTCTCCACTCTGGGCCTGTGGGAGCTGCTGCTGTGGCCTCTGACTGCCGTGTCGTCTCTGGCTGGGGTTTCGCCCAGTTACATCAAGGAGAACGACATCTCTTCTCATCAGCAGTTGGTCTGGAGCCAAAACACAAGCAAACTGCCCTGGCCACTGTGTTTCAGTTGGTTGAGTGTCGTCCCAGGCACTGAAAGGCCGCCGGTTCGATTCCCAGTCAGGGCACATACCCTCCCTTCCCCTCAGGCTAACCAATCAATAAAAACATATTAAACAACAACAAGCAAACAAACAAGACCCAAGATCTATATGCTCACACACAGACTGTGGGGTGGAGAACTTGTAACGCTTTCTGACTTAAAACGCCACTACAGTGGATTCCAGGGCAGTGCGGCGGGAGGGGCGGAAATGGCACTGGTTGTGGGCTGGAGCTGGGCTCCTCTTCCAGCCTCTTCCTCAGCCGTTTCCAGTTCCGACTGGACTGGGGACATGACCGTGAGGGCCCCTGGAATAGGCCAGTGTAAGGACGTTCTCAGAGCGGCTGACCATCACGTGGCTGTGCCCCTGACAGTCAGCGATCAGCAACCTGCCCACCTGAGGACCGAGGATCTGCCGGCAAATCACCAACGGCCAGAGGCCTCCGTGCCTGGGGGCGGGGAGGGCAGCGGGAATGGCTGAGCAGAAGAAAAGACAGACGTTGGTCCCCTAACTAGAACACTCTGTCAGTCATGTGCTACAGAGACCATTCAACAGAAGCTCCGCTAAAACTAAAGCCGGGGGCCAATCAATTCCATAGTTGAGTGTTTTCTACAAATTCAGAATGAGACAGGAAGATAATATATAGGAATGCGCCTTGGCTTTAAAGAAGTTACCTTTAGATGGGGGACCCAACATAAAATACCTGAATACATTGATACACTGCTGAGCTGAGTTGTGGGACACAAGTTCCTGCTTCTGCATGGCAGTGGGGGAAGGCAGGTGGGGGAAGGCAGGTGGGGGAAGGCAGTGGGGGAAGGCAGTGGGGGGAAGGCAGTGGGGGGAGGCAGGTGGGGGAAGGCAGGAGGGGGAGGCAGGTGGGGGAAGGCAGGCAGGAGAAGGCAGGTAGGGGAAGGCGGGAAGGGCCTGCTGCACAGATGCAGGAAAGAGGCAGCAACAGGACACCCCCACCCGCTCTGCTGCAGGGGAGAACTGGCCAGGCCTCTGTATTCTGGGGACAGTGGGTCCTGTCCCCAGCGCCCACTCCCTGACCGCACACTGCAGACCAGAAGCCTGCGGTGCATCACTGCCAGCTGGAACGGCCTGGAGGCACAGCCTGCCGAGGGGACAGAGAAAACAGAGAAAGGGGACTGAGCCCAACTGCCTGCTGAGTGGGGAGGCCTGGGAGCTGCGCTGGCGGAAGGCCAGCTGGAGCCTGGGCTGCAGGGCTGGGTCTGCGGATGCTGCAGTGTTTGGGATGCAGCGTTCTGGGGCATCTGGTGGGAAGAGCGGGCACGGAGAAAGAGCCCCGCCCCCTGGGCTTGGCCCCGGCATGGCACCCTGGCTTACGGCATGGCACCCTGGCTTACGAAGGGTCAAACTGCCAGCTCCAGAGCGCACTCCCTGCCACAACGCCAGGCCCTGGTTTCCACCTGCCCTGCGCCTGCCCCTGTGGCGTCGGGCAGCAGGGTCACTGGTGAACAGGACCCGCCTCCTGGGTCGGTTCTGCAGTCAGGCTCAGAGCTCCCTCCCTTCCTCCGGCTGCTCCTGGGCCCCTGGGGAGGACTTCTCAGCCAGAACGCGCCCCCACAGACCTGCAGGAGGCCCCATGCCTGGGGCGAGGGATGGAAACTGACCGAGCAACAGCACCCGTTTCTGGACACGGCGCCTCAGCATCAGCAACGGCAGGGGGGTTCGCTGATCACACCTGCTGCCCCTGAAGACCAAGTGGTGGAAATGCCCATGAAACAGAGGGACTGAACTTGGCAGTGTCGAAATAGCAGGAGCATGAAGAAAAACGAGCAGCTTTGACAGGTTCCTTGCGGGGAGAAGGACCAGGGTTTTTAAACATGTACGGAGCCATCGCACGGAAGCTCTGATGACTAGACAGACCCCGTCGGCAGGAACCGTGTCTTGCTGTGTGTGACTGCCCGTGGCTGCACCGGACAACTAACACTTGCGGCCAGCGCCGGGGCAGTCACGCAGGACCCGGTCTGAAGGCAGCTATTTATCAGCGCCCTCAGGTCTCTTAAAAAACAGATCCCTGATTTTTCACCCCAAGCCGCTGAATGAATCTCTGGATAAAGCCAGAATCTGTTTCTTAACATTCCTGGGCAAGTCTAATAATCGCCCGGGTTAAAACTGTTCTACTTGAACCAGTAAGTTTCTCTTTCTTCTAGAACAACACAGAACCCCAACTACTCAGGGCATTTGTTTTTAATTTTAGAAAAATGTAAAGACAGCCGAAACCGGTTTGGCTCAGTGGATAGAGCGTCGGCCTGCGGACTGGAAGGTCCCAGGTTCGATTCCGGCCAAGGGCATGTACCTTGGTTGCGGGCACATCCCCAGTGGGGGGTGTGCAGGAGGCAGCTGATCGATGATTCTCTCTCATCGATGTTTCTAACTCTCTATCTAGACCTCTCCCTTCTTCTCTGTAAAAAATCAATAAAATATATTTTAAAAAAAAGAAAAATGTAAAGACATAAATCTGGGGCTCAAGGTGCAACAGCAAGGTGGTTTAACTAACTAACCAGTGAGAGCTGACTGGCACCTGCCTTCGGCATCCCTGACACACGCCTGTGGCCCATCTTTGAACAGGCGCACACGCACCAGGTCCGCAAAGGGATGTGGCCCCGACTTTGGCTGCTCAGGTGGTGCAGCCCCTGGTCTAGGCCAGGTCCCAGACAGACGCCAAGGACAGAGCCGCAGACTCTGGGACAGCTTTGAGCACCTCGCTGACCGAGAGGCAAGGGACCTGACCCAGGCCGGCTGCTGCCAAGGTGGCAAAGCCCCGAGCCCGCCAGCACGCACCGCGGACGCCTGGGGGCACAGTGCTGCTGCCTTGAAGACGTCCAGGCAGAAGGCAGCTCCTGGGCCCACGCGGAGACCACAGAACCTGGTGTGTAGAGCTGGGTTCCTGGGTGGGCACAAGCTGGTGCTTAAAATCTGGCTCTCCCAGCACCGACGAGCTCCAAGCCTGAGAAAGACGCGTCCTGGCAGGAAGGGCGTGTCCCTCCTGCTCCACTTCTGCAGGACGGCCACCAGGACCTCGGCTGACAGATGCTCCCACCCCCTCCTTCCCCCTCCCCACTGCGAACGCTCAGAAAAATGACACAATCTTCAAAATGACGTAATCTTTGGTCGGCAAAGAGCTGAGGGCTCACCCTTCCCCCAGCGGCCCGTGATGTCCAGCCTCGCCTCCACCCAGCGCATCTCGGCTCCTCCGTCCACGCGCCCAACTCTGAGGATCGATCAGTAGCCACACTCGCAGCAAATGCATCCTACCTCCCGAAGCAGACGCGGACGGAAAGGGACTCACTCGCACTCTATTTATAAAAATGCAAGCACGGTAGAAGGCGGCTGTAAAAGAACACGCCAGCGCCCCGAGCCAAGGCCGACTCCTTCCTCCGGGCCAGGCTCTCCCTGAAGTAGGGGTGGAGCGGGGAGCAGGGCGCTGGTCCTCCGATGGCTGTCATGCTTGTGAGCTTAGGGCAGAGGAGACTGCAGATCCTCGGCAGGCAGGCAGGCAGGCAGGGACCACCCCCCCCCCCCCCAGAGGAGGCAGGTGTGGGGGACCACACGGACAGATGGCAACGCCCCAAGGGCTCTGCTATGGTCTGGTCCTTCCTTTAAGGGCCAACAAGCCACGGGAGGGGGAAGGCAGGCCTGCATGATGGTTTGGGGTCTAAGCGGCAGTTCTCGAGCCTCCCACCGGGCCCCCTGAACGCTTCCGCGATTATGTCAGAGGTCACTCCCCTCAGAGCAGTTTGAACTGTCCTGAAAGGGATCAGGCACAGGAGCTGTTAAGGGAACACAGGGGAGGGTGTGACAGGAGCGTCTGACAGTAACCCGGCTTTTCTCGGGCCTGAGCTCCAGTCCGCCTCGGCTCTATCGGGGCTGGCAGGGCAGGGCCTGTCCTGTAGAGAAGTCTGGGCTTGGACATTTATTGTTTATTCATTAGATGCTGCTCCCTGATCAACTGTTATCCATCCATCCACTCACTGGACAAACTAAACACCCACTACGCTGGCAGGCGCTGGTTCGACGTCTTGCCCACCACTCCACGGCCTCTCCTTTCTCCTGGGGTTAGCTTCCTTCTTCCTCAAGCACAGCTGAGGCCCGTTAGCGAATAAACTCAGTTTCTTCTTTCTGTACAAATGCCTTTACTTTGTTCTCACTACTGAATGACTTAAGCTGGTTTCTGAAAACTAAGCCAACAACTCCTTTTCCTCAGACGCTGAAGGCTTCCTCCATCGCAGTCTGGCTTCTGCTGGTACTACTTGGGCATCTGCTGAGTCTCGCTGTGAACCTTGGGGGTATGTCTTCCTCTTAAGCTGCTTTTAAGCTGCTCTTCTCCCTTTGGGAACGCCCATTAGACCAGGCTGGGCCCTCTCATCCTATCCTCCGCACTCCCACTTCTCTTCCTTTATCTGTGCATTCTACTTAACTTCTTCGGATCTATTTTCTAGTTCATATAATTCTCTCGTGAGGTGTGTCTACTTTGCTATTTCCAATGGGTTTTTAATTCAATGATTAGATCCTTCATTCAAGAGGTTTTATCTGGTTCTGTTTATAAATAGTCCCTTTTGCCCTGGCCGGCGTGGCTTAGTTGATTGGAGCATCATCCTGTACACCAAAAGGTTATAGGTTCAATTCCCAGTCAGGGAACATACCTAGGTTACTGGTTCCATCCCCGATAGGAGCATGTATGGGAGGCAATAAACAACCTCAGGTAACGATAAAAAAAAATTTTTTTAAAGCCCTTTTAAAATTATTGTCTTATTTTTTCCTTTCCTTTAGACCTTCAATCATTTTAAATGTTTATATTTTACTAGAGGCCCGGTGTGGTCCCTCAGCCTGGCCTGCGTCCTCTCGCAGGCCAGGCTGAGGGACCCCACCAGTGCATGATCAGGGCCAGGGAGGGACCGTGGAAGGGCTCCAGGGCATGTCCGGCCCATTTTGCCCAGTCCCAATCAGCCGGACCCCAGCAGCAAGCTAACCTACCGATCAGTGTCTGTCCCCTGGTGGTCAGTGCACGTCATAGCGACTGGTCGAACGGTTGGACACTTAGCATATTAGGCTTTTATTATATACTAGAGGCCCGGTGCACGGATTCGTGCACTGGTGGGGTCCCTTGGCCTGGCCTGTGCCCTCTCCCAATCCGGGACCCCTTGGGGTATGTCAAATAGCTGGTTTCAGCCCAATCCCCGCAGGCCCGATCCAGACAGGAGGGAGTCTGATCCCCACAGGCCTGATTCAGACAGGAGGGCGCCCGATCCTGCGCATTGAGCGTCTGTCCCCTGGTGGTCAGTGCGCATCATAGCAACCGGTTGTTTGGTTGCTTAGGCTTTTATATATAGAGAGAATAATCTCTCCTATTAGCTGAAGTTTTTAAATGCTGGAAATCCTTTCTGTTGTGGCTGACTCCTGCTTTAATTTCTGCATGGTTAGCAATTTCCTAGCGAGCGCTCATCATTTGTGAGATCTTAGGAATCCAAGTGAAAGGGTCATTCTACAAAAGGCTTGCTTCTCTGTCTGCAAGAAGCCTCGCTAGAAAGCTTGGGGAGTCCTGAAACATGGGAATTATTTCCTCAGATCCCTTCTATCAGGAAATAGCCCTTTGAGGGGATTTGTATTTCAATTCTATACTTTACAGGTTCGTTAAAACCCAAATCTCTATTATTTTAGGGCCTATTTAGGGGTCCAACAAACACCCCCCAGAGCTGCCACATCAGTAGGCCTGCTCTGCTCTGGCGTTAAAGTCCCTCTTTGAGTTTCTCCCTGTCCCTTTTCTTTCCTACAAGCTCAGCATGCACTCAAAATCTGTGCTGCCGTTTACGCAGCATTTCTCCGTGCTGCAATAGGGGTGGTTCTACATTTGCTCACTCTACCCCATTAGACTGGAAATGCACTCCACTGCCCGCTGGCTGCCCATGAGGTTGAAAACGCCCACGCATCCTCATTCCCAAACTTTCTGTGTGCGACCTGTTTGCTCTCTTTGGAAGCTTTAGCCCCAGTGTTCTGGAATTATACCATGCGCCAGTTAGGACTTTTTCCATTCACCATTCACCATCCTGGAACCCTGTGATCACCAATTCTGGAAAGATTTCTGATTTCTTTGACAGATTTCTGTCCTTTATTTTCCCTCTCTTTCTTTATAGATTGCCTAGATGTCAGGAATTTTTATTTTATTACATGGGGGTCTTTGTCAACTATTCCCCTCCCCCTAATACTGTTACTTTCCAATAATTCTTTCTTGTCCTGATTTTGAGAGCATCCTGCTTTATCCCATTGACCTAATATTGGCTTATTTCTCTGAGGACATTCGCTTCTTGTTTGAGGGCTTGTTCTGTCTGCAGCATCAATACTTTGTTTCCTGTGATGCTGGTCTGGCCTCTGCCCTTCATTCATGTTGCGAGTTTCCTGCTTACGTCCCGTGATCCCTGGCTGTCCAGTCCTACTTCACAGAGGGCGTAGGTATCTTTGTGGTGCTGGGACAGCTCTGTATCTTGATTGCTGCGGCGCTCACATGAAACTACATGTAATAAAATGGCACAGAACTGCACACACACGTGCACCAATGCCACGCCCCCAGTTTGATGCTCTCCGTGGTTATGTAAGATGTGCCCACGGGGGAAACTGGATGAAGGGCACAGGGGACAACTCCATACCATTTTTGCAGCTTCCTGCGAATCTATAATTATTTCAAAATACAAAGTAAAAATGTAAATCAAAAGCTGACAGAAGCTTGTGAGCACAGAGGCTTTGGGCTGGGGGGAGCGCACTGGCTTCTGCTGTTTGAGGGGCTGCAATGCCAGCGGCTGCAGGTCTGTCCCCGACACTGCCCTTTCCCCAGAGGGGCCTCCTCCAACCCCCCCTCACGCCAGGTCGCAGCTTGCTGGGAGCAGGCGGAGACAGGGCTGGGACCCCCTTTCAGGGCACAGACTTTCACGAATCCCTCTTTCAGTTCCGTGTTGTGCCCTCTGCCTGAGGCACTTCAATCCGGAGTCTCTCTGGTCCGTTTCTCAGAGCATAACCCTCCGCGCTCTCTGGGCAGAGGGGAGGGGTATTCTCTGGTTTGCAGAAATGAAGAGGCAACGTGGGGAGTGTAGTCTCCCAGTGCAGACTCTCACCTAATCCCTTCTTTAGGCCCAAACCTCACTGCCGTGTGGGCAACAGACGGCAGGTGCCTCCCGTCCCCGAGGGTCTCTCGGCAGCACCAGCGGTCCAGCGTGCTCCGCTCTGCGCAGTCTCCGCCCACTTCCCATCTTCCCAAACTTGAAATCTTTTGTCTAGTACTGTCTTCTCTCCCATTCTAAGATAAACGGTTTACTGTGGTTTCAGCAGAGTCTCTGGAGGAGGTGGCGGAAGTGAATCTGCCATGTTTCCCTAAGGACGCCAGCCAGAGGTCTCGGCCTAACGCTGCACATACAGCCATGGGACGCATTTGAAGGTGGAGAGATGACAGGAAGTCAGCAAAAACCAGAACTCACAAATTCAAGGCGCAGAAGAGCTGAGTTTCGCCGTTCAGCTACTTGGTTCGGAGACCGGTTCGTGTTCCGCGGCTCCCAGAGCTGCTGTTCTGAGCTGCGGGGGGGGGGGGACACGCACAGATCCAGCAGGAACGCCCCGGTCCTCGGCAAGGGCTCCCTGTCTGCTCCTGCAAATGGCTCTGGTTTCCAGTGTCCAAGGCACGCCAAGTTCCACCGGCTGCTGTGATGGAGCCATGACGGCAGGAGCTGACCCAGGCCAAGGCTGGGCTCTGGGAGGAAGCCTGCCGTGTCATGAGGCAGGCGTGGGTGAGCAACACTTCACACACGTACAAAGTTAAATCAGATTCTTAAATGCTAAACTGAGGCAATCACCGAGAAAGGCCCCAAACACAACAGCAGCGCATGGCCGCTCGCAGACTGACCCGCTCAGGGTGGAGGGTCTGTGAGCCCCGGTGGCCAGGCCGCACTCCCCACGCTCAGGCCGCACTGCCCGCACACCGGGAGCTCTCCCCGCTCTCCCCAGCCACGTCTCAGACCCGGCGAACGGATACAGAAACGACTGTTACCGAGGTCCACTTGTGTTGCTCGCCAAGCATTTCATCGTCCCACCGCAGAAGGAATGTTCCAGTCCAGGCTCTGAGAGAGCAGAGCAAACGGACGAAAAGCTGACATGGTGGCCGGCGCACTCTGGTGCACGTGACTGGTACCTATGCCCCGCCCGCCGTCCCAGAAGACCCACGGCACCCCCTTTCCATACAGGGTGACTGCGGAGCTCCAGCTGCACAGCAACTACAACTGGTTCCCGGAGAGTTAACGTGAAGCCCTAAAGCATACTTAACTAGGAAGGAGGTTACACCCAACATGATGCCAATGACAGCACGGGCCCCCACCACGGGAGGTGGCGCTCACCTGCCAGGCTCTGAAGGACAGAGAAGGCCCAAGGGCAGGGCCTACGGGACAAGCCAACAAATAAGCCAGTTAAAAACCAGAGGGTTTCCCTGAAGAGCCATTTCTCCAAAGAAGATACACAAATGGCTATAAGCCCAGGAACAAGCTGCTCGGCACCGGGGGTCACCAGGACAGCGCACCCCACATCACAGGGAGACCCCTCACGCCCCCTGGGACGGCTACAGTCCAAAGACCCACAACAAGCAGAGGGGGACGGGGGGGAGAAACGAAGCCTCGCGCCTGCTGGCGGAATGTGAAGGATGCGGCCTCTGGAAAAGTCTGGCAGCTGCTCAAAAGGTTAACCCAGAGCTACCATGTTACCCGGCAAGTCCACTCCTGGGAGCAGCACCCAAGAGAACGGGCAGTACATGTCCCCACACAAACCGCTCACAGCAGCCCCCGAGGGGAGCCAGCCTGTGCCCAGCACCTCACGAAAGGATACACAAAACGTGGCATCTCCACGCCACGGAATATTAACCACCCGGCCACGAACAGGAATGAAGGACGGATGCCGCTCCAACGTGAAGGGACCTTGAACGCGTGCTCGGCGAAAGCAGCCAGGCATCACAGGCCACACAGTGCACGTTTCCATTTATACGAAAAGTCCAGGGCAGGCAAACCCCTGGTGACAGGAAGTGGTGCCAGGGGCTGGAGAGGGGGAAAGGCGGTGTGACTGCTAATGGGCTAGGGTTCCTTTGGGGGTGATGATCTGTTCTAAGTCTGGACAGTGATGGTGGGTGACCAGTCTGAATATGCTGTAATTGTACACTTGGAAAGGTGAATGTTATGGTGTGAGTTATACCTCAATAAAGCTGTTCGGCTTCTTTTTTTAAGGCGACTCGGGTTAAGCTGCAATTAATGACTGCCTGGTCCCCAGGTACTGAGTAGGAGGTTTTCTTAGCTGTATGTCCTGAATCATAGTGTAAATCAGATTTTATTTTTCAAGTTGAACACCAGAACCTGTCTCCAGTGTAACTGAGTCACCAGAAAACTAAAATCAGCACCTCTAACAGCCTCTACTGCTCAGAAATCAGATGGTGGGCTTTTCTTTCCTTTAGTCTTAGTGTCTTTGACCATTTGTGGCTTCCATCAATCTTAAGCTCAATCACTGAGCCGCTCGGGCCTTAGTTCCTCGACTACATACGGGGGTCAAACCACATCCCCCAGCCCCACCTCCCTGGGCCCAGACACACTCAAGCCCAGGACACAGCCAGCACCCCGCATCCCGGGGCTGCTCCGCGCGCTCAGCAGCTGCACGTCTCTCCCCTTCCCACGTTCCCAGCACAGAAGAGGCGAGCTCAACCGGCTCCTACGGGAGGATGTGCGGGTCCGTCAGGAAACTCACACGAGCATGCCCGCTTGCCAAGGGCTGTCAGCGGAGGCCTGACTGCCATCAGCCGTCCGATAACTGAGGCTCAGAGAGGGCGCTCCCGCCAGGTTGTGAGGTTACCGCCAGCACCCTCTGAACTCTGGGGGCTCCTGCATATGACACCGGTGCTTCTCAGGCCCAGCCAAGGCCACAAAGGAGAGCTGGGTGGTGAACTGGGGAGGCTTTCTTTAGCTGCGTTCCAGCCACGTCCTGGGGAGCTGGGCCAGGAGTGATCTCAGTTTCTGCTGGGTTTCAACACCAGGGACGACTGCATCTCGACCACGAGGGACACGGCCCTCGCCTCGCTCTAGCCTCGCCCGGTGAGCTCGCGCTCTGCCTGGGGAGCTTCGGGAGGGAAGTTGCTAAAACAGCAAACTACAATATGGTGCATTTTGATTAATCTGCTCTTCTTAGCATTAGGATGCCCACATGTCCCAGTCCTGGGGTGATTACGCATAGGGCTCTCAAAAGAGCCCAGCTTGAGCAGTAAATTCCATGGCCAACCTACGTGAGGGGGACATGGCAGCTGGCAAGCGGCCCCTCTGCTCCAGCACAGACCACGGAGGTCGGGGAAGGCTAAGGATACTGGGTAGGTAAGCAGGAGCAATCTGCCACTCACTGAAATGCTTCCACCACTCTACACGTGAGCTACACGGAACAAAAGCTTTCACAGAGAGAGAGCTTTGTTTCTCAAGAAGCTCCCAACCCAGGGAGAGAGAATGCAAGGGTGCACCTGAGTGCAGGGGGGGTCAGAGGCAGGGAACAGCCCCACTGAACTGGGCACACGGATTCGCTGGAGTCAACTGAAGAGGCGGGAGGTAAAGCATGGAACGCAGGTAGGAGCTGGAATGCCACACTGAGGCAGACAAGAGGCAGTCACCAGGGGGTCAGCTGCGGGGCTACAACTGGGCTGACGGAGGGCCTGGAGGCAGGGAGACCAGGTGAGACCCGCCCAGGCACAGGCCGTCAGGGAGCAGACCCATGTTGTAGGGAGAAAATATGGAGGATGTTAAAAGGCATTTTGAACAAAGATTTTATGTCAAATTAGATTAGAGGCCTGGCACCAAAGGCATACATCAAAAGCAAAAAGAAAAACAGGCGTTTAGACTTCATGAAAATTTTTAAATATTATGCATCAAAAGACACTATCAGCCCAACTGGTATAGCTCAGTGGCTGAGCATCGACCCATGAACCAAGAGGTCACTGGTTCGATTCCTGGTCAGGGCACATGCCGGAGTTTAGGGCTCAACCCCCAGTAGGGGGTGAGCAGAAGGCAGCCAGTTGATGGGTCTCATAATTGATGTTTCTATCTCTCTCCCTCTCTGAAATCAATGAAGACATTTTTTTAAAAAAGACACTATCAACAGAATATAAGGGACACCCACATAGGAGAAAACATTTGTGAATCAATTATGTAATAAATGACTAATATCCAGAATATGTAGAGAATTCCTAAAACTCAACAATCAAAAGACCAAGCAACTCAGTTAAAAAATGGGCATTTCTCCGAAGATATACAAGTGCCAAAAAGCATGTGAAAAGATGTCCAACATCACTAATTATTGGGGAAATGCAAATCAAAACTACAATGAGACACACCTCACACCCATTGGGATCGCTACTATCAGAAAAACAGAAAATAACAAATGTCGACGAGGATGTGGACAAAACAGAACCCTTGTGCACTGTTGGTGGGAATGTAAAATGGTACAGCTGCTGTGGAAAACAGTGTGCAGTTCTACAAAAAAACAGAAATAGATTGATCACATGATCCAGCAACTGCACTTCTGGGTATATACGCAAAAGCATTCATGACAAGATCTTTTTAAAAATATATTTTTATTGATTCCAGAGAGGAAGGGAAAGGGAGAAGAGAGAGAGAAACATCAATGATGAGAGAGAATCATTGATTGGCTGCCTCCTGCACACCCCCGACTGGGGATTGAGCCAGCAACCCAAGCACCTGCCCTCGACTGGAATTGAACCTGCGACCCTTTTGTCTGTAGGCCAAGGCTCTATCCACTGAGCCACACCAGCCAGGGCCATGACAAGATCTTGAGGAGATAGTTGCGTATCCATGGTTCATAATAGCACTATGCACAATAACTAGAACACTGGAAGCAAGCCAAGTATGCAACGACAGATGAATGGAGAAGCAAAAAATAGCATATACACCCCACAGAATATTACTCAGCCTTAAAAAGGAAGGACATTCTGACACAAGCTACAACATGGACAAAGCTTGAGGACATTGCGTGAAATGAGCCAGTAATAAAAAGACAAATACTGTACAATTCCACTTAATCAAAATCACAAACTAAATAGAACGGTGGTTGCCAGGGGCTGGAGTGAAGGAGAATGGGTATGCGTTTCAGTTTTACAAAACGTCATGGAGGTGGCGGTGGTGATGGCTGCACATTATGAAAGTATTTAATAAGGTGGTAAATTTTATGTTATGTGTATTTTACCACAATAAAAATATATTTTATTCTATTATTTTAATTTTCTTTTAATCCTCACTCAAGGATACTTTTTTTATTGATTCTAAAGAGAGAGGGAGGGAGAGAGAAACATCGATGTGAGAGAGAAACACTGATCGGCTTGGCTGCCTCCCACCATGTGCCCTGACAGACATCTAACCCACAACCCTTGGTGTATGGGGCAACGCTCCACCCAGCGTAGCCTAGCCACCCAGTTAGGGCAAAAGATCCTTTTTAAGAAGAGGAAAATGGAAGCCTGGGGCCGGGGGGCCGATTGTAAATGACGGCGAACGCTCTGCGTTTAGAAGACCACGCTGGAGTGTGCAGAGGTGATCCAGCACGCCTGCTCCCAGCTCCCGCGTCAGCAGAGAACGCATCACACACTCCGCACACGGACCAGCAAATGCAGCAGCAGGTCAGCTGCGGGCTCGTGATGGCTGGTGATCAGCAATCACTGGCCAAGTCTTTAACTTTTCTCTCCGTTTGGAAATTCCTCCCAATAAAGTTAGAAGAAACTTGTTAAGAATGAGTGCCGCAGCCTTGGGGAAGGGAGAGCCACTCACTCCTCAGCGGGTGCACCCCGAAGCCTGGGTTCCAGAGGCCACGGTGGAGCTCGCGAAGCAGCGCGGGAGTGGGTGGAGGGCGGCCCGTCCACATGCAGGTACAGCCGGGCTACAGGAGCGAGCAGCGCACTGAGGACAAGACGGCGAGGGAGAGGGGAGGAGAGCTCGGACCTCGGAAATGTCTGAGAGAGGCAAGAGGAAAAAGGCAAAAGAGAAAAATCCAGGACAGTAAAAGGAACCCACCGGAATAGTTTCCCTTTCAAGAGAGGATCAGCCATATCAATCAGGCTGATGGGCCAAAGGGACAGAAACGGGGAAGTCAGGAACGCAGGGCCGGCAATGCACTAGTCCTCCGTGACCGGCAGGAGAGCCGTCCATGCCAGAGGCGGAGAGGCAGGGGGGGTGTGCAGGTCACCAGGATGCGGAGGCAGACACCGTCCCCACCAGCAGGTTGCTGGGACCCTCCTTCCCACTAAGCACGTCGAGGGCGAGGGCGAGGGGGAGGGGGAGGGGGAGGGGGAGGGCGGGGAAAGATGCTCTCTTTCTTTGCTGGAAGATGACATCACCGACGTCAGGGCCCTGGACTCCCTTAAGTAACTAACAGCCGGAGCAGCAAGCCGGGGCTTTCAGCAGGAGCACGCCAGGTCCCGACGCTCCCGGAGCCACACGGAGGACGCAGATGGTCCGAGGTCCTTCCCGTCCACACCCTGGGGGGCAAGTGCAGGCCCGTGGACGTGCCCATCCCTGGCTCCGGCCCTCCCCCAGCACACCTCCCTCAGAAAGGATGGGAACTGGAGAGGAGCCTCAGAGGCGGCAGGAAAGGAGCGCTCCCCGCAGGATGCAAATGAAGAGGCTCCTTCCCAAGGCTGCCGCTGCTCGGCCAGCTGCGGTTTCAACTTGATTGCGGGGCAGGAGTGACTGCCCTCCCCCTTTTTAGTGTCTCAGATTCAAAACTGTTAATTGTCGTAGTTAAAATGCATCTTCTCCATATACAGCTATGCTATTCATTAAACAAGGGTGACCTGGTTAGTGTCTCCATCCTTTGACTGAGCTACAGAAAAGTACACGTTTCCGTCTCTTGAAATATGCAAACAAACAAAAACCCCACAACCAAATATTCAACAAGATTTAACCCAAAAAGGACATTCATTCCAGTACCTTCTGCCTCACTGAATACTTCTGAACAGCAGAATAGCATTTGCCTCCATGTTTAAGTCACAAAAACATGCATTTCACAATCCTGCTTCAAAAGAACGCCGTATACCTGTGGTAAGACTGACCGCAGCCCGCTCCGCACAGCCCGCCTGGGTGGAAGGACATGAGGACACGACACCCGGGCCGCAGAGCCCAGCTGAGGAGCCGAGCAGGGGCACACAGCCTGGGAGTCGGCAAACCCAGAGGGCTGTCCGTGACCATGATTCCTTTTATTCTGAGCTACACATTTCAGCAAGCATGTTGCTCCTCCCTGTCCGTAACCACACGTCAGGTGGTCCCTAACAGAGCCCGAGGCTGGCGGAAATGTCAGAAACAGGCAATTCGCAATGTGTGCCCCGCTCGGTAAGCTGCAAATGTGGATGCGGCAGCATTAAAACCCTGACCTTCTCAGGACTTGGCCAGGGGAGCCTCAAGGAGGAGCTACAGATAAAAGAGCAAAATCCTAGTAAATATTAGCAACAGCATCTTGTAAGCAGAAAAAGCACTTTATACATGCAGGGTCCGCCTGTGAGTATCCATGTAAATTAGCACCCTCCCAGCCCATCCAGAAACAGGCTCAGCTCTGGGCAGAGAAACTGAAAGCTTCTACCAATCAGAACAGGAGCACAGATCATGTTCTCCCGGGTTAAAACTACAGGATGGCTCTTTAAGAGAACGCACTCATCACAGATACTGCCCTAAATCCAACTCTGAGGGGACCATGGGGGCAGCTGACACCGACATGGCCCAGCTGTGATGGCAATTCACGCTCCACACTCTAACCACAGCCCCAGAGTGCCACTGCGTTCCACGAGGCCTGAGGGTGAAATAAAATAGTAAGAAAGGGAGGGAAAGTTCCTCATGATAGAACAGGAAGATGAAGAGAAAAGCAGGGATCACAGTGACGCGGGGATGGGAGGGCACAAAGAGACCTTTCACGTCCTAAAGCAAAATTAGGTGGAGATCGCATGCAGTCAAGTTCAGGGCAACTGCAGGGAAGGAACTGGACCTGAGCAGGACGCAGCCTCTCGCCACGGCGTCCTTCTGAACCTGTCTCATGACTCAGCATTCCCAGCGGGAGGTGACAACAGCCGCCAGAGGGGACGGAGGTGGCGGAGGCAGGGAGTAAGGCGGATTTCCTAACCCGGCCACTTCCAAGGCAGCACAGAATAATGCCACTGCCCCGACTCGATTTGCTCCGGGAGGTGGAGGTGGGGACGAACCAGTGTTGCAATGAATCAGACTCGGAGGGGGCACTCCTTCGACATCTAGGGCATCTGCAGGAATAAAAAGTACTCTCTGACAGGCATTTTGAAATGGCTGGGGGGCCAGGGAATGGAAACTAGAACAGAAAGCAGCACAGCGCACGTGCAAATGCGGTGTTTCTCCCATACTGCTGCACGGCCGTGTCCTCCCTCCCGAACTGGCACACCTTCCCCCATGCCAGCACTCTCCTCTCTCCTCACCTGAGGTCATCCTCCCCCACTAGGATTTAAGTGTGGAAAGCCTGGATGAGTCATGCCCACCGCAGGGCATGTGCCTCAGGTTTGATCAGGGTATTCAGACGCTGTAATGATCTATAAATCCTCAACTTAAACACCGTCAGGTGAGGCACACTATCTTTACTTCCGTTTGTGTTCAGGTTACTCCACTCTTTAGCAGTGTGACATTGGAGGAGTTACTTAACCTCTCTGGTCCTCAGTTTCCTCCTCAGACACATGAGAATAGGACCGAATTCACAGGGTTGTCCTGGGTATTGAGTAATACACATAAGCACTTGAGCACCTGGCACACTATATGTCTGTTCTTATTATTATCTTAAAATACAAAAGCAATACTCTACCATCCTTATAATTCACAATCTCGTCACCTGTCATTCGGGAATTTCAGAAGATGCCTTCCAGATGCTGGGAAATATGCACACTCAGGTATTCATCCCCTCCCCTCCTGGAGGTGGGTGGACTTTAGCAGGTGTTACTTTAAATGTGCATGACTGAATTTCTTATAAGGCAACAGGAGTGAAGCTCATGCGCATTTACAGAAGAGGCGTAATAAAGAACTCAAATCTGTAATCCACCAGGTCACAAGCAACACCACATCGATGGGAACTGATGCCTCTTTGGTGTGGCACCGCCCTGTGACACCCGGAAGTGATCTCCTGAAGGGCGGGGCTGGTTCTGGTTGATGGACATCAGGATGACAGCTGCTAACAGCCAAGTGGCCGCGCCAGGCCCCACCCACCCACACTTCTGGTTATTCCACCTGCGCAGGCTCCCTTATGGGGCTAGAAAAATCTCGTGTTTTATAGCAGAGAAAACGAAGCAGTGAGTAAGCCAAGGTCATTCAGAGCAGGTGACAGCAGGAAGAGCACCAAGGGTTTTGACTTCCAATCACAGGACACAAACACCCGTCCCTCCTCGGATGAAAGTGCCCTAGAGTCAGGCGACAAGCTAGACAGAGGCACCAGGAAGGCATGAGTCCCAGGAGCCGGGAGGGGGAAACCAAAGGACCAAGAATAAAATCCCAGAGCAGCTCAGAGCCTGGAAGCGCTGGGATCCTCTCTGAATACCGTACCATGAGGTGCATTAGCCCTGCAGCTTGGGTAGCCTTACATAGCTTCTTCCTATTAGTTCATTAGAGCAATTGCTCCTAATGGGTCCGGCACCTGGGCAGATGAGGCCAGCACGCTTCACAGGCTGCGATGCTGCACCTCAACAGCTTTCCCCAGGGGAATGCGGCCTGAGGAGGAGCCAAAAATAAAGCGAAAAGCCAATTCCCGAGGGGCCCGTCATCAGGGATGTTTTACACACACACACACACACACACACACACACACACACACACACACACGGCAGGGTGATCACGGCCACGGCCCTAATTTACAGACATTACATCTCAAGCCAGCTGAGACCCTAAGTGTTATGGCAGCTTAAAGCAGAGAGCGCACACGAGCGGGGAGAGCTAACGCATGAACAGGACACCCCGGACCTGGACTGAAGCACAGCTGTCTTCCTCGCAGGGGCGGGGCCGCGGGGCCCAACCGCGGCAGGTGAAGCCAGAAGACCCGCCGAGGCTGGCCAGGGCTCAGGAGGCGAAGAGGCTGTGGGCATTTGGCTTCAATCAGAACCTTCACCGAAGGGATTACCGCTGGTGGGGAGGAGCAAGTCCCCAAAAGGAGATCGGTGGCCAAAGGGGAAAAGTTTCCAGTGGATAAATCCGCTATCACGCTAAGGGCTCAGGAGAGGGAGGAAGCCCTACACCCTGGGCTGCTGGAACCTCAGGAACTAAATCATAAGTTCCACAGTTTTAAGGCAAAGCTACGACTTTTATTTCTGTTGATTAAATTTATGGAAGTGGCCCTAGCCGGCTTGGCTCAGTGGATAGAGCGTCGGCCTGCGGACTGGGGGGTCCCGGGTTCGATTCCGGCCAAGGGCACATGCCTGGGTTGCGGGCTCGATCCCCTTTGCGGGGTGTGCAGGAGGCAGCCGGTCAATGATTCTCTCTCATCATTGATGTTTCTATCTCTCTCTCCTTCTCCCTTCCTCTCTGAAATCAATAAAGAAATATATTTTAAAAAAAAAATTTATGGAAGTGGCCAGGAAGGGGGAGGACTCATGAGCCAGCCTCTTCACCTCTCTTTTTGAAATTTGTTCATCAAAAAAAAGTTAAAAGACATTAGAGAGTAATATTAAGCCTTTATTCATTGCCCACCAAATTAACATGAAAACAACAAAAATGGCCCTAGCCAGATTGGCTCAGTGGATAGAGCGTTGGCTTGCAGACCAAAAGGTCCCGGGTTCGATTCCCATCAAGGGCAACACACGTACCTTGGTTGCAGGCTCCTCCCGGGCCGGCCCTGGTCAGGGCTTGTGCAGGAGGCAACCAATCGATGTGTTTCTCTCACATCGATGTTTCTCTCTGTCTTTCTCTCTCTCCCCCACTCTCGCTAAAAATCAATGGAAAAATATCCTCGGGTGAGGATTGACAACAAAACGAAACAAAGTACCAAAATGCTCCACAGCCTACTACTCCACATTAAAAGGACACTATTTTAAAAGTTCCGGCAGGTGCCCTGGCTGCTGTGGCTCAGTTGGTTGAGTGTCACCCTGTGTACCAAAAGATCACCGGTTTGATTCCTGGTCAGGGCACATGCCCAGGTTGTGGGCTCAATCCCTGGTCGGGGTGCATGCAGGAGGCAGCCGATAGATGTTTCTCTCGCATCAATGTTTCTCTCGCTCTCTCGCTCTCAAATCAATAAAAACATATTACACACACAAAAATTCCAATAGGTGAAAATTTTAAAAAGAAATGTTTCCTCAGACTGTCACTACATTATTCTACCAGTAACGGGGTTCTCAAATCTCATCAGCACATTGGTGATGTGGGAGACATCAGAACCCAAACGCTGTCTGTCTCATGGTCTCTCCTGTACAGCACGCTGCCACCTCCACGGATTGATAAGGCGTGGGTGGCAGGTGTGAAGGAAACTCTTCCTAAACCACAGCGCTCCAAGCAAGGACCCACCCTACCACCCTAGTCCGTAGCCAGAAGCAAAACAGGAGCCACGTTCAGCTCACCCGGGCCACATGCGGCTCCTGGTAACAGCTTACCTGCCAGGAATGAATGTCCTCCCCGCACAAACCTATCCCCAAGTCCTAAAGGAAGGCCTGGGCCTGCCACCCGCGCCTCCACTTCCTAGAATTCCTCCGCCCTTGGCTTTTGCTAAGCCCGGAAGCCACAGAAACACTGCCCCTGGAGCCCCAAAAATGTCAACCAATTCAACACACGTCACAAGAGGGCAGCTTCAACATGAATCCAAGCTGGTGCCTTCAAGTCACTTTCTGTTTAGTTCCAAAATCGGTATTTTAAGTCAAACTTTGTACAACCACACGTGGTAGGGGAGAGGCAGAGGGAACAGAACTGTAAACAAAGTGAACCACCAAAACCAAGGATGAGCATGGCAGCTCCGGGGAGTGAGGGGCCTGCTCCCCGAACCCCGTCACGCGAGGGGCATTCCGGAGTCGCCAACCTCTAGAGAAGATGGTGAAGGGAAAACATTGTTTTAAAGCCCCTGCAAAGTTACTGGCAACATCTGCTGCTAAGACAGTGCACAAACGGTACCTCGAGCAAAAATCTCTCCCCGACAAGACAATACTGGTGGTCCTTCTTAACAGGTGCGCTGCTGCAAAAAGATTTATCCTCCAGAGCAGGCGTCCTCACACTACGGCCCGCGGGCCACATGCGGGTGTTTCTGCCGTTTTGGTTTTTTACTTCAAAATAAGGTATGTGCAGTGTGCATAAGAATTTGTTCATAGTTTTTTTTTTTAAACTATAGTCCGGCCTTCCAACGGTCTGAGGGACAGTGAACTGGCCCCCTGTTTAAAAAGTTTGAGGACCCCTGCTCCAGAGACTTGACACAGGGACTTATCGTCTTCCCTGGTTTGCATTTCTCTGAGGGGCGGCCGGGTCCTGCGTGTGGATGTCTGTTCTCTGGTGCATGCGAGAGGGCGAGGGTGGAAAAAAGACCCTGCGGGTGTCAGCGGTCACTCCCGCCACTGGGGACTGGATCGAAGGCTCTCTCTGCCCAAACCCTCGCCACAGACCCCCGCTGTCACGTGGCACGAAGCCCCAGTCCTGCCCCGTGTCCCCCGGCGTGTGAGAAACCCAGATTAACTTCTGACGTGCCCTCCCCGTCCCCAGCTCAGACCTCTCCGTCCCAGGCAGCTCAGACAACCTGGTCCTGCTTCTTGCTCGGAAATGTTTTCTGGAAGGGGAGGAGGAGGACACGGGGAGGAGGGCATGGAGAAGGGGTGAGAGATACAGGGTTGCGTGTGTGAATCACTGATAGGAAGTCACACTCAGGAAAACAAGACGTGAAAAGCCACCACACCAACCTTGGGTCAAGGTTTCAGGTTTCTGACGATAAACCCTTGGTTGGGTAAAACTGCAATATTCACCAGCCTCACCGAAATACCAAATGGGAGTCTGCTGTCTGCTTACAGCCTCAGGTCAAAAAACGAAACAAAACACAAAAACAAACAAACAAAAACCCTCCAGGTTCCCAAAGGGTGTTGCTCCTCCGTCCAAGGTTCTCTAGTCTTTTCCCCCAAGAAGTCCAACTGCACTTAGGAGTCATCGATCCGGGGCAGCTGTCACAGCCCCTCCCCCCGCACCGCTAATGCCCAGGCTCCGATCGGCAGTGATTCCACGCACAAAGTTCCCGCAGCCACGGGAATGAGGCACCAAGGTGAGGCAGGAAGGGGCTCGGTTCCCGCACCCAGGCTAACGCACTCTGCAATCTGGTGAACTTGTGGGGGTTTTTCTGTCGCCCGGGGGTTTCACCTGTGTCTCGGCCTGGGCATGCCCACACCCCTCCCGGCACCGGCCGGGATGCACAATGCGGCATGTGGCTCCTGGGGGTCAGCGAAACGCCGCACTGGTGTCATGCCCGGCGCGCCTCTGAGCCCGAGCACCCCCAGGGCGACCGGGCAGAGGCCCCACGTACATAACCTTGAGGCCCACACCGCACCACGGCATGGCTTCGGATCCCTTCGCGCGGGGAGCCCGGCGGCCGGCGGCCCAGGGCTGGTGCAATGACTTTGCACGGGAGCGTCCCCGCCGCCGAGGCCGGTCCTCCCACCTGGGCCCACGGCGGCAGCACCTCCCGCCCCGGCCCCGGCCCCCGGCCCCCGGCCCCCGGCCCCCGGCTCTGCAGGTAGGTGCCCCTCCGCCGGCCCCGGCCCCCGCCCCCGCCCGGCGGGCCCGCCGCACCTTGGTCTCCTTCACGTGCTGCTTGACGCCCTCCGGGTACCACTGGACGCGCACATAGCCGCGGCGCAGCGGGCTGGCCCGGCCCTCCTCGTGGCCCGCGCCCCCCGCCTCGGAGCAGCCCGAGCTCCCGCGGCCCTCCTCCTCGCCCTCCGAGTCCGAGTCCTCGCCGTGGATGAGGCGCACGAGCCCGAAGTGCACGGAGCCGCGGTAACGGCCCGACACCAGGTCGTGAGAGAACAGCAGGCGCTGCGAGCCGGCTTCGGGGCCGGAGTCCGAGGACGGCCGGGAGGCCGAGTCCGGGGCGGGCGCCGGGGCTGGGGCCGGGGCCGGGGCTGTGTCTGGGGTCGGGGCCGGGGCCGCCTCAGGAACCGCGGCCGGGGCCTGGGCGGGAGCCGGGGCTGCAGGCGCGGGCGCTGCGGGATCCGCCATAACTGCTCTGCGCGAGTCTCCGGCGGCGGCGGAGGTGGCGGCGGCGGCCCAGACACGGGGAGGCGTGGCCAGCCGGCGCGGGGGCGGGGCCACGACGCGCTGACGTGGCCCGACGTGCCGCCGTCGTCAGGGAGCCGAGATGCGGTTGCTAGGAGCTACCGCCCGGTCGCTAGGGGACGCTGGAGAGGTTGCGGGAGCCTGGGGGAAAGGAAGGACTCCACGAGGGAGGGGCGGGGCCAGAAGGGATCAAAGCGGAGGAAGCGGGAAGGGGTGGAGGCCGAGGTGGAGGAAGCGGAGTGGTCGCCGAGGGGAAGGGGCGGGGCGGAGGTGGGGCGGATGCTGTCAACAACAGCTCCCTGGGCGTCTCTAACCTCCTACCCGGACCGGAAGGAGCGAGACAGTCCCTGCCCTCTGGGTGTTTACAATCCAGTTGGGGAGACAAAACATACACATTAAATAGTTAAAAAGCGACTCCATGTCAGCGTGTAAGCAAGGCTTTAATAGGCTTGTATAGAGTGTATCTAGAATATATTGTATTAGGAAATTCCATGCAAAGCTTGGAAGGTGATGACTCCTTAGGGACTGATTTGGACGTGGGTGAAGGAGGCCCAGAGAAAAATCAGAAAAGATCAAGTTTTAGTGATTCCTGCGGTTTGCCTATAAATCTACCTAGATGAGTTCAATGCTCCATGAGGCTTTTTATGTGTGGCGAGAGGTAAGATAGCCAGATAGTTAGGAGTGGGAGTCGCAGATTCTAATTTTTGTCATTGACACTTACTGATCTTATAAAGGTAGGCAAGCTGATAAACTTCTTTTCACCTTCATGTTCTCGTCTGTAAAATAGAGGTGATAATAGCAGTATCTGTCTCATCAGATGATTGGGAGAATTAAATGAAACAGAACAATGCCTGGCACACAGTTCCCTCAATAAAGTTTAACTATTATTATTATTATTTTATTTTTTTTTTTTTTTTTACAGAGAGGAAGGGAGAGGGAGAAGGATAGAGGGTTAGAAACATCGATGAGAGAGAACCACCGATTCAGCTGCCTCCTGCACACTCCCGACTGGGATGTGCCCGCAACCAAGGTACATGCCCTTGACCGGAATCAAACCTGGGACCCTTCAGTCCGCAGGCAGATGCTCTATCCACTGAGCCAAACCGGTTAGGGCAGTGGTCGGCAAACTCGTTAGTCAACAGAGCCAAATATCAACAGGACAACGATTGAAATTTCTTTTGAGAGTCAAATTTTTTAAACTTAAACTTCTAACGCCACTTCTTCAAAATAGACTCGCCCAGACCGTGGTATTTTGTGGAAGAGCCACACTTAAGGAGCCAAAGAGCCGCATGTGGCTCGCGGGCCGCAGTTTGCCGACCACCGGGCTAGGGCATTAACTATTATTTTAATATTTCAACCCTCCCACCCCCACCTACACTAAAATTCTAGATCAGCAGAACTGTTATACTTATGGTCTGCTTCATATTGCCATTTTAAAATATAAAAAGTAATTATACTACTTCAGGTCACAAGGTAGTAACTGGCAGATGCAAATTGGACCCTGGGTCGCCTGACTCCAAGCTTTTCTAGTTCCCGTGCTGATTGGAGAATGGGGGGGAGGGGGTGTAAGTAGGCTGAAGAGAGCAGGGCAATGCGGGCCAGAAATCTTTGATATCAAAAATCCAAGGGAGGCCCTACCCGGTTTGGCTCAGTGGATAGAGCGTCCACCTGCAGACAGAAGGGTCCCGGGTTCAATTCTGGTCAAGGGCACATACCTGGGTTGCAAGCTCCATCTCCACCCAGTTGGGGCATGTGCAGGAGGCAACCAATCGATGTCTCTCTCTCGAATTAATGTTTCTCTCTCTGCCTCTCCCCCTCCTTTCCACTCCCTCTAAAAATCCATGGAAAAATGTCCTCAGGTGAGGATTATCCATAAAGATAAATAAAATTAAAATATATTCAGTGGGGAAAAAAAACAATGAAAAAAAATCCAAGTGAGTTTTGCATTCTCCATCAGCTGTGCCTGTGCTTGTTATAATATAAAAGGCTGTCCTTCCTCCCTAATCGCTGAGTAAAATTGGCTCTTCAGGAAGATGTGCGTGTTTATTCTGCAGCTTCTTGTAATAATGGCTAATAATAGCTGCCGTGTATTGAACGGCAACTTAATGCCAGGTACTACACTGAATGCTTTACTTAGATTATCCGCCTGTGAGGGAGGGAGGATGAGCCCCCCTTTTGTGAAGCAGCATGCCACCCTGTGCTGTTCCCCACCCCCACCCCCAGGAACCTGCTAGGTTGTAGGTAAGAGTCCTTGATTTCAAATTCTGATTTCTCCCTTACCAAACCCCTTTTGAGAATGTAGATCCTGTTGTATTTTTTTAATATATATATTTTTTGTTGATTTCAGAGAGAAGAAGGGAGAGGGAGAGAGAGAGAGAAACATCGGTGATGAGAGAGAATCATTGATCAGCTGCCTCCTGCACGCCCCACACTGGGGATGGAGCCCTCAAGCCAGGTATGTGCCCTGACTGGGAATCGAACCGTGACCTCCTGGTTCATGAGTCGACACTCAACCACTGAGCCACACCAGCCGGGCGATTATGCTGTATTTAAGGTGTGTAACCCTGATACCTAGTACAGTGCCTGGCACAGTGTTTATGCTCAATTGTGTACCATATTGATGGGTGTCAGAGGCCTGAGATTTCTGTTCCTCCATTTGGTGACCCCCCCTCACCCCCTGACCATACACCCACGGAGCTGCCGTGCTATCTCTAAGCCCTTCCTCTCGCCCCCATTTTGAGCTACACCTGAGCTCTTGTAGAGAGAGAGGCTCAGTATCTTTCTCCCCACCTCATGGTGTCCTTCTGTGACCTCATTCAGACCTGAGATGCTCTGGG
This sequence comes from Eptesicus fuscus, assembly GCF_027574615.1. NCBI lineage: Eukaryota > Metazoa > Chordata > Mammalia > Chiroptera > Vespertilionidae > Eptesicus > Eptesicus fuscus. The sequence continues at coordinate 49,035,075 of NC_072492.1, forward strand.
CCTGGACATGGTTTGAGGCTGGATTCCTTCTTAGACTCTGAGCCCCCAGCCATAGTCTCTGCGCAGCCAGGCTGGCAAGAGGGGTGAGCCTGAACGGGAGCGTCTGCTTAGTTTTGATTTTCATAATTGTTGGATTAAAAAACAAAACAAACAAAAAAAACTTCATTCCCCAGTGGAGACACCCCTTCCTCTCACGGCCCCGACACCCAGCCCTTCTTGGGGACTGTAGATGCTTCTCAGGAGAATTTCGCTTGTTTACCAATGCGCCTGCCAGAAACGGAGCCAGCCTGGCCACTCCCCTCGCGGAGGACCTGGCGTGGCTCCGGAGGCCACAGAGCTGGCAGCGAAGTGAGCTGATCTAGGGGAAGCAGGCCGTGCCTTGTCCCTATCTTAACCCGCCACTGGGCCACCTCTCCAGCCCACACTGCGCCCGGCCCCACACTGCCCCCTGGGGGAGCCCGCTGGCCTCGCCCAGCCTCCCTGTGCCAATAAACCCAGGTGGGCCCAGAGATCTCCCACCTTGAAGCCCATGTTTGGGGGCTCTAGGGTGCCTTTAGCACTGGGGGCTTCGGCTGAAAAGGAGGGGAGGGAGGGGAGCTTCCCCGGAGAGCCTCCCCCTCAGGGTCTGGCTGGAGAAATGCCTCACCTGAGTCTCCCGCTGGGGGTTAATCAGGGGCCTATGACCTGTTCCAAGTGCCCCATCCCCACTGCCCTCCCACTGACCTGGTAACACCTGGAGGACTGTTTCTTAGCCTCTAGTAAGACCATTTTTTAAAATATATTTCTATTGATTTCAGAGAGGAAGGGAGAGGAAGAGAGAGAGAGAAAAATCAATGATGAGAGAGAATCATTGATCAGCTGCCTCCTGCACGCACCCAACTGGGGATTGAGCCCACAACCCGGACATGTGCCCTTGACTGGAATCGAACCCGGGACCCCTCGCCGACACTCTATCCACTGAGCCAAACCAGCCAGGGCACCTTTTTTTTTTTTTACTCTTGTCTCTCCCATGGGGGGGCTGTGAACCTTGAGGACAGGGACTGTGTCTTCATCTTTGTAATCCCAGCAGCCAGCACAGCTCCGACTCCCAGTAGGTGCTCAGAAGGTATTTGTTGAGTGATTGACCACAACAAGCCAACCTCCCCGTGGCCCTCGGCGTGTCCCGTCTCCGTCTCACCTCGGTCTCTCAAGTCCCAGCTCCCCGACTCCTTCAGATATGACAACACACCCCCACACGCACGCTCACGTCGCCCGTGCACCCACACTCCTGCCCACGCAGTGCTCTCTCCTTAGCCTTTAACGTCGAGATCTGCGCCGCCCGTCACGGTGGCCTCTAACCACACGTGACTCTTGAGCACTTGGCGTGTGGCTGGTCTGAATTGACATGTGCTGTACATGTAAACTGCACACTGAATTTTGAGGACTTGGTGCAATATATGAGTATATATATGTACATGTATATGTACATGTATAATTTATTACTTGTTGAAATGACAATACTTTTTACATATTAGGGTAAATGAAATCTATGATTCAGATCAAGTTCACCTGTTTCTTTGTAGCTGCTAGAGAACGGAAGATCACACGTGGGGCTCACACCACCTTCCTATTGGACGGACAGTGATTCCAGCGGCTCAGGAAGCCAGAGGCGCCTTCTTTCTCCGGAAGGTGGCGATCCCCTCTCGCCTGTGACATCACGCCCGAAGGTCTGGAAGGTTCCTGAGGAAATGTTTCTGTCCTATGACCGATATTGAACCCCAAATTAGTGTGGGCGCCACTCAGCCCAGCAGTGAACCAGCCAATCTATGCAAAGGAGGTTTCAGAATGACCCCCCAGAAAGCCTCGCCGCTGAGTGCCTCCTGCACGGTAGGGCCATCATGCGGCTGGGAGACTCCTGCGATGTGAGGGGCACTATGCCACTTGCAGCACCCTCTCTGCTTGCCAGGGGTTGGCAGCCTTTGGGGAGATGGGCGCCCGGCGGGTACTGTGGGGCACAGCCCCTGTCCTCCTCCAGGTCTGAGAGCTCCTTCCCCCAGTTGCCAGGCGCCGGCTGCCAAGGCTCAGCTGCGTCCCTGTCCAAGGATTGCCCTTGGCTGAAAAAGATGCCCCACCCTGTGAGGATGGTGCGCATGAGAAACAAAGCCGGCCTTCCTGCCTCCATTCAGGACCTGGGGGAAGGGCCGCCCCAGCTCAGAGCCCCTCCTGGGCCGTTTGAAGGCTCAGCTACACCCACCTCCTCAGCGGCACCTCTCCCTCTGCCGTCTGCTGACCTTGCTCCCTCGGGCTGGCCTGAGTGCACGCCCAACAAAGGTCCCCACGCAGAACCCAGAGTCGGAAAGTCTATTCCTGGGGAATCTTGCCCTTAGCAACAGCTGGTGCCAGGTGCCCTCCCCAGAAATTAGAAATCAGAGGCTCAACTTGACTGGTGTGGCTCAGTGGATAGAGCGTTGGCCTGCGGACTGAAGGATCCCAGGATTGATTCTGGTCAAGGGCATGTGACTGGGTTGCGGGCTTGATCCCCAGTGGGGGACATGCAGGAGGCAGCCGATCAATGATTCTCTCTCATCATTGATGTTTCTATCTCTCTCTCCCTCTCCCTTCCTCTCTGAAATCAATAAAGATATATTTAAAAAAAAAAGAAAAGAAAAGAAATCGGATGCCTGAGGGTGACGCAGGTGTTGGAATTTTTTGAAACTGCCAGGTGATTCCAACGTGAAGCCAGGTGTGAGAACAAACAGCTGGTTTGAAGCAAGGAGGGCGGAGTAGGTGACAGCAATGGCCAGTGGATGTACATTATAGGGGTTTGGAGGCCAAGGGCTCAGCCCCACCCGAGGCTCAGACACGCCCCCTCCCACCCGCCATGCCAGGTGCCCGGTTCTTCCTGACTCTCTCACTGCCCTTTCCCCGGCCTGTGCTGACTGTTCCTTCCTCAGACCTCACAAATCTGGTTTCCAGATAAAATACAGGACACGCGTGAGATCAGAATTTTGGATAAACAGTGCTTTAGAGCAGTAGTTCTCAACCTTTCTAATGCCGTGACCCTTTAATACAGTTCCTCATGTTGTGGTGACCCCCAACCATAAAATTATTTTTGTTGCTACTTCATAACTGTAATTTTGCTACTGTTATGAATCATAATGTAAATATCTGTGTTTTCCGATGGTCTCAGGCGACCCTGCTAGTGGTTCTCAACCTGTGGGTCGTACATCTCCTGAGGCCACTGTTGGCCGGGTGGATTTGGTTACAGGCCGGGGGCGGGGCACCCTGGTGGTGTTGGGGTGCCTGGGTGCTCTGGAATGCCTCCGCTGATTATCACTCGCCAAGGCTGGGACTAGAAATAAGTTCTGTTACTCCCGATGTCCGTGTACTGTCTTCCAGTTGACCCCAGGCCCGTGCTCACCCGCCCGCCCCACCTCTGCTGCCCCGCAGTCTAGCCACATTTAATATACTGTCTTGTCTTGTTTTCGGGGTTCCATGTGCCCAGAGGTGCTTTCTAGAAAGAATAGGACCATCTGGCAGTCAATCAAAAGAGGCGGATTGAACAGCCTGCCTGCCCTTCTCTGGCGGCTCCAGGAGCTCGTGACCGGCCACCAGGGGGCGCAGGGGAGCATCAGAGTATGAGAAGGACAGAGGAGGCCTTTGCTGGGATCTTGAGGTGGGAGGTGCCCAGCCCAGGTCTTGGACGCGTTCCTGGCACCAGGCCTGAAGGCCAAGCCTGAGAGGTCTTCTGGTCAACTCTGCGGGGTGTGTTGTGGGATGGGACCCGCCTGGTGGCCGGGGGAGGGTGCTGCTGGGCCTCAGACGGCGGAGGGACCTGGAGAAGGGGATGAGTGTGGGTGTGTGGAGGCTCCGGGGCTGGTCTGGGGTCACCACAGGGTCAGGACCACGTGAGCCCAGCAGCACGGGGCAGGGCTGGCACTACTGTCCCCCTCCTTCCCCCCACCGGGATCACGGATCACGGATCATGGGGGAGAACAGGCTCTCCTGGGATGGGTGGGCCGGGGATCAGCCTTGTAGAAGCCAGGCCCTGATGGGGCAGGAGGTGCGTGTGTTGGAAGGACAGGGGTGGGTGCTGGCAAGGGACAAACGCAGGTCACAGGAGAGGTGTGAGCTGAAGGGGAGAGAGGCGGGCAAGGGCAGTCTCCGGGACTGAGAGACGGGCCTGGGTGGGGCGGGGGCCGCAAGAGCAGGAGGCAGCTTGCTGGGCAGTTTTCCAGAGCAAGAACTCACCCCAGGTTCTGGGAACGGGGTGGCGCCGAGGTCCCTGGCAGTCAGGGAGTCTGGTCTGGATGTTAGATTGGAGCAGTCTCGAGAATCCTATATAATAAAAAAGCTAATATGCAAATCAACCGAACGGAGGAACGACTGGTTGCTATGAAGCACACTGACCACCAGGGGGCAGACACTCAACACAGGAGCTGCCCCCTGGTGGTCAGCGCTCCCACAGGGGGAGCGCCGCTCAGCCAGAAGCTGGGCTCAAGGCTGGTGAGCGCAGTGGTGGTGGCGGGAGCCTCTCCTGCCTCCGTGGCAGCGCTAAGGACCCCTCGGGGGTCCCAGACTGCAAGAGGGTGCAGGCCTGGCTGAGGGACCCCCCCCCCCCCCAGTGCACGAATGTCGTGCACCGGGCCTCTAGTACGTAATAGACTTCCAGCAGGACACTCAGGTACAAAAGTGCTCGGGGAGGCAGCCTGCTGGGCCTCCACCTCCCCCAGGTGAGCAGCCTTCCACTCTTACATTTCCAGCCCCCGAAGCCCGCCGCGGGCAGCCACTCCCACGTGGAACCGCCCTGCCCTCTGTGGCGTGGGTGAGTCGCCCGTGGTGCTGGGTGCTGCATGGGTTTGCTCGCTCTCGTTGCTGGATCATCTTCCCTCTTGCGTATATTCCACAGTCCCTTCTATGGTCGATGGTCTTTTGGGGTGGCCTTTAGAGAATGTTCTTGCTCCTTTAATGTTGGGTGGGTACGTGGGGTGGGAGCGTGGGTCCCGGGGGCATGCCCAAGGCTCCCAGCGTGGTGGCCGCACCCCCGACCACCGCGGGGGGGGGGGGTGAAGCACCTCAGGGGGATGGCAGGCGTGGGAGTGGGAGGCAAGGCGGGGTATGGGGATGGCCAGGGGCCGAGAATCTCTCGAACCTCTTGCTTGTTGGAGTTGTTTTTTGGTGACAGCTGGACGAGGGACGAGGGGGATGGGATGAAGAGCGGGGAACGTGGGGCCTGACCGGCGCCTGTGGGTTTGGGCATTTGCCCGGGGGCTCCCGGAAGAGACCCGCTCGGGAAGCAGGCTTTGGTCACACACATGACGGAGGGAGCGGTAATTTACACGGGCAGGACCTGGAGGGTTTGCCACGGCCCCCACGGCGAGCCCCGCCCTGAGAGTGCTCACCCCGGGCTCCCTGAGAAAGGGGCTAATCCTCGCTGGAGGGCGGGCGTGGATTAAAGGAGGCTGCTCCCTCCTGCTGGTGAAACTGGGAGGGGGGGCGGGGGGATTAGAGACCTCTGAGCACCTCACGTGGGGCTGGGCCACCCTGCCCCCACAGCCGTGCCTCAGCGCCCCGATTTTCCAGGTTCCTGCCCCTGTGGACGCACCGGCGGGACAGGCTCTGCGGGGGAACGTGGGCTTTGCCTGGTGAGTGGGACCCCCGCCCGGCGCCCAGCCTTCAGGGACAGGAGTCCCCTGCGTGGGGCTTTGAGACGCAGTGAAGAGGTGGAGGCGGAGGATACTTTCCAGTGATTCTTAGGGAGAGGGAAAGAGAGGGAAACATCGATGTGAGAGAAACACATCGATTGGTTGCCTCCTGTGTGCGCCCCGACCAGGGCCTGGACTGGGGAGGAGCCTGCGACCGAGGTACGTGCCCTGGACTGGAATCGAACCCGGGACCCTTTGGTCCGCAGGCTGAGGCTCTATCCACTGAGCCACACCGGCTAGTGCACCATGGGGCTTTGTAAGGGGGGGGGGTGGCCTCCTGTAAGAGCTGTACATCCGCAGGGGTCATGGGAGAAACCAATGGAGAGCCAGGGGGGAGCAGGGGATACCTGGCATGCTGCCATGCGGGCCCTCCCCCTCCCTGACTCCCCTCCTCGCCACCCCCCCCCCCCCCCCCCCCACCGTGTGCACGGCCCAGCCCAAGGCCACCGGGTCAATGTGGGCTCCCCGAGGACCTGCTTGACTAAGGGGCTTGCTCTCTAGGGCTGAGGACTGAGGCGACACCATCTTGTCCCCAAAGGACCAGAAAGGGCCCCTCTGGGCAAGTCAGACAAACCAGCCCGCCCACCCTCACTGCACTGGGAGGGCCAGTGGAGGCCCATGTCCCCTCCTCCCTGGGCTCCCTGAGCCCTGCCCACCCTCCTGCTCTCCGGGGGCTGCGAGCCCCTGAAGGCCATGAGGCTAGATCGCCGTTGGGAGGGGCTGCTCTGTGGGTGCTTCTGGCTTCCAGGAAAGGGTGGGGAGCACCGTGCTTAATCCCCAAGGCAGCTGGCGGGAGGGGGGGCGGGGGGGCAGACACGGGGGGGGGGGGTGCTGTCCGCTTTGGGGCCGGCCCCGCCCCAGGGGCAGCTACAAAGGAGGCGACACGCACCCTCCCTCTGGCCATCCCTCCTGAGAGGACGACCAGGCCGCTGACGAACAGGTGCCAGCACCTCCGTCGCCCGCGGAGGGCCCAGCAGCGGGATGTCCACGCAGAGCATTCACTGCCTGCCGCCCGTGACCCTGCGCCTGCCGCCCGGGATGCCCGGGACCCCCGGCTGCCAGCGGCGCCACACGCTCCCCGCCAGCGAGTTCCGCTGCCTCACCCCCCAGGACGCGGCCGGCGTGTTTGAGATCGAGCGGGAAGGTGAGCAGCCCCCGGGCCTGGGGAGGAGGCCCTGGCGGCTCCGGGCCCTGTGGAGTGAGCGTACCAGGCTGTGTGCGTGTTCCCGCGTGTGTGCGTGTTCCCGTGTGTGTGCGTGTTCCTGTGTGTTCCTGTGTGTGTGCGCGTTCCCGTGTGCGTGTTCCTATGTGTGTGCGTGTTCCTGTGCGTGTGCAGCCCTGAATCCCCGCTTTCCTGCGGGGAGGGCTGGGGGGACGCGTGGCACGGCGCCCCCTGAGCCACCCCGGGCCTCCGCAGCCTTCATCTCCGTCTCGGGCGTGTGTCCCCTGCACCTGGACGAGCTCCAGCGCTTCCTGACCCTGTGCCCGGAGCTCTCCCTGGGCTGGTTCCACGAGGGCCGCCTCGTGGCCTTCATCATCGGCTCGCTGTGGGACGAGGACAGGCTCACACCGGTGAGGGCGGCGGGGCAGGGGGGGGCGGGAAGGGATGCTCCGGGGAGGGCGGGGCGGCGATGCCCAGCCCCAGGGAACCTCTGGAAGAGGCCCCCACCCCGGCCCGGCGCCGGCCCCTCAGCCGGACGAGGGCGGGGAGCCCAGAACTGCGACTTCTTCCTCCAAACCAGACAGGAGCACAGGCTGTGGGTCCCCTTCCGGGGCAAGAGGGCCTGATCGCTGGGGTCTCCAGAGCCCTCGCGAAGGGCCTGCCATGAGCGGGGTGGGGGTATGCACTTTGGGGTCCTCTGGGGTGGGAGAGGCCTGACTGGAGGCCCTCAGGGGCACCCGCTGAGGTGTGGGCCCAGGTGACGTGGCCTCATGCCTCCCGCCCGCAGGAGTCGCTGCTGCTGCACCGGCCCGGGGGCCACACGGCCCACCTGCACGTGCTGGCCGTGCACCGCACCTTCCGGCAGCAGGGCCGGGGCTCCCTCCTGCTGTGGCGCTACCTGTGCCACCTGGGCGGCCAGCCGGCCGTGCGCCGGGCCGTGCTCATGTGCGAGGACGCGCTGGTGCCCTTCTACGCGCGGTTCGGCTTCCACCCCGTGGGCCCCTGCGCCGTGACCGTGGGCCCGCTGGCCTTCACGGAGCTCCAGTGCTCGCTGCAGGGCCACGCCTCCCTGAGGAGGAACAGCTGCTGAGCGGGCTGTGGGGGGGGGGGGCGGAGGCTCTCTCCTGCCTCCAGTGGCCTGCCCTGCCTCCCCCAGCTCCGCCGGGATGCCCAGGCAGGGGGGAGGGGTGAAATAGAGAAAGGCCACGCCCAGCCGGTGTGTCTCAGTGGTTGAGCCTATGAACCAGGTCACTGTTCGATTCCTGGTCAGGGCACATGCCCAGGTTGTGGGCTCAGATCCCCAGTGTGGCGCGTGCAGGAGGCAGCCGATCCATGGTTCTCTCTCATCACTGATGTTTCTACTCTCCCTCTCTGAAATCAATCTAATAATAAAAGGGTAATATGCTAATTAGACTGGACGTCATTCCTGACGAAGCCGGGGCCGGAGGGAAGCCAGCCCGGGGCCGGGTGCCAGAGGGAAGCTGGTGCAGGCAGCCAGGGAAGGAAGGCCTACTCTTGCACATCGGGACTCTATTAAAAAAATATTTTTAAAAAAGAGAACATGGCTATTCTCCCAGCTGAACACGAGATGTGTCCTGCAGGCTGTCCCCACGAGACCCTCCGGACCTCCTGGACTCCAGACGGTGCCCGAGTGGGGCTGGCAAGTGGGGACAAACAGCCTGCCTCGGCCCCCTCCCGTCTCAGAACCGACGGGGCCCTGCAGGAGGCAGGCACGGCGGCTCAGGACCAGGGCGTCCTTCACAGGAGCCCAGTGCAGGGCCCTTGTTCTCCCGGGTCCCAGGGAGGGCCCTTCTCCTTTTAGCCCTGGAACAGGGGGCGGGGGGAGCTGGGAGCTGGAGGGTGCAGGGGCTGCGCTCCCAGCTCCAGGACCCTGGGTCCTCGGCCCACAGTAACCGAGTGGGTGGCTCCCCTGCGTGGGGAAGGGTTGGGCGAGGCTGTCCAGGGAGGCCTGCCCCTCGGCCCAGCCTCCCTGCCCCTACAAGCACCACCACCCCAAATTCTTGGAGACTAAGAATGTAACTCCAACCCCTCAAGGGACCCCCCTGAGGCGCTCTATGGGACCCCAACCCGGTTTCTGTTCCAACCAAATCCCCCAGAAGTCCCACAAGATTCCCACGGCCCCTTCCTGCCAGCCCCTGCCCCTGAGTTCCTCCCAGCCGACCCCCACCCTCTCCCACCCCCAAATTAAGGTTCCGGCTTTCACTCTTCCCGAGGCCTTGGGTCGAAAGAAGACGTTCCCTGAAGAATATCATTTAATACATTTGAGACAGCATCCATACAAACTTAGCGTTACTTTAAAAATTAGGACCAAACTATAAACGGGTAACAGACGCCCTGACTGAGCCCCGGGCAATCCTGGGAGCAGGTCCTGGGGGTGGGGGGCTGCTGTCATCAGAGGCAGCCCCGTGAGGCAGACACTGACAGGCGGGGTGAGGGGCGGGCGGCACAGCCTCTGCTCGCTGCAAACACGCCCAGACTCCCGCTTCCCATTCTCCATGTGGCTGCTCGGCCCGAGGCCACGGCCAAAGCCTCTCCCACACCCGGTCACCTGACGGCAGACCCAGCAGCCACTGAGGAACGGGCTGGTAGGGCAGAGAGGGGAGGAGAAACGGGAGAGGGTCGTGGTGAGGCTGGAGTGGGAACCCGGTGGAACGCCTGGCCACGTCCCCGGTAAGGCCACGTCCCTGGTAAGGCCACGTCCCCGGTAAGGCCACGCTCACAGTCACAGTGGGAGAGGCCCCAGCACTCAGCAGAGGCTGGGGTGGGAGATGGGGGTCCCGACAGCAGGATAAGTCGGGGCCTGGGCCCTGAGCTGCGGAGAAGCAGGTGCTCAAGGGTGCACCCCAGCCGGGCCAGGAACGCCCGAGGAGGGCACCTCATCCCCCGGGGAGCCCGCCTGTGTGACCATCTCTGAACTGGCACCAGGGCCTGGGCGCCCTGTCGGTGGGTCTCTGGAGTGTGGGTGGGGTGCTCTGCAGGCAGGCAGCCCGCCCCGGGCTCGGCCCCCGTGCCCCGGGCTCGGCCCGTGTCGCGGGTGGTGCTGCGGGCGGCGGCCGGCCAGGCGGGGGTCAGTGCAGCACCTGGTCCAGCTCGTACTTCTCACAGAAGCGGCTGGTGAAGGGGAAGCAGGTGAGGTGCTCGATCCAGGGCCAGTGGATGGGGTAGACGTAGAGCCAGACGACCAGCGCGGCGAAGAGGCCGGCGAAGACCAGCAGCGACACCAGGATGAGGGCGCGCTTGCGGTACTTGTCGCTGGTGCCGAAGGTGATGTAGGGCAGGAAGGCGAAGGCCAGCAGCAGGCCGCTGAGGAAGCCGAAGATGTGGGCGATGTTGTCGATCCAGGGCAGCAGGCCGCACACGAACAGGAAGAGCACCACGGCCGCCAGGTGCAGGAAGGCCCTCCAGGGCCGCTCCAGCAGCTGCCAGCTCTGGAACAGCTCCACGAAGAGGCAGGCCAGGAGGCCGAACTGCGACCCCGCCGGGCCCACCTGGGCGGGAGCGGGGGGAGAGGGGAGGGGAGAGGTGGGGGGACGGCTCACTCCCAGGAACCAGGTGCGCAGGGAGCCCCGGCACCCGGTCAGCCTATCGGGGAGCCCGACCCAGGGTGGGGCCCGAAGCTCAGGGGACAGCTGGGGCCGCTGGACCAAGGCTGGGCTGACCTTCCACGTGCCCGGTGCCCCGGGGGAGGGGCCCGGCACTGGGCAGGGCAGCCGCCTTAGGGCGAATGGGTCCAAAACTGCCATTCCTGCCGGGCTGGTGTGGCTCAGTGGTTGAGCACTGTCCCATGAACCGAGCGAGAGGTCGCTGGTTCGATTCCCGGTCAGGGCACATGCCCGGGGTTGCAGGCTTGATCCCCAGTGTGGGGCGTGCAGGAGGCAGCCGATCGATGATGTTTTTCTCTCATCGATGTTTCTATCTCTCTATCCCTCTCCCTTCCTCTCTCTCTAAAAATCAATAAAAACCTATTAAAAAACAAACAAACAAAACCTCGGGTGCCTACAGGTCAAGAATGGTCACACCCTGGCCAGGCCACTTCCTGTGGCTCTACCTGCAGATCTGGGGCCTGGTGGCGGGCAGTGGTCATGGAGACCAATGCAGAGGGGAGGAGCAGAGAGAGGGGCAGCGTCCGGAGGTCTTCCCGGAGGTGCCATCTGAGCATGACTCAGGGACAAGCTCCCTCGCGCCCGGGATTAAGGGATCAGCCAATAAGCCTCCAGCTTAGCCGCTCATCCGCTGTTGAGCCCGGCCAGGGAGGGGCCGTGGGCCTCCCCACCCTCCTGCCCCGACAGACCGACCGAGCCCCTACCTCTGCCCGGTACGGGAGGAAGATGGCGCTGGCGAGGTTGCCGGTGATGCCGCTGAGGATGAAGATGATGGAGATGCGGTGCCAGCCGGCCAGCTTCTCCAGGTCGCGCAGGATGGTCATTTGGAAGACCACGGACACGAAGCAGTGCACCAGGCTGGGGCGGGGACAGGCATCATCCTCCCCGTCTGCCAGCCAGGCACTCGGAGAGGTGGGGCGGGAGGGCTGCCCCTGGCCCAGGGGCCCCTCTGCGGGGGGCCCGGGGGTGGGCGTCTCGGAGCCTTACCCGGCGTGGAGGAACAGGGACAGCCAGAGCCTGTAGAACTGGTCTGGGACCTCGGGGTTGAGAAAGGGCAGCAGCCCGCACACCTTGTCCAAGCAGTGCACCTGGGGGCGAGCATGGGGGTCAGTGCCCGCGGCCTGGCTGGGTTGGAGGCCCGGGTGTGGTGGGCAGAGCCGATGCCCCCGTGAGGCCAGCTCCAGTAGCTGCCATGCACTGCTTCTCTCTTTGGGGGAGCAGACGGGGTAAAGAACTATGAATGTATTAGGTCACCTGGAAAACCAGATGGGGCTGAGCCCCCAAATGGCATCAGTCTTTTTTTTTTTTTTATTTTTAAAAAAATATATATTTTTTGATTTTTTACAGAGAGGAAGGGAGAGGGATAGAGAGTCAGAAACATCGATGAGAGAGAAACATCAATCAGCTGCCTTCTGCACGCCTCCTAACTGAGGATGTGCCCCCAACCAAGGTACATGCCCTTGACCGGAATCGAACCTGGGACCTTTCAGTCCACAGGCCAACGCTCTATCCACTGAGCCAAACCGGTTAGGGCAGCCTTTTTTTAAAAAAAATAAATATATTTTTATTGATTTCAGAGAGGAAGGGAGAAGGAGAGAGAGAAACATCAATGATGAGAGAGAATCATGGATCGGCTGCCTCCTGCACGCCCCACACTGGGGATCAAGCCCACAACCCGGGCCTGTGCCCTGACAGGAATCAAACCGTGACCTCCTGGTTCATAGGTCGATGCTCAACCACTGAGCCACGCCGGCCGGGCAGTGCCCAGCGTCTTATGCCCAGAGCCCCACTGGGTCCCGCCAGGCCCCACCTCACCTGCGAGCAGAGCGTCGCCTCCTCGTGGAAATAGCCGTGCATGAACTCACAGTACTCCCGAGTGGTGATCTCACAGCTGGGGGGAGGGGGGGTGTCAGGGCCGGAGTGCCCTGCCCACCTTGCCTGGCGCCAGTGCCTGGCCACAGCCAGCATTGCTAGTGGGAAGGCGGTGCCCCGCTGAGAGCCCCGGGCTCTGGGGAAGCGCCCCTTCGTCCTGCTCCCACCCGGAGTGGACGCGGGAGGACGCGAGCCCAGCGAGGCGGAGGGCCGCAGGGGCTGGGGCGGAGGCGGGCGCTCACCTGCCCTTGGTGCCGATGCAGCAGGGGCGGCCCCGGATCTGGCAGTCTATGTGCAGGAAGCCCGTGCGGTTACTCCTGGCCTGCTCCGTGCAGATCTGCGGGGCACCGACCAGGCGGGGGGTGTGGTGTGGCGGGAGCCCCTCCCCGCCCCTCCCAGACCGCCCTCTGCCCCGCGTACTCACTGGCCACTTGGTAATGTCATCAGGCCAGATGTGGGCACCACTGGAGGCCGGCTCCTCGCAGGTCCTGGAGGGAGAGGCCAGAGGGGGCCAAATGAGGGGCTGGGGCACCCCCAGCCAGCCACACCCACCCGCCAATGTCCCTGTGGGGGGCACAGACCATGCGACCCTCCACCCCATCTTCTCGGACAGCCTGGCCGAGGGCCAGCTGGGACGCACCTGGGGTCCTGGTGGCACACGGCGCCCGACGTCCGCGTCTGGCCCAGATCGGACTTGTCCACGGGGGGCCCCGTGTCATCCTGCCACTTCACAAAAGTGGCCAAAGTCTCCTGAGGGGGCGGGGCTGTCAGGCCAGGAGGCCACACCGCAGAGCGGTCAGGGGACCCCCCAGGAGAGGCTCTTCCCGTCCTCAGGACCCCACCCCCGGGTGACATTCTCCAGACCCAGGTTTCACGGGCTTGGGCTGGGAGGTCGGCATCCTTCCTGTGCTGGGCCATGTGTAGGGGTGGACAGGGGTGTATAGGGCCATGTGTAGGGGTGTACAGGGGTGTGTACAGGGGTGTATAGGGCCATGTGTAGGGGTGTACAGGGGTGTGTACAGGGGTGTATAGGGCCATGTGTAGGGGTGTACAGGGGTGTGTACAGGGGTGTATAGGGCCATGGACAGGGGTGGACAGGGATGTATAGGGCTGTGGACAGGGGTGTGTAGGGCCATGGACAGGGGTGTGCAGGGCCATGGACAGGGGTGTGCAGGGCCATGGACAGAGTTGTACAGGGGTGTGTACAGGGGTGTATAGGGCCATGGACAGGGGTGTACAGGGGTGTGTAGGGCCGTGGACAGGGGTGCATGAGGCCGGGGAGGGCAGAGGAAGCAAGAGGGGACATGGTCACTGCCCTAGAAGATCCCCCCCCAGGCCAGGGCAGTGGACGTGGTGGAGGGCCCGGGTGGAGGGTGGAGGGCGGCCCGCCCACCGAGCAGTCCTTCCGCTGGGTCTGGATGCAGCCCGAGTGGTCGTTCTGGACGCAGCAGCCCGAGTCCCGCTCCAGGTCTCGCTCCCGCAGCACCAGCTGCTCGATCTGCCGGTCCTTCCGGATGCAGGGCGAGAACTTGGCTCCCAGGTGGATCAAGTCAATCTGTGTGGGGGGGAGTGAGCACCCGCTCTGTTGGGTGTCCCCTGATGAGGGGGTATGGGCCGGCCGACCCCTCCCCGCCCAGCTGGGGAGACAGGGCCCGGGGCTCCTGCTGAGCTGCTGGCTGTGCCCTGGCCCTCACCGAGCTGGGGCCGATCCAGAAGTTCTCCTGCTGCAGGTACTTCACGCTCTCGTACACGCCTTTGTTCCGGAGCACCTGGCAGGGGCGGGAGGAGGTGGGAGGAGGCGTCGGGGACTCCGTGCCAGGGCCGGCCCCCAGGAAAGGGCCAGGGCAAAGCAGTGGGAGCCCAGGACACCCTCCCACTGGGCCAGGCTGTTGCTGTGGGAGGCATTCAATGGCCCGTGATGCTGAAGCCTCTCGGGGGGCTGGGACCCCCAGGAGGGGACCCCACTTCTGCAGCCCAACTCACCAGCTGGGTGGTGACGTGCTGGGCGAAGCCCACGGGCGCGATGCCGTACGTGCAGATCACCAGCAGCGTGATGATGACGTGGACGAAAGTCAGCCAATAGGTGAAGTAGGGCCTGGGGCAGAGGCTGGGTCAGCACCCCTGCTCCCTACCCTGCACTTCTGCTCCCTCCCACTCACCCGTCACCAGCGGCTTCCAAAAGGCACCTCTACGCACCTCTCTCCCAGCTCCAAACCCTCGGATGGCTTCCCGCTGCCCCTCCCCTGGTGGCAAGGCCCTGCTGCGCCCACCCACCTCCCGGGCTTCCTCTCCTCTTGCAGTTCCTGGCAGCCACAGGGCCTTTGCACATGCTGCTTCCTTTGTCGGGGAGCTTCTTCCCATTTCTCCTCAGCCAGCTAACTGCAGCTCATCCTGACCACACCCCCAGCTGTCCCCTCCCGCTCTCCGCCCTCCTCCTCAGGACACTGGCCACACTTGTCATTTCTTAGTGTTTTGTAATTTGGGATCGAATCTCTATTGGATCATTGCCAATCGTCCACTCTGCGAGAACTGCCCCGCCCCATTCTCTGGCTTCCCCCAAGGTCTTTGCATGTGCCACCCCCCCAAAGTCCCCTCACTCATGGCTTGGGTTGGGGGGGCGTTAACTGTCCCTCTGACCCACCCAGCCCTCCCTGCTGCATCCCGTCGGGGCTCCGTCGCAGGGCCTGTGGGCTGGCGCTCAATGGATGCTGTTGACTGACCGCTGCCTGGGCGGTGTGTGAGGTGGGGAGGGGGGAGACGAGGCCACAGGTCCCCGAGGCCCCTCCCAGCGCTCCCGGCGTGGACGGCCCAAGGACGGCGCCCGCGCTCACCGGTGGCTGTCGAAGCTCTCCAGCTGCCGCTGCACCGTGCTGCTGATGCTGCGGCGGTAGCGGCGGTTCAGCCAGCTGCCCACCATGCCCAGGCCGTAGTGCCGCTTCTGCCGGTCGAAGGCAAAGTGCTTCACCTTGGAGGCGATGCGCTTGCCGCGCTTGGCCACCGGCACGGGGGTGCGGCCGTACTCCTTCCTGCCGGGACGGCGGCTCTCAGCCCGGTGCCCACCTCGCACAGCCCAGGAGGGACTTGTGGTCTAGGGACACCCCCCCCCCCAAGATCCCTGGGCTCTGGGGAGCCCTTTCCCAGCTCTGCCACCTCCCTCCTCCTGCAGGAGGGACTGCCCCGAACTCACAGAGAGACCTGCACCCCGTCGGGAGAGACGGGGGAGGCCGAGCGCGGGATCGCCCGGAAGCAGCTGGCGGAGAGCGGGGGAGACTCAAACACGTCGTCGGGCATGGAGCTCATTTCTTCCTGGGGTGGGGTGGAGCGGCGGACACAGAAAGAGGCAGCGTGAGAGCCCTTGTCCCCAGTTCCGCCCCCACCGCTCAAGTCAAAGGCAGGCCAGGCGGCTCGCTGGGAGGGAGGTGGCAGGTGCCACGTGTTGGCCCCGGCCGTGACTTTTCTGGGGGTCACCCCGCCCCACCCCCAGGTCCTCGCTCTGACAGAAAAACGGGGACCTAGGAGCACCCCAAGGTGGCACCTCCATCCCACCAGGGGGCCTTTGGGTCCCTCGGGGGCTCCTGGCAGGGGATGGTCAGGGCCAGGTCACCCCGCCCAGCTCCCAGGCCACCCTGCCCCCTGCCCCGAGGGCCCACGCCCCGTGCTTGCCTTACTAAAAAACGAGGAGTCAAGCGTGTCTGCCCCGTCGACGGCATCTTCCTCCAGGAAGCTGGGGCAGGCGAAGCTGCGTTTGACCACCCGGCAGCGCGGCGCAGCGGCGTCCAGCACCGAGCGCCCCTGTGCGCAGGGCAGAGGCACGGGCACCAGCCCCGGGTCAGGCGCCCTCACACCGAAGGGATCGTCAAGCCCTCCCTCTGGGGACAGCGCCTCGGAGGTGCGATCTGCCCAGAGCACCGAGGGCCAGGAACACGGCACCGGCTTCACAGCCCTGGAGGCATCACCCCCCCCCCCCCCGCCACGGCGGGCCGCGGTCTGCTCTCTGGCCGGGCAGCTGACACCCACCACTCCCCTTCATTCCCGAGCCTCGTGCCATCTCCCCGAGGCCTGGCTCCTCGGCACGGCACACTAGGCCCTGCCCTCTTTTTGATCCCATCTCCTGCCATTGTAACTAAAACCCCGGGGACCCACCTGCTGCTCCCCCAAAGGCCACGCCCCCTCCTACCTCGGGGCCTTTGCACAGGCCTTTCCCTCTGTTGAGAATGCTGTTCCCTCCCTTGCTTTCCTGGCAAACTTTTCCTTATTTTTCTGGGCTCGGCTCAAGTGCCTTCCCTGACACCAGCCCTTCTCCTGGGCGAGACGGGGCAGCTCCTGCTCTGGGCAGGCCCTCCGCCATCACACGGAATGGGCCCCCACCCGGGCTGGCTCTCCGGGGCAGTGAACGGGCTCAGCGCCCGCTGCAGCCCCCTGGCCCAGCACCGTCAATGGGCTCAGGGAACGAGGTGATGAGGGCTGACGGCACGTTTCACTTCCTACTTCCCCAGCCCGTTGGTGCAAAACCAGTTTCCCCAGCCGGAGAGATGGCAGGGGCTCAGGAGGGAATTGGGGGCTGGGACGTGGGCCCGGCTGCTGGGCGGCAGGCCCGCCCTCTGCCCAGGGGTCCCAGGCATCCACTGCCCTGGGCACAGAGGGAGGCGCCCAGGTGGGCTCCCGGGGGCTGCTGCGGGGAGCGGGAGGGAGCGCGGGCAGGGGCAGGGCGGCCTCACCTTGAGGAGGGCAGAGGCAGCTTGAAAGCTCATGTGGGCCACGGACATCCTCTTCCGGCGGGGCAGGTGGGAGTGGCCAGAGCGGACGCTGGTGAAGGAGGTGAGGGACAGGACCCCGGGGGTCAGCGGTGGGTGTGGGGCGTGGGGCCGGTCCACCTCGTCCGGGTGGCGGAAGGCCCGGCCTCGGGCCAGCGGGTCCACAATCTGGACGGGAGGGAGGCGGTGAGCAGAGCCGCCGGGCCCCGGGCGAGGTGCCCGCCGCCCCCGAGGCCCGATGGGGCCCACCTTGGGCATCTTGCAGGGCTTCGGGGACTCGGCGTCCTGGAAGGAAGGCACGTCCTGGCTGGGGAGCTCCAGGTCGCGCTGGCACGAGGCCTTGAGGCGGCCGTAGCGCACGCTGCAGTGGTGCAGGCTCCGGCGCTGCCAGTGCTGCCGCTCCAGCTCCCAGTCGCCGCTGACCCCGAACCACTGCGCGGTGCCCCTGCGGACGGAGGGGGCGTGAGGCTCCGAGGACTAGGACGGGGCACGCGCGTGTGGAGGGGGTAACGAGAGCTGACCGTGCCCACGTGCGCACAGGGGAAGCGATGTGAGAGTCGGTGGCACACGCGTGCATGCAGCTGTGACAAGAGGTGACCGTGCACGTGTGTCAGGGCTGACGAGAGATGACCTTGAATGTGTGAAGGGAGGAGACAGGTCATGTGTATGTGCAGGGCGTGACGAGAGCTGACCATGCACATGTGTGCACAGGGGAAGTGATGAGAGTTGATGGCACCCGTGTGTATGCAGAGGGTGACAAGGCATGCGTGTAAGGAGTGATGACAGGTGACCGTGCATGTGTGCAGGGGATGAAACGGTGACAGGGCACATGTATGCAGCGGCAGGGGCAGGTCAGCTCCCCCTTGAGCCCCTGGTTCGGTCCCCGGGGCCAGAGGAGCAGAGGTAGGAAAGAGCATGAGGAGCTGGGCTGGGGCCCTCGAACCCCTCGGATCCACGTGCCCCTGCGCCCCAGCTTCCCCCTGCAACACGGTGTTCGACTCCCAGTCCACCCTGCAGGGAGAGGCTCGCTAAGGCCAGCCTACGCCTTCAGGAAGGGGACACGGATGGGGACAGGCCTGTGAGTCCCCGGGCCGGCGTGCTCACTTGCGGATGCTCTGAGACAGGGAGGCCTGGCGGCGGAAGCCGGGGCGCTTCTCCGAGCCCTCCTGCCATCGTCCCCGGGGCTCCTGCAGGCTGACGCTCTTCAGGAAGGCGGGGTTCCTGGGCCTCTGCGGGGGGCGGGGGGCAGCAGAGGGTGGGCGTGCGCAGGTGCGGAGCCCGGCTCCCGGCTCCCAACAGGACACCTCTGAGAACAAACCTCAGCCCCAACTTCCACCCCCAAGCTGCTTTCACTCCGAGGGTAAAAATCACCATTTTCTAATGTTTTCCAGAAAACCCCCGCGTGCATTTCCCTGCCTCCTCATTCCGCGCTCCCCCGTCACGCCACGGCGTCGGCCTGCCCTGCGTGTCTGAAAGCGCCCGTGGGGGGAGCGGCGGCACCAACACGGCCCCTTTGTGCCCGGGCTGCGGGCGCCCACGCGGGGCCGGGCCTGCGTCAATGCGCTCTTTATGGACGGGGCCCGGCCGGGTGGAAACACTGATTCATTCCTGTTCTCTCCGAGGAGCCAGGCGCGGAGGTCAGGCTGCTGGGCTGAGGACACACGGGCCCCTGCACCCCAGTCCCACCAGACACCCACGCCCCCCGAAAGGAGCTGGAAACAGCCAGGTCCCGGGTGGGACCATGCGCCTGTCCTGGGACACAGCTCCTATTTCTCCGGGGCGCCGAGAGGGGGCGCTGAGTGCGGGGCCCACAGAGGGGCACAGGCCTAAGTCGGGGCCACGCAGGCAGCAGGCTGGGGAGGAGCCTCCTCCAGGAAGTGGAACTGCCCGGAAGGGGTCCCGTGGGCACACCTGTCACCTGGGGCGGCCCCTCACCTGGGGGAGCCCCCTCACCTGGGGAGGCCCCTCACCTGGGGGAGCCCCTCACCTGGGGAGGCCCCTCACCTGGGGGAGCCCCTCACCTGGGGCAGGGCCCTCACCTGGGGAGGCCCCTCACCTGGGGGGCCCCCCTCACCTGGGGTGGGCCCTCACCTGGGGGGCCCCCCTCACCTGGGGCGGGCCCTCACCTGGGGGAGCCCCTCACCTGGGGAGGCCCCTCACCTGGGGGGCCCCCTCACCTGGGGCGGGCCCTCACCTGGGGGAGCCCCTCACCTGGGGCGGCTCCTCACCTGGGAGGCCCCCTCACCTGGGGAGGCCCCTCACCTGGGGGAGCCCCTCACCTGGGGAGGCCCCTCACCTGGGGGAGCCCCTCACCTGGGGGAGCCCCTCACCTGTGGCGGGCCCTCACCTCGGGGAGCCCCTTACCTGGGGAGGCCCCTCACCTGGGGAGGCCCCTCACCTGGGGCAGGGCCCTCACCTGGGGGAGCCCCTCACCTGGGGGAGCCCCTCACCTGGGGAGGCCCCTCACCTGGGGGAGCCCCTCACCTGGGGAGGCCCCTCACCTGGGGCAGGGCCCTCACCTGGGGGAGCCCCTCACCTGGGGAGGCCCCTCACCTGGGGCAGGGCCCTCACCTGGGGAGGCCCCTCACCTGGGGCAGGGCCCTCACCTGGGGGAGGGCCCTCACCTGGGGGAGCCCCTCACCTGGGGCAGCATGCTGGCGTGCTCATCAGGGGCCGCGGCCTCGGGCGGCGGGATGGTGATGGACAGGTTGGGCGGCTTCCGGCTCTGCAGGCGGCTGCCGGACACCGAGGAGACGCTCTCGCCATTCTTGTCTGCAGAGGCCATGGCGGGCAGGCGGGCGGGGGGGCTGGAAAGGAGATGGGGAGGGGGACACGGGTGAGTAGAGAACCAGAGGGGACGTGGAGACCCAGGTGCCAGGGCGGACAGCCGGACTGAGAACCTGCCAAGAGCTGGTTCTGACCCAACCGCGGGCACTAAGTCACAGGGCAGAGACGGAATCGGCTGAGGGGGTACGGCAAGAAGGTCTATTCCTGCCCAGCGGGGCGGGGCTCAGTGGCTGGGCGTCGACTTACGAACCCAGAGGTCACGGTTCGATTCCCGGTCAGGGCACATGCCCGGATTGCGGGCTTGATCCCAAGTGAGGGGCACGCAGGAGGCAGGTGATGAATGATTCTCATCATGGATGTTTCTCTCTCCCTCCCCCTCTCCCTTCCTCTCTGAAATCAATACAAATGTTTTTTTAAAAAGGTCTATTTCTGTCCCCCTTCATTTGCATTCCAGACCAGGAGGGTCTGGGAAGTCCCCGACTCCCCACCTCCGTCCATTTCTGGTCTCTGCTCAGGCGAGGACCACGGCAGAGAGGCGCAGGGCACAGGGTGGAGAGCCGCAGAGACTGAGGCCGCCAGGGGGAGGACACGAAGGCTGGGGGCCATCTGGTGACCGGTCCACAGCCAATGGCCCCGCACTGCTGGGAGGAAGTGGCGGCTCAGCCTAATTCTCAGACTCGAAAGACATCTGCCCCGTCCCCCTCGGCGGCCCGGTTCCTTTTTCAAAGGTTAACTGAAACTGCCACCTGTCTGGTCCCTTTTTCTTTTCACGGAGGAAAAAAATGTTCTATCTTTTTTTTTTAATAAATATATATATTTTTAAATATATTTTTTTGATTTCCCACAGAGAGGAAGGGAGAGGGATAGAGAGCCAGAAACATCGATGAGAGAGAAACATCGACCAGCTGCCTCCTGCACACCCCCTACCGGAGATGTGCCCGCAACCAAGGTACATGCCCTCGACCGGAATCGAACCTGGGACCCTTCAGTCCGCAGACTGACGCTCTATCCACTGAGCCAAACCGGTTTCGGCAAAATGTCCTATCTTAACGATGCAAGTAATATACACTGAGTGGCCAGATTATGGTGATCTCTGAACGCACAATCATCCGGCCACTCAGTGTACTTCTCTTGAGCACCTCATTGATTTGATATCAAAGATACTATAAATCGTGCACCTGATCAGCTTTCCCCTTTGCACTGGCTGATAGAAAGCTCAGGGCAAACAGGTGGTTGATCTCCAGCAAAAGATACAAATACACGAGTGGCCAGATTATTATGCGTTCAGAGATCATAGTAGTCTGGCCACTCAGTGTATGTTCATTGCAAACAAACAAACAAAAAAGAAAGCAGAGAAAGAAGACTCAGAGGCCTACACAGGGCAGAGTGAGCTCGTGGCCCGCCTGCCGCCCGTCCCGCAGGAGGAAGCCGTGTGCCTGTCCTTCCAGATCCCTCTGCACCGAGGACAGGACCCACGCACACACGCACTCCCCCAGGTCCTGGGGCGGGCACTGTCCCGTCAGCCACACAGACAGCTCTCCCCCGGCGACCGCAAGGTCTCGCCGAGTGGAAGACCCGAGGTTCACTTAGCTCCCGACTGGTTTCGACGCCATGTCCTTCCGGGCTCAGCTCTGTGCCAGGGTTTCCTGTTCTCACTTAAACACAGCCAGCCTCCTCCCTGGGAACGCTGGGCCCTGCGTGGCTTTGCCCCACCTTGCCCTCTCCCGCCCCTGCAGCGGCTGCGGGCCCCTCACTGTCCCACCTGCCCAGCCCTTCAGGGAGGTGCTGGAGGGTCGTGGCCAAAAACACAGGCTGGGGCCGGGCGGCCTGGGCCTGAGGGCCACACAGGCCTGCACTTGACCAAGGGTCACCCACGTCCTCTCCGACGGCGGGGGACTAACTTCCTCCCTCCTGAGCATCGCACGTGCGTGGCCCACAGGGGGCAACACTACGTATTTGTTGAAAATCAAGTGCACGGCGGGAAGCGGCCAGCACGGCGGGCCACCCTCCGGCTACCCAGCGTCCTACCTTCAGAGTGTGGGCTCAGCTCACGGCGTGTGGGTCTGTCGCAGAGGTCTCCAGAGCATGTTCCAGCCCCTCCGCACTCTGCAGGGATGCTCGGGGTCAAGCCTCAGCTGCGTGGACAGGTGGACGCACGCGTGGAGAGACAGACAGCCGCTCCAGGCCAGCAGGGCAGCTCCCCGGTGCTCTCGGCCTAAAGCTGTAGGAAGGGCAGGGCAGTGTTCAAACTACTGGAAGGTTCTCATTGCTATCGTTGGGGTTCGTTCCTGTATCGAGGTGAAATCCATTCAACGTAAGGGGAATAAGCCCGGCCGGCGTGGCTCAGTGGTTGAGCGTCGGCCTATGAACCAGGAGGTCACGGTTCGATTCCCGGGTCGGGGCACATGCCCGGGTTATGGGCTCCATCCCCAGTGTGGGGCGTGCAGGAGGCAGCCGATCAGTAATTCTCTCTCATCATTGGTGTTTCTCTCTCTCTCTCTCCCTGTCCCTTTCTCTGTGAAGTAAATAAAAATATATCCCCCCCTTTTTTTTTTTTAAAGAAAAGGGGATAAGTGGGTGGCACCGTTGTCTGAGAGGTGCTGCTACATACCGCAGGGCAGCAGCGTGCTTCTGAAGTAGAACTCTGAGGACTGCGGGGCGGGCAGGGGGCCGTCCTCAGGGGCACCAGGCCTTGTGGCCCTTCCCGGGCAGCACCCCACTCTATCCTCAACACCCCTGCCTGGGGCATCATCATCGCTTCCACTGGGGGGTGGGGAATGAGGCTCAGAGGAGCTAAGCAACTCGCCCAAGCTCACAGCGCGAGGAAGGGGAGCAGCTGGGGCACAAGCCGCTCTGGCTGCAGGGCTCGAGGTGTCCTGGGGAAAGTGGTGCCCCCACCCTCGCTAGAGTTGGGGTGCGCTGGAAGGCACACCATCGGGGAGACCGTGGAGAGTCCAGGCCACAGAAAATCTTTTTAAAAAAATATATATTTCTATTGATTTCAGAGAGGAAGGGAGAGGGAGAGAGATAGAAACATCAATGATGAGAGAGAATCATGGATCGGCTGCCTCCTGCACGTCCCCCACTGGGGATGGAGCCCGCAACCCAGGCATGTGCCCTTGACCAGAATCAAACCTGGGGCCCTTCAGGCCGCAGTTCGACGCTCTACCCACCGAGCCACACCGGCCAGGACAAGGCCACAGAAAATCTTGGCCAGCATCCGAGCACCCTGCAAACGCGGTCTTTAGAGGGACCTGGGCACCCAGGAGCCCAGGAACTGCCAGGGGGCGGCCCAGAGGCTGGGGGTGGGTCTGGGCCTCCTCTGAGTCCACAGGGCGGCACCCCTTTGCTATACATATTGGCTCAGAGCCTTTGGTGCTGAACTTCGGGGGGGAGGGGGCCCTGGAGGGGGACCCGAGGCAGAGCAGGGGCCCGAGACACTTCTGCTTCTTTCAGACCTGACCTCAGACTCGGCGTCCTTCTTTCTGCACCCAGCGCTGCGAGTCCCGAGCCCAGGCCCGGGCAGCCCAGGCCCGGAAGTCACGGGCAGTGGGCTCGGTGTGGGACAGGTGCTCCTCAGTCCCGGGAGCCACGTGGCGATGCCACCCTGGGGACAGCTCCAGGACGACAGCCTCACCTGGGCCCGGCATGGAAAGTTCCCCGGCCTGGCCTCCTTCGGGACCCGGGGGCAGAGAGAGGGCCTGGGGAGAGCTGTCCTGGGACCCGGGCACCAAGAAGGCAGGCAGGCGGGCAGCACAGGAAGGCGGGGGCGAGCGGGGCTGCCAGGCCCGAGCTCTGGCCAGGTCACCAAACAGGCAGGATCCTTCTGGAACTCGGAGCGACCACACCCCGCCAGACACATCCCGTCCCCCCAGCTCCCACCTCCTCTTATCTGAGGCCCCGCACCTGGCATGCCAGGCTCCACCTCGGCTGCCTGGCTCACGCCTACCAGCTGCTTTAAGGAAAGTAAAATGTCACTTCCTCCAGGAGGCCTTCCCTGCCACCACCAGACAGAATCAACCGCTTCTCACGGGCTCCCTCCGTGAGTGTCCCGGCGGCCCTGGGCGGCACGGCCTGACACACCGTCAGCCCGGAGAGCGAGTGCGAGGGGCACACGCATGGCGGCAGGTGGCCAGTCCACGTCCACCCTGGGCAGAAACGGTCACCCCCAACCCTGCAGCCAGCCCAGGACGCGGGCTCCTCGGGAAGCTCCACTGAGTGCCTGGGTCCCGCCCGGCTGTGACCGGGGCCGAGGATGGAGGATGCTGTCCCGGGATGAGTCCCCGGTGGACGGCCTGTTCCCCAACCCCAGCACAGCCCAGACTCCCCGCCAGCCCTCCCATCCCAAGGCCATCCCCCCCGCCCCCCGGGCTGGGTCTCCTGGCCCAGGACCCGCTGTGCTGCTGGCCTCAGCACCAACCTAAGGGCGGGGGGCGGGGGGCAGGCACAACCCGAGGCTGAAGGACTGGAGAGATGGGGCTGCCCCGCAGTCCTGGGGGCTCTGAGAAGTGGCCGGGCCCTGGGGAGCAGAGGCAGGGGTGGGGCCTAGGAGCGCCACGTACCCATCTTCACAGAGCAGCGCCAAGTCCTCACCTGTGAGCAACCCCCCGTGCCCCCTCCCTGCCTCAGTTCCCTTCTCCGTTCATCGAGGGAGTTGGAGAAGGCGACGGCCCAGCTCTGACCCCAGGAAGCCCACACACCTGGTACCAAACGCCACTTCCCCAGCCCTCTCCGCCGTGGCGTGCCCCTCCCAGCCCCTTCCTCAGGGCTCAGAGTGAGGGTCGGGGGGGGGGGGCGTCAGTGCAGGGGGGTCACTCCCACCCTTGGGCCTGCACAGCCCAAGTCTAGGGCGAGGAGGAGCCGGGGCTGCAGGGCCCCGGCAGCTAAAGGGCTGGAGCTCCGGGAGCGCCCCGCCCACCACTTATCTCCGGCGCCCCAGAAGTGCTTGCTCACTGCAGGAAATTGTGACATCCTGGGACCGGGCTTCCTCCGGCCCAGTCACATCCGCCGCTCTCAGACCCCTGCCCGCCGCTCCCAGCCACGAGCGGGCGGAGGGAGGTCCGGGCCTGTCCGCCCGGCTAAGCCACTGCCACCTGCCCAAGCGGAGCCCCGACTCGGTGGGGCCTTCCCCAGAAGGTCCTCAGCCCCAGGGCCGTTAGGAGACTCCTCAGGAGCCTGGGGAGAGGGAGGGGGTTTGGGGTGGGGTCCGGCATGGGGTTGGGGTGGTACAGCACTCCAATCATCATGGGTTGAGGCATAACCCTCGCCCCCCCACAACCCCCCCCCTCACGCCCAGCAGCCTAGGCCGGGGAGCAGCAGCCAGGACCCAGCTCTGAGCCGCAGCCGCAGGAGGAGCCGGTTTCCCCACTAAGGGCGCGGCTGGGCACTGCCAGGGACGCTCTGTCCAGACACATCGCCCGGGCACACAGCCTCCCAGGGAGGTCCCCGACAGCACCCCTGTGCGTCCTGGCATGGCCCCTCCCCGTCTGCCCCCCCCCCCGCCCCCGTGCCACCTGCACCAAGGAGTCTGGCTCCTGCCCCTCCCTCTGGCTCTCCCTGCCAGCCACCAGCCCACCCCACACTAGCAGGTTCCAGAAGGTGCCCCAGTCTTGCTAAAGGTGGGCGGGGTCTCCACCCCCCCCAGGCTCCGAGGGGCTTTGGGAGCCAGCAGTAGCTTGGACCCCAGGTGAAGCAGGCGGGTGATGGACAGGAGGGCTCCAACCCTCCAACCGCATGTACCCACAAACGGGGAGGGAGGGGCCCTCGGACAAGGGGCGAGCAGTCCCCTCCAGGGAGGAAGGGGCAGGCCATCGGTGAGCTGGGAGCTTAGGGGTCCCCAGCAGCGGGGAGTGACTTCCAGCTGCCCCAGAGGCTGGGCTGCCCTGCCGGCCCCCCGCTGACTCACAGGATGGAGGTGGGGGGACGGCGAGGAAGTGGCCGGTCTCCCTGCTTCCCTGCCACAGAAACCGACACGCGATTTTCCCTCCCACAGCCCTTCTGGGAACCCGTCATTTTTAGAAAGCTGCCAAGCGAAAGAGGAAACGGCCCCCACCCCCCACCATGCAACCCCCAGCGAAACCCCTGCCTCTGCTGACCCACCAGACCGGAAGGAGCGGCCCACGGCCAGGCCGTCACCTACCCTGGTGTCCCTCCACGGGCCCACGCTGCCTGCACAGCCTCAGGCACCCCTGCACCCCGCCCTGCCCTGGCCAGGGGGAGCGGGGCAGGATTTGGGAAGGAAAGAAACTGTCCCAGTTGGTGGCTGAAACCCAATCACCAAAGTCAGTGACAGGCAGGGAGGAAAGGGACTCCCTCCTCCTGGCAAGCACCCACTTCCCCAGAGGTGCCAGGACACACACACACACACACCCCCCACCCTGCAGGGCACGGGCTTCAGCCCCACCGCCCAGGGGAGAGGAAAAATGGAAACACCTGCCATTTGTGCCAGACCCATGTCCCACGGGGACAGGTCCCACTCCCCGACAGCTGCCCAGAGAGCCCCCTAGGCCACCCCACCCCCTGAAGGGCTTTGCTCAAACTCAGCTCGGAAGACGCGACCTGGAGGGGCAGGCTCAGGTGCTTGGTGACCCACCAGCCTCCCTCCATCAGACCCAGGTTCTGGGCACCCCGTGACCCAGTTAGAGTGGCTTGGGTGGCATGGCCGACCACAGACACGGGAAGCGGTGTTGGGTTCCAGGGTGCCGCCAGGAGCAGAGTGTGAGTGTGTGGGGGTGGGGAGGGGGCTGCCACGTTCTGGAGCAGAGGAGACCCCAAGAGCGCACCCCTCCCCCCCGCCCGCTGTGGGGCTGGCAGAGGTGTGAATGCCCATCCTCTGCGGGGCTCCTTGGGTCCAGGAAGCTGGCTGAGCTGGGAGCACCCGAGCCCCGTGCGCCCACGTCCTAAGATGATGCAGCTGCCGGTGGCGTATGGGGGCGGGCACCACTGGAAGGCAGAGTGCACCGGGTGTCCCTAAGTGGACACAGTGCTGGGCCCACCATGGTGCCCACCCGGACGCCCCTCGGGGACTCTCTGACTCCCTGACACCCGGTGTGACAGGCTGTTCCCAGACACGACCCCTCTCGGTGCTGGCACGGGGCTCTCCATGTTCGCAATGGAGGAGTCTACCCATCTTCCCCCCTCCTCCCTGTGGCCGGGCTCCAGACAGAGAAAACACTGTCCAAACAGCAGACAGTCTTAGGCTTGGCCCCAAATGCTGTGTGATCTCGGACAAGCCACTTAACCTCTCTGAGCCTCAGTTTGTGTGTGCTTAAAATGCTGCGCATCCTCCCAAGGGTCTGAACTCCAGGTGCCCTGGTCACCATTCGTGAGGCCGTATACACTGAGTGGCCAGATGATGATGATCTCTGAACGCATAATAATCTGGCCACTCAGTGTATATCCTATATAATAAAAGGCTAATATGCAAATTGTCCCCTCGACCAGGAGTTCAATCAGCAGGCAGGCCGGCCAACCGCCCATGTCTCCTCCCCCTGGCCAGGCTGGCCGGACCCCACCCATGCACGAATTCATGCACTGGGCCTCTAATACACACACACACACACACACACACACACACACACTGAGTGGCCAGATTATTATGTGTTCAGAGATCATAATAATCTGGCCACTCAGTGTATATATATTTCAATAAGTTTTTTAAATTGATGTTGGGGGGGAGGGGGAGAGAAACTGATTGCTGCCTCCTGTATGCCCCCGACTGGGGATCAAGCCCACACAACTGGGGCATGTGCCCTGACTGGGAATCGAACCAGCGACCTTCTGGTGCACAGGATGACGCTCAACCAACTGAGCCACACGGGCCAGGGCAGCTAGGCCGTATTTCACAGAGAGGTGAGCACCTGGTCCCGATCACTGAGCCAGAAGTCGGGCTCTGAGCTGCCCTGGGCCCTGCACTGCAACACACTCAGGACAGGGCGCCCGTGCCCCTCAGCAGGGCAAACACTTTTCAGCTCGTAAACCCTCATTAAAGAGCTAATAAACCCAGAGCTAATAACCCAGCTAATAAACCCAGAGCTAATAACCCGATTTCCCAGAACTCTGCCCTGGGGCTTGCTGGTTCCCTGGGAGAGGCCGGCCACAGCCCCTGGGCTGCTGGCACATCCGGGCACTTGACACAGGCCCATCCAGGGGGACTTCAAAACCTACCCACTCATCACTGCCCCCCCCTCCCCGCTTCCTTGGGGGCAGCGTGGGTTCTCTCATTGAGGAGTGAGGGCTGGGGACAGGGCTCAAACCCCGCCTTGACCACCTACTGTGCTGGGAAACTTTGGGCAAGTTACCCCATCTGAGCCTCAGTTTTCTCTGCTGTGAAATGGGATGATGCCCCCGTCCCAGGAATGCAGTAGAGATGACATGAGATCATGAATGTACAGCGCCCGGGACGCTGTGGGCGGCCAGTAATGGGAATTCTGGCTGGCCTCTGCCATCATCACTCACTTGGTCTCTATATCGGAGCCAAGAGCCCCGAGGTAACAGATCTCTACTTGACAGGTGGGGAAACTGAGGCTCAGAGGCGTTAAGTCACAGTTAGGAGGTGGTGGGGCCGTGACGCCCCCACATTCTGCAGCCTCCTATCACCCAAGAACTGGTGAGACCAAGTGGCAAAAGCACAGGCCGGGGCGGTGAGGTGACTGAGCAGCCCAGGTCTGGTTCCAGGAGCTCGGGCCTTTGAGTCCTGAGCCGCTCCCACCCCCTCAAGCAGCAATGACATCACCCAAGCCTTCTCCTTCAGGAAAGGGCTCTCACATCCTCTCACCTGTCCTTATCTCCTCATCTTCCTGGCTGATAAGGTCTGACCTTGGCTGCAAGTCCTGCTCCAGCAGATCCCCCACCTGCGCTTCCAGGCCTGGTAGGGCCGGGGGAGAGGCATGCCGGTTTCTTGCCCGGGCCGGGGCCGGGGCCAGGACCGGCTAAGCATGCTCTAGGCGTGGGCTCCAGGGCCACAGGTGGGAAGCGGAGAAAACCACGGCTGTGGGCAGCTTGCCCTGCGCTCGGCCCGGGAGCAGAGCGGAGCTGAGCGTCTCCGCCTCCATGACATCCTCCCCCCAACACCATCATGACACACAGGCTGGCAGGCGGGGAACCCCGGGGCGGGGTGGCAGCTCACGCCTGGCCTAGATCAAAACCCATCCTCGGTGCCCTCGCTCTAGCCACCCAGACTGGCCACTTCTACAGAACAGCAGCAGCACTGCCCTTCTGTCCCATGTTCCCAGCCAGAACCCCCCCCCCCCGCCGGCCCCCAGCCCACGAGGCACGGGCTCCGTCACCACACGCTGGCCAAGGGCGCACAGCCAGGCCCCGAAGAGCAGTCCCGATCCCGTTACCTTGACGGCTCCCTCGCCAGTTCCCAGTGTGGCTGGGCACCGGCCCGAGGCTTTCTGCGAACCACCGCTGGAATCCTCACTGCCGCCCTCCCACGGCCTACGGCTACCCACTGCACAGCTGGGGAAACTGAGGCACCTATTGAAGTGACCCCATCCTGCTGACCACCCTCTCCTAGACCCCTGCCCATCGCTTCCCACCACCCTCCAGGCCAGGGTCTCCGGTCTGCCCACCCAGCTCCAACCACTTTTGGGGGGTGGGGGGGGGGGGGGGGGAGAACATCCTTCCTACCAGCAGCTTTGGAATTGCAAATGACCGGCATCTGGGTGGGACCCCACGTACATTCCCTGCATGAGGGGGTGGGGACTCGGCGGCTCTCTGTAAGTCCCTGAAGATGACAGGAAAAGGTGAGTTTTTCTTTATGCCCGTCTAACTCACCCTGGGAGGCCATAGTCACTTCACGGGCAGTGTGGGGGAGCCCTCGGTTTCCCTAAAGAGGGGCAGGCTGGGCTCCTTCTCCTGGCCTGTGTCCTGCGAGCTGCCGCCCCGGTCACCAGGCCAGGTCAGCCTGCACGCTGGGAGGGTGCTGCCGGCCGCGCCACCCCTCCCCCAGCCTGGCTCAGCAGGACGGGAAACTGGGGAAACTGGGAGCAGCCGCGTGAGCTCACACTGGAAATCCCCAGGGTGGCCAGGACCACACTGCCGCCTGCTCCAGAGTGGGTGGCACAGGGACCCACGGGGATGTGCTGGGAGGAGAGGCAGCCGGGAGGGGACCTCCACCCTGATATTTTGGGGTGGGGCTGCCTCATGTCACCACTGCTCATCCCGACCCAGAGGGAAGCGCCGGGTCACCTGGAAGTGAGCAGGTCCATGCACGCTCAGACACACCCCTGACTTCTTCCTGCTCCGTCTGGAGTCTGGTCTGGGGCTGAGTCTACCCGGCAGGTGGGCAGGAGCCCTGCGGAGCGGCCACGGCCGTGCCCGAGCTCTGGCCAGTTACAGCACCGCTACTGACCCAGAGCCAGACTCGGACCCAGGGGCCTTGGCAATGGATTTGGGGGCGATTTGTCCCTCCTCTTAGAGGAGGAGAGTCCAGTCCCATCCTGGGCAGAGTGTGTAAATGCCAGGCAGGGCTGCAGCTCAGAATGAGTCTGTCTACAGGCCTGAGGCACAGGAGTGAGGACTGGGCCTGGGGAAGGCCGCCCGGCGGCCAGGGAGCGCTCCCCCGCTTTCTTCCCCAACAGCCTTCTCCCCAACAGCTCTGTGCAGGTCTGAGCGCTGCCCCGAGAGGCACACGACAGAGGGTCCCCTGCTGCGGTGCTTTTGTTTTCCTAAGAGGATGGGAGTCTCACTCCAGCCTTTTAAAGTTAAACGACCATAAATAAATAAATAAAGTTAAAAGACCAAAAACCACCACCACCAGCAGCACAATAAAAGAAAACTCCACCAAAAACACAGAAGTCAAACCAGAAACTGCCACCTGCCCTCTCACCCCACCAGGGTTCCAGGGTCCAGGCGTGAACAAGACAAGAGGCCATGGATACTGCCAGGAAGTGGGAGGAGGGCAGTGAGGGCGGTGGGGTGGCCTGGCACCTGGGCAGGGGCGACTGCTTCATCCATCCTGCCCTGAGCATGCCACCTGCCCCGATCCCTGGAGCACATTCCTTGAGCCCAACTCCAACAATCCCGTCAGCCCCCGCCTGTGGCTGATGTCCGCCCTCTCCCCCTCCCGCTCCGCTGACACCCCGAGTGGGGAGGGCCTTGCTCTCCCACCCTGGGCCTCTGGTCCAACCACCCTGGAACCTTCTATTGCTGGAGGGAAGCAGCCTGGGGAGCCACGAGGAATGAGGAGCCCTGATATACCCCTGGGGTGTTACTTCCCCGGCGTAAATACTGGACGAGTGAGGGTAAATGCCAGCAGGTCAAAGGCATCAGGCGTCCATGCCCGCGTCAGCGGCCCAGCCTCGGGAAAATCTGCGAACGGAGCTCAGACCCGGCTGTCCTGGGGGTGAGCACTTCAGGCCGGTTCCCTGCCCCTGGTCTCAGCTCCTCCCAACAGCACCCAGACCTACTTCCTGCAGGGCCCATGGTTTGAGCAGGAAGAGGCTGGTGGCACCAGAGGCAGCCTCTGGCTGGGGGAACCGTGGCCCTCCTCCCCGCGCCTCTCGTTTGGGTTATTCCAAGTTCTTCCCCAGACCTCTCGGGACGCTGAGGCGGGGCGGGGGAGGCCAGGAGAAGCACAGGCACCTCGCAAGCACTGCAGGTTGTTCCAGAACACGGCACTACAGCGAGCTGCGATCTTTTCGCTGGTGGAGGGTCTTGGCTTCGATTTTGTAAAAACAAAACAAAACACACACACTCGCTTTATGGCGCAATAAAGCGAGTCGCCGTAAAGCGAGGCGTGCCTGTCGCTGGGTTTCTCAACCTGGCACAGCACCCCCCCCCCGCCCCCCCGTTCTGAGTCGGATGATTCTCCGTCGGGGGCGCTGCAGGGTGTTCAGCTGCAACCCTGGCCTCTACCCACTAGATGTCAAAGAGCAACAACCCTCCCCGCCCCCCCCCTGAGCTGTGGCGACCAAAACGGTTTTAGAAATTGCCAGATATGCCCTGGCTGGTAGAATGGCTGAGAACCACTTTCCACTTCTCCCTCTGTCCTACCTAGAGAGGGAAAGAAACATCCCACGGACGCTGGAATCAGTATTTTACCAGCAAATGTCGCACACGGGGGCCCTCAATCTGGCTAGCCATCGGGGAAACAGCAGCCAGTCCAGGGCGGGGTCCATCCCCCAAGCCTCACCCTTCCAGGCACTCCACCCCTACACCTGCTCCCTTCTCCTTCACCCAGGTCCCCCTCCGCCCTGGGGTGGGGCACATATGCCCCCCAGGGATGTATCCCTCTCCAATCTAACCCTAAAAGAGGGGACCAACCTGTTCACGGCCCTCAGTCCAGAAGTCAAAACCCCTGTGCCCAATTTCCGAGCTCCGGCCCCGCCTTGCAGTGCGAGCCCACCCTCCCACACCTGCCCGCACCTCGGCGCCGGCCGCTCGCCCCAGAGGGAGGGGCGGGGAGGATCTGGGTCGAAGGCGGGAGCGCGCGGCGCTGCCCCGGGGCGGTCCCTTCTCCTCCACCCGGGGCTTTAAACTTCTGCCCAATCGTCGTGCCCCCGCATCAGGTGACCCTTGGCCCAGGGATCCCTTAGGCGTCTAGTCCGAGCTGAGCCCCAGGGGCTCGCAGACCCGGTCCCGCAGCCCAGTCCGAGTCCGGCACCGACCTCTGGCCCACGTGGGGCCCGAGAGCTCCGCAGGGCGGGCACCCTCGCCAACCGCGCACCGCCGCCCCAGGGCGGGCTCGGGCGCGACACCGCGGAGCCTTCCGGCGCCGGAGGTCCCGCGGCCGAGCCCGGACCCACCTGTCGCCCGTGCTCACCTCCCTGCGGCCCCGCTTCTACCGACGCCGCTCCGAGCCGCGCAGCCGAGCAGCTGGGCCGCGGCTTCTGGGGGCGGGGCCCCGGCGCTCCGCCTCTTCCCTACCTGCGCGGGGCGGTCGGGCGGGGGGGGCGGGGGCGGGGCCCTGGGGCGGGGCCTAGTTCGTGGGGCGGGGCCTGGCTCGTGGGGGCGGGGCCTGGCTCGTGGGGGCGGGGCCCCGCCTGCCCTCGCCACTCCGCGGTGTCCTCTGCGGCTGGGGCGCTGGCGCCAGTCCCGCCGCGCTCTGCCCAGCGGGGTCCCGGCCTGGCGCCTTCCGGGCGTTGTCCTGTCCCCATAACCTTACAAAGCGCATCATCTGGGTCTGATCTGCCACCTTCACCGTCACCCCCAGGAAAACCCGCTCCGATAACAGCCACCTCCCGTTCCCCTCCGTCCAGCGCCCCCTTCTCAGGCCAAATGGGCCTGCTCCCTGGAACCTTCTAGCCCTCGCCTCTCCTTGAACCCCCAAATCCTGCTCCCGCCTCCGGACGCTTCTCTGACCTCGGCCGCTGCGCCCGCTCAGCTCCGTGACGGCGAACGCGCCCTCCCTCCTCCGCATCCTCGGGGCGAAGGCCGGGTCTTGCTCAACTTCTCCCGCCCCCGCCGCCCGGCTCCGAGCGCAGAGCGGGCGCTGACAGCTGCGCGCAGAGTGTTGGCCGCGGGACGACCGCGCCGGGTGCTTCGTGGACGGCGGCGGGGGGGGGGGGGGGGGCGGGGGGAGCTGGCAGGGGGTGTCTCTGGAGAAGTTATAGGAATAAGCATTAGGCAGACCCACGTAAAACCTACGTTGCCTCTGGGCCGACGACACAGAACCTTCCCATGGCCAGAACCTTGGCTCACGCGGGCGCCTGCAGTGTTGGCAGAGATTTTGGGGGCAGCCTGGGGGGCGGGGAGGGCTCCCTCAGAGCCACTTCTTAATTTGCAAAGGAGCGGAGCCTGCCCGGCCTTCTCACGTGGTGGGTGATGGGGGCGCAGTGGAAACCACCTGTGAAACAGTGTTGTTCGTTAATGGGGTTCTTACCGGAGGCCCCGAGTTCAGATCCCACCGCTGCCGCTGACCACCTGTGTGGCCTTGGGCAGGGGCTCACCCTCCCTGGCCTCGCTTCCTGCTCGGTGAGATGAGGGTAACCATAGGCCTGGCCGCTCCGGGGGAGCCCCTGAAGCGCACCCCTGTGAGCAGCTGCTGCGGTTACCATTGCTGTTGTTGTTACTATTACCACCTGCGTCCTTCCCGGCTCTCCAGCCGGAAACTCGGCTCCTGACCTTCCTCTGCCGCAAGTGTCTCCCCTAGCCCTGTTGCTCCTGGCGGGAGGGGGGGCTGGGGGGCATTGCTCCCCTCTCCCCCTCCTCACCCCCCACCGCATCAGCCCAGCAGCCAGGGCCAGAGGCAGGAACCGAACCTGACCAACTCCCTCCTGCTGAGTGGGTGCGGCCAGAAGAAGGCGGGGGTGCAGAGTGCGGGCTGAACCCCACTAGCCCCAGGTCGCCCTTGGCCTGGGTCTAGGAAGACCTAGTCTAGCCTCCCCCTCCTG
Source organism: Eptesicus fuscus (assembly GCF_027574615.1). NCBI lineage: Eukaryota > Metazoa > Chordata > Mammalia > Chiroptera > Vespertilionidae > Eptesicus > Eptesicus fuscus. The sequence continues at coordinate 49,069,296 of NC_072492.1, forward strand.
GCTAGACAAACGACCATGAAGGTGTGTGTGGAGGGGGCACAGGGGGTGGCGCTGGGACCGCTCCAAGGCCCTGATGCCCCCTCCCAGCCCTGGCCGGGCTGCATCCCCTCGCCCTTCCCTGAAGGAGCAGAGTTTAAAGAAAGATTGGCTCTCGCTGGTTTGGCTCAGTGGATAGAGCATCGGCCTGGGGACTAAAGGGTCCCAGGTTCGATTCCAGCCAAGGGCACATGCCCAGGCTCGATCCCCCCGCCCCAGTAGGAGGCGTGCAGGAGGCAGCCAATCAAGGATTCTTTCTCATCATTGATGTTTCTTTTCTTTTTTTAAAATATATTTTATTGATTTTTTACAGAGAAGAAGGGAGAGGGATAGAGAGTTGGAAACATCGATCAGCTGCCTCCTGCACACCCCCTACTGGTATGTGCCCGCAACCAAGGTACATGCCCTTGACCGGAATCGAACCTGGGACCCTTCAGTCCACAGGCCAACGCTCTATCCACGGAGCCAAACCGGTTAGGGCTCATCATTGATGTTTCTCTCTCCCTCCCTCTCCCTTCCTCTCTGAAATCAATAAAAAAAATAACATATACTTAAAAAATAAGAAAAAAAGAATATTTTTAAAAAATAAAAATAAAGAAAAATTGGGCCTGTGAGGAGGAGGCTGAAGCTGTGGAGACGGTTGGTGGCAGGGGCCACCAAGACCTTCTCGGGTGGGAGGATAATAACTGGAAAGAGGGGGGCTCCTGACTGTGGGGACAGTCCAGAGAAAGCTGCTTCTCCTGCTGCTCCCCACCCCCCAGGCCTCGGGGAGGGCATACACTGGGGGGTGGGCCAGAGGAAATGCAGGGCCCTGGGGTGCAGTGGGGCGCAGGGAACCGGCTCTCTATAGGGAGATGGAAGCCCACAGCCCTGGGCCTTCCCGGATCTGAACGCTGTGATGTGCCATCTCTGTTCATCCGTTCATCCGTGGGCGGCTGCAGGATCAGCATCCCCGCCTCAGGGAAGGGAGCTGAGGCTGAGGGAGATGCAGGGGGAGCAGCTGAGGCCAAGGGAGATGCAGGGGGAGCAGCTGAGCCCAGTCCCTGGCTGCCTTAGACTCCAGCACATGCGCCAGACTGAGCTGTCGGTCCCCAGGCGCCCCGGGGAGGGGAGGGATTCGCGCTGGCCGTCCATGTCCGGGCTTTGTCCCACAGACACGTGGCACCCCGCTCAGCCACGGAGGGGCAGCCTTGGCTGCAACACGAGCCACGGTCCAGCCGGCGGGGAAGGGTGTTAAAGGCACAGGGGTGTAATTTGCGGTGATGTCTCACAGCGGCTAAAGGCAGGGTGGCCACGCTCTCGGTGCTGCGTGGATCCCGTCCAAGAGGCATGAGGTGAGAAGAGCCACGTGTGTGTTCCGTGTCGTTCCATTTACCTGCGTTTAAAGGAACATGCGAATATACGCGGGCAGAGCCACCAAAACTTTCTGGGAGTGTATTTGTGGGGTAACCCTGTATGGGGGGGGTGGTGAGAGGAGGGAGACAGAGCCTTGCCTTTTATTCCACAAAATGTGTGTGTGTTACTTTTATAACTTACAGGAAAACATAGTCTAAACTTTTGTGGTTTGTTGTTGTTGCTTTTTAATATATTTTTATTTATTTCAGAGAGGAAAAGAGAGGGAGAGAGAGATAGAAACATCAATGCTGAAAGAGAATCATTGATTGGCTGCCTCCTGCACGCCCCACACTGGGGATCGAGCCCGCCACCCTGGCATGTGCCCTTGACCCGAATCAAACCTGGGACCCTTCAGTCCGCAGGCCGACGCTCTATCCACTGAGCCAAACCGGCCGGGGCTATTTTTGTGTGTGTTTTTTTTACTATATCTTTATTGATTTCAGAGAGGAAGGGAGAGGGAGAGATAGAAATATCAATGATGAGAGAGAATCACTAATCGGCCGCCTCCTGCACGCCCCCTACGAGGGATTGAACCCGCAACCCAGGCATGTATGTGCCCTTGACCGGAATCGAACCCGTGACTCTTCAGTCCACAGGCCGACATTCTATCCACTGAGCCAAACCGGCTAGGGCTAACCTTCGTTTTGAATGGGCCTAGAGGTGTAGGGAGGATCTTGGCAGGCGGGGCTGAGGAGGGGGGTTGCAGGTGGAAAGAAAAGAACAGAGACTCGGGAGCAAGGAGCGCTGGTTATGGGAGGGCAAGTTCTGGGCCGGGGTTGGCGCATCCCAGGATGTGTTTGTTGGAGGAGGGTGGGCGACAAGCCTGGGAGGCAGGTGGCCTGTGCTGGAGGCCGGAGCTGAGCTATGCGTTCAGGTGTTCCTGTTTTATCCAGTCAACAATGGGGAGTTTTCCGGCCGGGAAGTCGCCCCAACATTTTCCTTTTGTGCCGCCTCTTTGAAAAGGGCTTCCTCAGACCTGTTACACGTTTTAATCTTGACGGCAATTGCCAGGTAGGCAGGGCGGCAGGGAGGGCCTCGCGGATGAGGGAAGGGAGGTTGGGGACGGAAGACCAGACCCTCGGAGCTTTAGCACGAGAAGCCTTTGTCCTTTGTCCGCCCCGCTTGTAGGAAGGCGGGGGAGGCCAGTTCCCCAACACCACACGGCGGTCCCGAGGCCGCCTCGTGACCCTCAGAACAAGAAGATGAGACATCGTGACCCTCGGGAGAAAAGGGAAAAGGGAACTTGAAAACATAAGTTAGCAAAAAAAAAAAAGAGAGAGAGAGAGAGAGAGAGGACTTGGACAACATAACTTCGAAGTAAAATATCAGGGGTCGCGTTGTTAGCTGAGATGTGAGGATTTTGAGCATGTAATGGCTTCCACGGAGCGGAGGGATGCTGACGTTCTTGGCGGGGCTCAGAGAGGTTTAGGGCTGTGCCCGAGGCCACACGTCGGGTGGAGCACAGAGCGGCTGCTGGACCCGAAGCCACACTCTTCCCAGCCATCAGGGACCGGCAGTTTCAGAAGCGTCGGCCTGGCTGTGCTTGGGACACACCGGTTTGGGAGGAGGGGGCTGGGGAGGGGGCGGGGGGACAGTGAAGAGGCTACTTTAAAGGTGCAGGGAATGGACACGGGAGGGGCCGGGGAGCAGAGTGGAGGAAGGCATTCTTGTCTCCCGAATTTGGCCAACACAAGCCCCCAGATGTCCTCTCCGTCCGTGCTCCAGGTGTACCGCCCCTCCCTCACGGGCTCAGGGGCAGAGTCAGGGAAGATTCTGCTTGAGGGGTTTTGGGGAGAAGGGAACAAATATCTTGAGTGTGAGTGTGTGTGTGTGTGTGTGTGTGTGTGTGTGTGTGTGGTGGTGGTGGTGGTGTCAGCAGCTGCTATGGATGATGCGTAGTCGCCACCTAGTGGCTATAAGGGGTACTGCACCAAGGAAGCCTCCCCCAAGAGGAGCAGCACAATTCCTCTTGCTCCCTCTGCCCTCTTCCTCACCAGAAAACCTGGCAGCCCTGCCTGTGGTCACTGGCATGAGGCCCCGGGCTCCTGCGTAAGGGGGCTCGTGAGCGTGAGGTGAGATGGCAAAGCGTATGCGACTCTTGTCCTTGCTATCCGGCCTGCTTTCAGAGCAACGTGCCCAGCTGTGTGGGTGCCCATTGCTCCAAGGCTCGGGGCCCCTGGGAACCGCCTGCGCCCCAGGGAAATCCAGTGTCCAGGCTGATGTGCTCAGCCCCCTGGGGCTCGGGGGACAGGCTTCTCGGCTCTGTCTTCTCCTGTGCCGTCCCCTCCCCCACGGTGGCCTTGAAGTCCCGGCCTCCCTCCCAGCAGCCTGCTCCTCACACGCGTGCTGTTCTCCACCCTTTATCAGCCTTCCTCTGGGTCACCCTGGTCGGAGCCAAGGCTTGGTCATTCCGCCTGGCCATTGGGGATAGACTTGGCATGTTCTTCCAGAGCCCACGTCACCTCCCACTTCCCGGCGGGGCTCATCCTGCAGACCCCAGAGTGCTGCTGCTGCATCTCCCCCGCCCCCCCCCCCCGCCACCGCCCCCCGCCCCCCCCCCGTGCCCTCCCCTCCCCCCTCCCAGGACCCGAGGCCTGGGGGAAAGGGCGCTGGCTTTGGTGGCAAACACTCAGGGATACCCAACTCACCACTAAGGAGCTGTTTGACCTGTGACATTGGCAGTTTACCTCGCCTTGAGGTGTCAAGGTCTCCCTAGGAAGACACCCCACCCCAGAGCCCCACCCAGAAGCCATAAACAAAAGATCAACAGATCTGAAGACCTGAAAGCTGCAACGTCTGTGCCAAAAAGACGCCCAGGACAACGCTAAGCAAAGGAGAGTTCAAAGCCAAGCGAATCTCCAGGGCGTGTCATCAACGGGGTCCTACTTCAATCCACTTCAAAATGACGAGCCAGCCCTGGCCAGCGCGGCTCGGCTGGTTGGAGTGTCGTCCTGTGCACCAAAAGGGTGAGGATTCGGTTCCTGGTTCCTGGTCAGGGCACATACTCAGGTTGTGGGTTCAATCCCGGGCTGGTGCAGGCGGGAATCAACCAGTCCAAGTTTCACTCTCACGTTGATGTTTCTCTCTCCCTCTCCCTTCCACTCTCTCTCTCTCTCTTTTTTTTAAAAGTATGTCCTTGGGTGAGGATAAAGGAAAAAATGACAAAACAATCTAAGAGAAAATTGGATAAAGACTAAGAACAAATAGTTCACAGAAAAATAAGTGCAAACAGCCCCCGGATACAGGAGATGATGAGTATGAAAAAATACAGTAGTTAGGAGCAGGCAATGGACTGGGAGCCCCCGGCCGGGAGGGGCTGAAGGACCAGGGCTCCCTGGTGAAGCGCTGGCTCCGGGTCTGGGTGGGGAAGTGCGTGGGCAGCCGGGACTTCTCGGTGGTGGCAGAGAGCAGGGAGGCCGTGACAGATGGATGGGGTCGTGTCAAAGACACAGGGACCAGCTGGAAAGCACTCCCACTGGCCAAATTGAACAATTTGAGCATCAAAAAGAAAAATGAGCGTAGGTCCTGGAAAAACCTTGCAATCATGAAAAGCCCCATGTTTCTCAGGAACATCCAGAGAAACCCTGGGGACTCCGGGAGCCATTTATTACACCAGACCTTCCTTTGAAAAGTGGTGAATAAAGGGAAAGACGGAAGCACGGATCCTGCCTTTCCAGTGGGAAGTGCCTTTCAAGGGAACCCAGTGGCCCTACTTGGGCCTAAGGCCTCGCGATCACGGAACCGAATCCTTAACCTTCCGGTGTACAGGACGATACTCCAACCACCTGAGCCACACTGGCCAGGGCTACTTTGTAATTTTTAAAATATATATATTTATTGATTTCAGAGAGGAAGGGGGAGAGAGAGAGAGAGAGAGAGAGAGAGAGAGAGAGAAACATCTGTGATGAGAGAGAATCATGGACCGGCGGCCTCCTGCATGCCCCCTACTAGGGATCGAGCCTGCATCCCGGGCATGAGCCTTGACCTCCTGGTTCATTAGGTCGATGCTCAACCACTGGGCCGCACTGGCCAGGCTGTTCTGTCATTTGAAGTTGATTTGTGGGACCTCCTTTTCAGTTTCTAGCGACTGACCTTGGGTTACATTTGCTTCTCTGCTTCACAGAACACGCTGTGTTAGTGACGGCTGCCTAGCGAGCCGCCCCCACACTTGGCCGCTTGAAACAGGCCGTTTGTTTATTATCTCAGTCTCTGTGGGTCAGGGATCCCGCCGGGCTTAGCCGCGTCCATCATCGAGGTGTTGGCTGGGCCTGTGGATGGTTATCTCAAGGCCCAGTTGGGGGAGGGTCCACTCCCAAGTTCATTGGCAGGTTCAATTCCCTGCTGACTCCTGTCCAGAGGCAGGGTCCGCATCGGGGGCTGGGACCTGGAGAGTAGCATAGGGCCCTGCTATTTGTTTAATACATATATATATATATATATATATATATATAGAGAGAGAGAGAGAGAGAGAGAGAGAGAGAGAGTTCAGAGAGGGAGGGAGAGGGAGAGATAGAAACATCATGATGAGAGAGAACCATTGACTGGCTGCCTCCTGCACGTCCCCTACTGGGGATGGAGCCTGCAACCCAGGCGTGTGCCCTTGACGGGAATCGAACCCGGGACCCTTCAGTCTGCAGGCCAATGCTCTATCCACAGAACCAAACCAGCTAGGGCTGTTTAGTACTTTTTAAAAAATTGATTTCAGCCTGGCTGGCGTGGCTCAGTGTTTGAACATTGACCTATAAACCAGGAGGTCAGGGTTCAATTCCCAGTCAGGGCACATGCTTGAGTTGAGGGCTCAGTCCCCAGTGTGGGGCGTGCAGGAGGCAGCCGATCGATGATTCTCTCTCATCATTGATGTTTCTATTGCTCTCCCTCTCCTGTCCTCTCTGAAATCAATAAAATATTTAAAAAAAATAAAAATATATATATATATATATATATATATATATTAATCATGAATTTTGCGGGCATTTTGACTTTTTAAAATACTGCATTAAAACATGATCTCTCTTGCTTCTGGAAGCTTTTGGGGCTCCCTTAAATGTTGCCCCTGAAGCGAGTGCCTCACCGCCCTCACCTGGGCCTGCTCTGACCGGTGAGGCCCGCCCTCAGGGAGAAGATGGCAGATAACCCCAGAGTGCAATGTCAGGGCACAGAGCCATAGGAAACAAACCAGGATAAAGAAAGGGGGACCGGCCCTGACCGGTGTGGCTCAGTGGATAGAGCATTGGCCTGTGGACTCAAGGGTCCCCGGGTTCGATTCCGGTCAAGGGCATGTACCTTGGCTGTGGGCACATCCCCAGTGGGGGGTGTGCAGGAGGCAGCTGATTGATGTTTCTCTCTCATGGATATTTCTAACTCTCTATCCCTCTCCCTTCCTCTCTGTAAAAAATGAATAAAATATATTAAAAAGAAAGAAAGAGCCGAAACCGGTTTGGCTCAGTGGATAGAGCGTCGGTCTGTGAACTGAAAGGTCCCAGGTTCGATTCCGGTCAAGGGCATGTACATTGGTTGCGGGCACGTCCCCAGTGGGGGATGTGCAGGAGGCAGCTGGTCGATGTTTCTCTCTAAACATCGATGTTTCTAGCTCTCTATCCCTCTCCCTTCCTCTCTGTAAAAAATCAATTAAAAAATATTTTTTAAAAAAAAGAAAGAAAGAGGGACGGGCTGCCCTGCTGGACAGGTGGTCAGGGAAGGCTTCTGAGGAGGTGATGTCTGAACAGAGACCTGCGTGAAGGGAGGGAGCCACGAGAGGATGCAGGGGAGGAGCATTTGGGTTACAGGAACAGCCCATGCAAAGGCCCTGGGGCAGGAGGGAGAAGCTGCCTTGAGGAGCAGCCGGGAGGCAGGCGGGGCTGGAGCACAGAGTGAGGGGGAGCAGTGGGAAATGAGGCTGGAGCTATATGCCCTGGTCCAGGCCAGGACTCTGCATTCTGCCTGTGGCCGTGGGAAACGGTGGGTGGAGGCCACGTGACCTGACTCCCTTGTAAAGGCTCCTCCGGGCTGAGTGGGAATGGAACGCGGGGCCTGGAAGCTGCGGGCCGGAGGAGGCGTGGCCGTTGCCTGGGAGAGATGGCGGCCTCCTTCTGGGTCGCTGCAAATTGGGGGTCAGCCAGGAGTCCCCGGGAATGTGTCAGGCCCACACAGAGCCTCCCGGCATCCACTGCTATTGTCCCTGTGTGACCTGGACATCAACCGCGGGCTCCTGCAACCTCCAGGCTCCGTCCTGCAGACCGAGGACTCCTGCTGAAACCAACACGGGCCACAGGACCACGACTTAATGTCAAAGGTGACATCAACGCCGGGTGCAACGTGTGTGTGCACAGGGCCGGGCCGCTAGCATTTCAGCCCAAACCCCGCCGGTGGTTACGGCTGTTGGCGGTGGTTGGGCGGGGGTGGGGGTTGCAGAGGATTTTTATTCCCTCTTCGTGTTTTTCTTTTCCCCTCAGCTTCGCTGCGATGGGCATGTATTGCATTTGCAATCGTGCGGAACCCCTGTGCTGTGTGTAAAGCCGTGTGTAAAAACGTAAAGCGTCACGGCACGTCTCCTGCGGACAAAAGACACCTGGAAGGCAGGCCGCGGGTGACGGGTGACCGGCGGCTTCGCGTCTACATTTTTTGAAAGGCAACGAACACTTTTTGCTTTCGCATCACAGAATTGTTGTTTTTAACAACGAACAGGGTGGCGTGGTCTGTCTGTGGACTTAGACAAGGTCAAGGGCTCCCTTGCCCACCTGCCCTGGGGGGCCCCTCCCCTCCCCCCACACCTGCCCTCCCCCCACACCCTCGTGTCCCTTCCTGGCTGCAGAAAAGCGCTGGAGGGCTGGTTCCTCCGGCCCCTGTGTGCCTAGCTGGGCCCCGGGCAGTCAGCTGCCTCTCCCCCCCATCCCCGCCTCCATGTGGCACCTCCTCTGGAAGACCCAGGGCTAGACCCGCAGTTACTCAGGACACCCCCGCCCCCCTCACCCCCCCCCAACTTGCTGCTCCCCTGCGCCCGAGGGAGGGAGGGACCAGATTCTCTAATGCGACTCAGGCTCCCGATCTCCATGAGGCCTGACTTGGAGTCTGTTCGTGAGCACTGTCCAGTTCTAGCACAACTCCTGCTCCCGCTCTGCGCGTCTAGCTAGAATCCCCACTGGTTGTTTTTTTTTTTTTTTTTTTTTTTTGTAATATACACTTTTATTGATTTCAGAGAGGAAGGAAGAGGGAGGGAGAGACAGAAACAGCAATGATGAGAGTCATGGATCGGCTGCTTCCTGCACTCGCCCCACTGGGGATGGAGCCCGAAACTCAGGCATGTGCCCTGACGGGAAATGGAACCCTGACCTGGTTCATAGGTCAAGGCTCAACCATTGAGCCATGCTGGCTGCACTCCCCCTGGGTTCTTCACCTCCCCATCCCCAGCTGATGTGGGACCCACCCCGGGCCTGCCTTCAGCAAGAACCCTGTTGGGTCGGTTCAAGCAGAACTCATGCCAGGTGTTTCCTCTTAGTAATTCCCCTCCAAACCGCGCCCCGACCCCCACCCCCCGCCCATACCAGCGCCCCAGCTGCATCAGTCCGCCTGCCCACCCTGCGTTCTACGCTGAGCCGGCTCTCTGCGGAGGTCTCTTCCCCGTTGTGATCGTCCTGAGTAAAATGGGCTTTTATGCTTTAACTACTGTGCAGCTTGTTTCTCTTGGACAAAAGCCACCCCGGCAGGCAGGCACTGTTCATGGCACGCTTCTCAGGAATCACCTGCCGTTCCCTTTGCTTAGTGAATCCACTCCCTTTCCCCTCCCCCCACCCCTCAGTGCCCGCACCCACTGGCTTCTCAGGGCATGACCTTGACTTCAGGAGAGGCGGTCAGCAGGTGGCTCCCGGCAGGTCCTCTGTGGCCTCACGGACATGCTCTCCTGGCAGCTTCTAGGGTTCTGCCCACTCCCCCCCCCCCACTCCCCACCCCCGTCCCGTGGAGGGCTCCTCCCTTTACCCCTGACCTCCGGGTCAAGTGCTCCAGGGCCCTGGCCTGCCCACTCTTCTCTTCCCACAGTCTCTGCCCAGGGACCCCGTCCCACCCCCAATGTAAGCCCCAGCTCTGACGGCACCCCATGGGCTTCCCGGGGGCAAAGGGGACCTCGTGATGGTCTCCCGCCCACACCTGCTCTCCCCCAGGCTGTGTCCCCGGAGGACAGGGCCCAGGAGAGCCGACGGAACCGAAACCTGGCAGGCACGCTCAGCTGTCCTCTCTCACCCCCAGCGTCCACCCCACCAAGAAACCGTGTTGGGCCAACTTTAAAAATACATCCTGACTCTACTGCCTCCCACAACCTCCGCTGCTGAGGGAGTCCTGGCCTCCCCACGGCCCCCTGCGGCCGCCGCCCCCGCAGCCACAGAGCCAGGCTAGTCAAGTGGGTAGGTCACCTCTCACCTCTCCCGGGGAGGAGGCCGCAGTGCTCACGAATCAGCATTGTGAACAAGGGCTGTTGTTTGTGCTCAGGAGCCTCCGCGGCTGCCGTGCCCAGCTGAGCTGGCTTTAAGTGTTGACGAGGGCGGCCAGCAGCGGGGCTTGTGGGGTTACACAGAGGGAGGCCTTCCCTTTTTATTAGAGCGCTGATCACATGTTCCCACGCGGCCCAAACACGGAGGACAGTCCCGAAAGCACATGTGTCCTGTTGGCCTTGGGCTCAGCTATGGTGCTGTCTCCTTTCAGGGTTAGGAAGGTCCCGTCGCCCCAGCACTAGCGGAGGCTGCCCGGGTGAAGTTCCCGCCACGGCCAGCAGGGGTCGCGGTGGGACCGCGCGGCCAGGCCCGCCCGGCGGGGAGGCAGCCGCGGACGGCGCACCCCCTTTGCTGGTTGCTGACACCCCACCGCGCACAGCTTGAGCCCGCCAGGGGGAGTGACCCAGTTGCTCAGCTCTTCCGTGACAAGGCCGCCCCTGCGTGCAGAGCGCAAAACAAAACTCCAGACAGGGCGCGCCGCCCCCGCAGCCCCCGGGCCCTGCCCAGCATCAGCAGGGGACCCAGGGTTCCCCCCACCCTTCCCACATCACGCCCAGTGAATCATTAATTGCCAATGTCCTCTCTCTAGAGGGTGGGGAGTGGGGAGAACCGTTCCCAAGGGCGACATTCCCGAATGATTCCGGTTTGGGCTGGTTCGGCGGCCCCTTCGCCACTCGGAAGCCAACTGAAGTGAAATTGGGGAGGGGATCTTTCTCCCCAGGGACCACCTACCCCCCACCCGACTGCGGACGCCCCTCTGTCTGTCGCAGTCCCCGTGGCCTCAGCTCACCTGCCCGGGAGGCCCACGGCCAGGCAGGCCTCCTGGGTTGCCTCCACTTCCCTTTCCCTCACCTCTGCCTCCTGAGATCACCCTGTTCATTCACCTCCCTGCCTCTTTCCTCCTCTGCCCCCCTCTTTCTCTAGACTCCTGGCTCATCTGGCCCAGTCCAACCTTCTCCTCCTTCCATTCCTGCCTCCGATGGCCGGACCTTCCCTCTCCTGAGCACCCCGGCCCCCAGCCCTGGGGCACCCACCCTCCTCCTCCTCCTGGCACCTGCCCTGCACGGCAGGCCTCATGTTCACTCCCACTTCCGTTCTTAAAATTTTCCATGGACTTTTAGAGAACGTGGAAGGGCGGGGGAGAGACAGAGAGAAACATGGATGTGAGAGGGACACATGGATGGGTTGCCTCCTGCATGAGTCCCCACCAGGGTCGGGGATCGAGCCTGCCCTTGACCCCCTGACCAGAATCAAACCCGGGACCCTCAGTCCCTGGGCTGATGCTCTACTCCGAGGCAAACCAGCCGGGGCCACTCCTTTCCAGCAGAGGTGACTGTGGCCGGCTCAGAGCGGGAGTGATGCGCCCAAAGGCACGCGGCACCGGGAGGCCGTCGGACTCGGGCCCGGCCCGCGGCCCGCCCTGGCAGGGATTTGCCCACGCGGTCCTGTCCACTCGGCACTCGCGTCCCAGTTCGCACAGCTCACGCCTGGCCCGAGCACTGCTTTTGCTTTCTAAGAGCGGCATTTGTTTATTCTCTGGATTCCCATCGCGTGCCTCCGCCGTGCCGGGCCCAGGAGCCGGAGGCGGGGCCTGCGTGCCCGGAGTTCGCGGCTGCTCTGGGAGACCGCGTTTTCCTGTGTGTCCGCTGCATCTTCCCAGGCAGCCAGGAGCCCTCCCGAGGGGCAGAGGCTGCTTCCTGCCTCGCCTGCAGCCCCCCAGGGGGGGTGACCTCCTGGTCCCTCCTCTGGGAGTTGATCCTGCTGTTGCCTCCATCCTGTGTGGGGGCTGGACGGACGGGCCTGGCCCAGGCTGTGGGGTGCAGGACAGACGGCTTGGGAAGGGGGTCTGGGAGCTGAGAGCTCGGGGAAGGTGCTGGGATTTGAGACTAAGAGCACATGTCCTTTCCCAGCACCCACAGCGGACCCCCCGCATGTAACCTGGGCGGCAGGCCAGGCGTTGGCCCGAGCCCCCCCTGGAAGACAGAGGCCTCGCTAGGACCCTGGGACCGGCTGGGTCCTTCCTCCTGAACGTCTCCGCCTGGACTCCTCCCTCCCTTATCCCACTCTCACCGGGGAGGTTGCCAGAACAAAAGATGAGAGCCCCCCGACTTCAATAACAAGCACAGACACCCTTCCCACCCCCACCCCCCCAAAACCCAGCTTCCAGTCTCCAGCCCGGGGGACCCCAACTCCCAGGGTCCACGACCAGCCAAGGCAGACACCCGGGTTGGGTGGCAGGGAGAAAGGGAGGCTGGGGGCAGGGGGGTGGGGGTGGGGGGGAGGCCGAGGGCGAGGCAGATGGCAGGAAGCGCGAGGAGCAGACACAGGAAGAGGAGTCTGTTTAATGACACGCTGGGTCTGGTTACAAACATCAGAAACTACAAAAGGAGGACAGGCAGTCACACGGATGGGACAGGAGGGGACACGGCACAACAGTCACAGCAGCAGAACATCCTGAGGACGGCGACACACGTGACCAAGGGGCGCACACGGGGGTGTCCCCGCGGCTCTGACCCAGATGGAGGGACAGGACCGCCTGCCAGCCAGCAGCCGGGAGGGGGGGGGGGACGGGAGGCCCCGGCCTCTGAGCTCCAGGAGGAGATGGAGGCAGCTGGTCCCGTCCCATCGCCCCTCCTCCCGCCGGGGCTGGGCTGTCTTCGTGACCAAGGCAGATGGGCTCTCCCTCCGCCCCTCCTCCAGCACAGGCGTCCTGTCCTTGAACTCCCGGCCCCCTGCCTGCCCTTGACCGTGAGGGAGCAGGGCAGGGAGCCGCACACATCCTTTTGTGTGGGGTGAAAGTGGGGAGAGCCAAATCCTTCCTGTACGGATGTGGGAGCTGGTCCCAGAATGGGCTGCGTCACCCCAACCCTGCCCACGCAGGCCCTTGGGTCACCCCAACGCCGCCCACAGGCCCAGGTCCTCTCTGTGCTGATGCGGGACCCCCATCTCTGCCAGAACACTCTGTCCTCTGCCCAGAACCATGTGCAGGGCCCCTCCCTGCCCCACGCACAGGGGAGCGGATCCGAGGCCCCCCGCGGGTACACAGTATAGATGTGAATGTATATATATCTTTATATAGGCTGCATATAGAATATATCGTATATATGGTAGATACGTGTGCGTGATATTCTAGAGGCGACGCGAGACCTGCATGCTGGCCGGGCAGATAGAAACGGGGCTGGCGCGGCCCGCGGCGACTCGCAGACCCGCCCGATTCCTGCCAGCTGCTCAGCTCGGTCTCTCACGGTAAGTAGAAAAGCTAAGAAGAGGGGGCCCGGCTCTTCCAGGAGGAAGGTGTCCCCCACCCCACAGGCCACCGGCCGCCGCGGGGTCAGCATCCAGCGCCACCTCCCGGCGGCTCCAGGGGCCGCGGCCCAGGCAGAGGCCTCTTTCCGGGAAGACGCGTCGGGGGTTCCTCCGGCTCCCTTGGCACCCAGCGATGGAGGGTCAAGGAGGGTCTTCAGAACTCGGCCTTCTGCTCCAGGTGCTGCCAGGGAGGGGGGAGGGCAGCAGGGGCCCTACGGCCCCGACGAGGGAGAAGGCAGCGTGGCCGGGGGGCTGTGGACGAGAGATGGAGCAACAGGTCACAGGGGGCACAGACTGGGACCAGGGGACAGGAATCGGGGGGCATGAGGCAGGGCACTACCTGCCGAGACCCCGCATGGCACAGGGGACAGCAGCCCAGGGTGCCCACGGAGGGGACCTGGCCTCAGGCAGGTCAGTGGGTCACCCGCACCCCAGACCTTGTTCTCTACCGCGGACACGTCTGCTCGCCGCGCTCCGCGGAATCGAGGGGCATTAACTGTGGGCACGTGTCTCCCCAGCTGCCAAGAGCCACGCACACGGGAGCTCTCTCTCCGCTGTGGATGGAGACGTGTGTGCACGCTTGGCCCGCCTGCGTCCCCGCGGACCCCCCAAAGGCAGTCTCTGTACGCACGGCCCTTTGCGCTCGGCACCACGCCCCCCGCCTCCGCACCCACAAACACGCACCCACGCCCTCAAGCAGAGACAGCTCAGTAAACAGTGGCGTCTGGCCCACCCCGGCCCTGATAAGAGGAGCTGGACGGAGGCCTTCCTCCCACAACGGCTGTCACTCCCGCCCAGCTCCCAGCTCCCAGCTCGGAACGCCTGGGGCCTCGGCAGAGGCAGGGGGCTGGCGGGGGGGACCATCCCCGTGACGGCCCAGCTGGGGAGAGGGGTACCCCCACTGTGAGGTGGCCGGCCCAGGTGGGAGCAGGGCCCGGCCACTCTCCCCAGACGCCGTCTCCACGGAGACGCAGGGGCGGATGAGGAGATCCGATGGTTTCCTAATTCTCGGGGTCTGGGGAGATGTAAGTCCCCGGGGTCCAGCTGGGGCAAGAAGGGGGCGGGGCGGGGCTTGGTGTCGGGAAGCGGGTCCACGTGTTTCTGATTCACGGGCTGCGCTGGCCAGCTCGCGCTGCGGTCCCTGCAGGCCCCTGTGAAAAAGGCCTTTTCTAGAAGCAGGAAGTCTCGTCCCCTGGCTGTAAACAAGCCGTCGTTGGCGGCCTGGGGAGAGGGTGGGAGGGCAAGTCCCCCCCCCCGCCCGCCCCCACTGGCCCTCCTGCCCCTCTGGCTCCCCAGCAGGTCCCCTGGCCCTGCCAGCTCCTCCCCGGCAGGGGCAGGTAACCCTCTGCCTCCCATCCTCCCGGGTCTGGGGCGGAGCAGGGCCAGCTGCGCACACCTGGAGCGGCTGCCGGGCTGCAGCCAGCAGTTCCTGAGAGCGGAGGACGGCGCTCCCCTGTGGGGGCTGGGGGGGCTGGGGGGGCGATGGGGGCGGGGAAGGGAGAGGAGAGGCCGGGCCAGTGTGCTCAGGGGACGGATGGATGGACGGTCAGGAGGCCTGGCCTCCCAAGGCTGCCCTGGGGACCTTCCCTCGGAGCTGCGCCCACGGCCCACCCGGAGGCCTGTGAGCACGAAGCCAAGGCCCCGGGCCAGCTGGGAGCCGGGAGGGGCCGCCGCCGGGTCCCTGGGAAACCGCGGGGAATGTTTCTCTACAGCGCGTGTCCTGAGCGGCTGGCTGACCCCGCTTCCCGTTCCCGCCTCTGCTCCTGCCTCCGCCTCGCACTGAGCTCGGAGCCAGCCGCCCCTGGGGGCCCAGGGAGGCCGCAGCGTTCCCAGCCGCCACGTCGGGGGCCAGCCCTCCCCTCGCGCTCCGCGTCAGCTGGCCACCCTCTTGGAGCCACCTCCGGCCCTCACCCCAGAACTGGGAACGGGTCCCGGGGTCAGCCCAGAAGTAAACACCCCGCGGTGTGCGTGAGAGGGACACCCCGCGGCCTCCGGCGGGGCTGGCGTGTGCACGTCCTCGTGACCGGCCTCCCCCGCCCTGCGGAGGCCGAGGTGGGAGCGGTGGCCCGGCCGCAGGTGAAAACAGCCCCATGTGACGGTGCCCAGGGAGGGACCCAGCCCCATGTGACCGGTGCCCAGGGAGGGACCGCAGGAAGTGACTGCGGCCTCTGGGCCTGTAAGCCAGCCTCCCCGCCGGAGCCTCTGCCCTCCCCGCCTAGGGGCTCTGCCCTCCCCGCCTAGGGGCTCTGCCCTCCCCGCCTAGGGGCTCTGCCCTCCCCGCCTAGGGGCTCTGCCCTCCCTGCCTAGGGGCTCTGCCCTCCCCGCCTAGGGGCTCTGCCCTCCCCGCCTAGGGGCTCTGCCCTCCCCGCCTAGGGGCTCTGCCCTCCCCGCCTAGGGGCTCTGCCCTCCCCGCCTAGGGGCTCTGCCCTCCCCGCCTAGGAGCTCTGCCCTCCCCGCCTAGGGGCTCTGCCCTCCCCGCCTAGGGGCTCTGCCCTCCCCGCCTAGGGGCTCTGCCCTCCCCGCCTAGGGGCTCTGCCCTCCCTGCCTAGGGGCCTCGGTGCTCTGAGAAGGCCCCGCTCTGGGCTGGGGGTCTGATGGGGGCTCACGCAGGCGGGCGGGCGGGCGTAGGGGCCCAGGCTGGTGCAGCCTTTCCGCTGCGTCTGCTCCCAGACCCGCCTCCTGGCAGGGCTCCTGCCCAGGTCAGCCCTGGGCCCGGGGGACGGAGACCAGGGCTCCCGGCCCACCCTCACCCCTCCTCACGTGGTGGCGTTGGGGACCTGCTGTACCCAGCCCACGTCCTTGTAGGCCGCGGTCACGTGGCTGTAGATGAGGCCGCGCAGCTTGGCCCAGGCTCTCTGCGTCTCGGGCGGGAAGTCATTGGCAAATTCCTCGGCGATCACCTCCAGAATGACCCCCGAGAGGATCTGAGGGCGGAGGAGGAGGGGCGGCGTCAACGCCTGACCGCCCTGCCCCCCACGCCCCCGGCACCCACTATCCGGCCCCTCCATGCTGCTGGCCCTCCCTGTCCCAGCCCGGCCGGGGGAGGGCTGGGTGGCCCCGTGGTCACTCCGCTGTCCGGTGAGCCCCCCCCCCCCCCCCCAGCCTGCAGGCGGCCCAGGAGCAGGCGAGTGGGGGTGACACACCTTGAAGTACACGGGCTCCACCTTGTGCTTGAGGGCGTGGGCTTTGCCCACCAGGGCGAGCACAGAGGACACCTTCTCGGGGTCGTGCAGGTTCTCCACCACGGAGTTGAGGGCCCCCATGACCCGGCAGGCGTGCTTCCGCAGCTGGGGGCTGCGCTCCATCTCCAGCGGCTCCTCCATGTGCTGGAACTGGCTGAAGTACTGCTTGGCCGACGGGAAGTTCACGAAGAACCTG
Organism: Eptesicus fuscus; assembly: GCF_027574615.1. Lineage (NCBI taxonomy): Eukaryota > Metazoa > Chordata > Mammalia > Chiroptera > Vespertilionidae > Eptesicus > Eptesicus fuscus. Next base: position 49,085,894 of record NC_072492.1, read on the forward strand.
GGGGGCGGGGGAGGGGGCGATGAGGCAGGGGCTGCTTCGGGCCCCACCCTCGGGTGGCCAGGACATGGGGGTGTGGGCCAGGAGAGGCAGGGCCCACGCCCATCCGTTTTCAGCACCCTGTGAGCTGTCCCTCAAACAGACCTCCTGTGCCGAGCGGGCCACATGCGGCCCTCTCCCCGATCCGGCCATTTCTGTGGGCCAGACTCAGCCTCACCCCAGGCCTCTGCCTTCCTTGCTTCTCGCCTCCTTTCCAAGCCCTCACTCCCCGCAGGCCCCCAACGCGGCTGCGAGATGAGAGCTTTATCTTTCTCTCTCAGGAATCCCCGGCCAGTGTGGCCTGGGCCCGTTATGTAGCCTTTTCGAGCCTCAGTGTCCTCATCTGTGAAATGGCACCGTGGTTCCTATCTCGTACGTGAGCTGTTGTGAGATGGACTGAGACCCTAGACCTGTGTGTGGAGTCCTCACAGCGTGGACGCGGGGCTCGGGAGCCGGCCGTCGGGCTGCTAGAGTGGGAGCACCCTTTGTGGCTGGCTGCCCCCCGCCGGCCTCCCAGCCGACGGGACAGCCAGACTCATCCTTCTTCACCCGCCTCCCAGCCGCAGTGACCGAGGCCGGTGGACTTACCCACAGAGAGCCGCTGAGCCCCCTGCCTGGCGCGGCCCCGGGTGCCTTCGCGCCCCTCCCCGGAGCCTGCGCGCTGCAGCACCGGGTCTTTCTCCAGCCCCTCCCATGCTGTGTGCATGTGTGTGTGCATGCGTGTGCGCGCATGTGTGTGCATGTGTGTGCGTGCATGTGCGTATGTGCACGTGTGAGTTAGTGTGCATGTTTGTGTGAGTGCGTATGTGCACGTGTATGTGCACGTGTATGTGCATGTGTGTGTGTGGAATGCTCACTCTCATCACATCACTCTCAGGCTCCGACACCGTCAGTGGCTCCCACTGTTTACCTCCTTAACCTGGCGTCCCAGCCTTCTTCCGGACGCCCACCCACAGACCTGCCCACACCCACGCCTCCAGCCTCGGGCCGCACTCCTGCACTCCGGCATCCCCCTCCAGCCCGCAGCTCCCCTGGCGGTTGGTTGGCTGAAGTCCTGGGGCGCCCGCCTTCCCCTCCACCCAGTGGAATGCCTCCCCCAGCCCCCGGCTGGCCCGGCGCCCCTGCCTCCCCGCACGGCCATGAGTGGGCTCCCGGCCACCTTTTACTGGGTCCACAGCCCGAGGGCAGAGCTGGGTCTCAGGCGCCCTCTGGCTCATCCCGGGCCCCGGGCCCTGCCGTCTGACGCTGACAGCGGGGCTGGACGCCATGGAGGCGCACACACAGACTCCGTGGGCATGTAGGCCTAACCGAAGCCTCGGAAGACGCACGGATGTCTCGGACCTGCTTCCCCAGGCCGTTTCCTACTCTGGAGCGGCCCTCTGTGAGCAGAGAGCTGATCATCTGCCCAAACGGCCCTCAGGCCAGAGGTGGCCTCAGACCCGAGAGCTGGAACAGAGGCCGAGGGGGCGCTGGCCCCGCGTTCGGGGGTGACAGCACAGGCCCAGGTGGAGACTGGGGGGAGCCCCTCTCCGAGGCCAAGCGTGACCTTGGGCAAAGGATTCACCACCTCCTGTCTGCAAAAGTGCGAGGGGTCCCTTCCGCCCAGCACTCGCCACTTCACAGACAGGCCGGTGAGGACGGCGGAGGTGATGAGTCTCAAAACAGAAGCACAAATGTGAAGACCCGGCCCTTACCTGGGGCTGCGGGCTCTGGGGAGAGACTGCAGTGAAAAGAGTGGTTTCTATTGACCGGGGGCGGGGGGGGGGGGGACGACGAAGGGTGCGGGGAGGGGCACAATGTGCACAGCCTCTCCGCCTGTTCTCTCCGTTAATTCCCACGACCGAGCAGTTAAGCCCCCGCTCTGACAGTTCCCGCTTGGCAGTGTGGTGGTGGGGGGGGGGGCCTGGGACCAGGTCAGTGTCCTGCCTCGGCACCAGGTGATGGCCCTGAGGGATGACAGTCCAGGGAGCCCCTCTTCTGTGCACGGGGAGTCCAGGGCCGTGTGCCCTGCTCCTCCGTCCTGGCTTTGCTCCTGGCTCCTAGTGTTTACTCCTAACACCCCGCCCCCCAATCCGGGCTGGGGCCGCCCGGAGAAGCCCCCGCAGCCGGCCTTGGGGAGCTTCTCTGCTCCAGAGGCATCCAGGCTTCCGGAAGAGCCTGCCACGGGCTTGTCTGTGTGTGAGGGGGAAGCGCAGTTACCACCCAGAGCCTGGGTGTTCCCTCTCCATCTCCCCTGCAGGGAGTGGGGCTGTGGGGGCTGCTCAGACCCCCAGCTGCCCTCCACTGCCACAGGCACTGTGGCTGCTAACTCCTGGGGCGGGGGGTCAGGGGTTCCCCTGCCTCAGCCCAGTGGGGAGGGAGCGGGGAGGAGTGATGGTCCCAGGGCCAGCGTCTCCGGCTCCCTGGGCCTGTCGTGGGGAGGGGCTGTGACAAACCTGAGGCCACAGGGCCGGAGGGGCTGCTTTGGGACACTTGAGAAGCTTACCCCAGCCTTGCCCTTATCCCCCTAGAGCACCCCATGGGCCAGGTCCCGGGGAGAGAGCGGGAGGACGGGAGGGAAAAAGGCCGGTGGGGCTGGGGCTGGGGCTGGCAGGGAGGGGCTGGGCCCGGTTCTCCAGGCTGGGCCGGCTGGACCCTGCTCAGCACAGAGTGGGGTCAGGGGAGTGCCCCCTGGGGTTGCGGGCAGGTCAGACCTCGCTGCTGTCTCGGGCCTTCTCAGACCAAGGGTGAGCCCGTCTCAGTGCTGAGCGCTCTGGTCAACACCACCCGCAGCCCAGCCCCGGGCCCCTGTGAGGGTCAGGACCCGTGCACGCACGAGGGGTGCCGAGGAGGGAAGGAACCTCTCCCAGAGCTCAGAGACAGCTCAGCCCTCAGGGTCAGCTCCTTCCTCTGTGCGCCCCCATTCCCGGAGGGGCTGGGGGGGGGGACCCGGGAGCCACATCTTGGACACGTCCCCAAGGCCTGTCCTGGGGACTGTCTCATTTCCTCCTGGTGACCCCTGGGTGCACCCTAGCATCCTGAGGTGGGGGTGGGGGGTGGTGGAGGGGGTGCTTGCGCAGGGCTGAGAGCGGCCCTCCAGGGAGGCAGCTGGCTCTGGCACGGCTGGGACTCCTCTGCCCACGGTGTGTCTGTGTGGGTGCTCCCACGTGTGGATCTGCGCCTCCAAATGCCTGAGGCTTCGGGATCTGAACCCCCTCTTAGCTTCCCCACCAGCCCTGTCCCCACCACCCCCGGGAGCTGCCGAAACAGCTGCCCCTGCTCAGGAAGCCTCCTCCAACTCCCCAAGAGTGGTTCTTGTTCTCTTTCCTCCCAAATGTTTCCTCGTTGGAATCGGGGGCATCAGTACAGAGCTGGGCAGGTCCCAGGCTGGGGGGAGGCAGAGGGAGGGGGCAGGGAGAGGCGGGGGGGGGGGAGCCAGACCCTGGCCAGGACTGGCAGCTGGACGGACGGACAGGCGTGCACCCCAGAGTCCTTTCTCCAGCGAGGTCCCCATCTTCAGGGGTGTGACGGCCCTGCTCTGCCCCCCACTGCAGAGCTCCCCTCTGCCAGGGGCAGGGGACAGCTCCTCTCTGCCGGCACCCCAGGGCCCCGCACTTGTGGGAAGTGAGCACCGATCTGTAGCTACAGTCAGCCAGCGGCGTGTGGGGCTTGGGGACACTTTCTCTATAGGAATGGTGTAAGCTCCGGCATGTGTGGGTGAAGAATAGTATCACTGTGTGTGTGGGGGGGGGCGGGGGAGGCCGAGGGGTCCCTCCGCCCACCTGGTGCCCTAATGACCCCTGAGCTCAAGACACATGGCCTCGCGCACCCAGGTGGCGGGTTCAGGGTGCGGCCTGTCTCCTGTCGCTGCTCCCCTTCCCTCCACAGGAACTCGCAGGGACAGTGTCCAGGGGGACGTCTGGCTCACCTGCGCCTCGCCTGGGACTCCCCGCGGCCGCTCCCAGGGCGGGGAGGCAGGGGGCCTGCGGGCTCCGGCCTCCGTTCCTTCCGGCCGCTATCCTCTTGCCCTTTGCTCTGTCCTTCCAAGAGGCTTTACAGTCTTTCAAGGGGATGAGCTGGCGAGAGTGCTCTGCTCCTCCTTGTCCCCTCACGGGCTGAGCCTCAGTTTTCCCTTCTCTAAAATGGGGAGCCCCACTCTAGCACCCCTTTGAGGGGTGAGTGAAAGGTGTCCGTAGCAGCTCAGCTGGGTGGCTGGGGTCGCTGGTGAGGAAGGCAGGCCTGGCTGAGTTCCCAGGGCAGGAGGAGGGGGGCGGAGGTGTCCTCCTTCATCGGGGTCCTAGTTCCTGGGGAGCCCCGCGCCCAGAGCCAGGGAGGCTCCGTGAGAGCTCTGCCCACCCAAGGCGCCCCGCGCTGCTCGGACCCGCCGCCGGCCTGGCCCCAGTCGCATCTGGGGAGCTCGGACCCGGGCCGAGCCCGCCCTGCCCGAAGCCTCTGCCGCCCTCCCTCCCCCGGGCCCGGCTGGGCTGGGCGACACCTACCGCACCAGGATGGCCACCCCCACGTCCTCGCAGTTGGCGTAGAGCCGGGCCCACGTCGCCTGCACCGCCTTCCTCTCCGCCTCGGAGAGCTCCTCGCCGCGCTCCCTGCGCTCGATCTCCATCTCGCCCGGCACTTTCTCCATGAGCAGCACCGAGCCCGGCCCGGCTTCGCTCGGCGGGCGGCGGGGGGCGCGGGGAGCCGGGGCGGCTGCGTGCGCGGCGGGCGGCGAGGGGAGAGCGCGCCGGAGGGAGGGAGCGTGTCTGTCTGTGCGCGCCGCGCGCGTGTGTGCGTGCGTGTGTGTGTGTGCGCGCGTGTGTGTGTCTGCGCGCGTGTGTCTGCGCGCTGGGTATATGTGCGGGGGGCGGGGGACCGCGAGCGGGGGGCGGGGATGTGGTCTGATGGGAAAATGTTGAAAACACAAATCCGCTCCAAACCCCCAACCCCGCGTCCCCGAGCCGATCCCTGCAAGGTGAGGGCTGGGCCGGGCGGGGAGGCCCGCGCGGAGTTTGGCCGCGGGGAGGGGCCGCGGCGCCGGGTGGTCCCGGAGGAGGGGCGGTCACGCGGCCGGGGCGGGGGGGCCCCCGGAGGGCGCGGGGCGGGGGCGGGTCTGGGGGCGCGGCACCTCCCCTCACGCTGCGGTCGCAGTCGGGGCGCGTGAGTGCGTGCCCCCGTCTCGCTGCGGGGAACGGGCTCCAAGTCCTACTCGTCCCGGCACGGGCGGTGGGGCCGTCCGCCCACGGGGTGGACGCGAGCTCCTCCAGCGGCGCCGCCCCCGAGCCCCTGGGCCGGGCCGTGGAGGTTGGGACTGAGGTCTCCCTGCCCCAGTGCCTTACGCAATCACCCACGTTGGGGCTGGGGGACCACTGTCAAACCTGAGCGCCAGCGGCCCTCCGTCCAGCACCCCGCCTCCATGTGAACGCCCATGTTGTGGGAAAGAGCCCTGGGTGGCCTACATGACACAGCCCGGCCCTGCCCGGCAGCCCGGCCCTGGTGAGCAAAGTGCGAGGGAGAGGCAGCCGGGCTGGGCACAGCGGACCTGGGAGGGTCAGGAAGGCTTGGGGAGGCCCAGGTGCCAAGGCCCCTGGTAGGGAGGGTCCTGGGGTGGAGGAGACACATTCTGCCCGGGTTTACGGGTTTACGTGGGGACTGCGCCTCTGAGTGCCCCAGGGGTCCCGCCCTGCCAGCAGCTGGGGCGGCCAGGTCCCACCTCTGACTCCCCGTGGAAGCCAGAGGCCAGGCTGGGGGTCTCCTCTGAGCCATGTGAGGGCGTCCATCCGGGTGGGGTGTGTCCACTTTTCCCCAAGGCTCCCTGTGACCCCGCCTCCTGACCTCGTCCCCCTGCTCACGGATTGCCAGAGGCCGGCTCTCCTCTTCCACGCTGGCTTCATGTTTATCTGAAAGCGCGCACTTCCAAGTAGACAGCCCTCCTGGGACCGAAGGCTCAGGCTCCTTCCTGCAATCTGGGGCCTCTGGACACGGCTCCATCTCACTGGAGGGAAGGAAATCTGGCCTTCATCTAGGGGCCTTGGAGGAGGAGAGGGTGTGGGTTCAGTGTCTTATGATCACTCTCAGATCCAGGCCCCCCTGCCGTGGGGACCCCACACCCTGCACCCCGTCTGGGCCAAGACCGAGCGCACTGCCCTGGGCCACCCCCCTAAACTCCCGACCGTTTCCCAGAGCCAGTGCGGGGGCCTTCCCAGTGGCCGCCCAAGAAGTTCCGCCGGGGTGCGGAAAGCCAGTAGAAGAATTACTTATTTTTATCTCAGTCTTTAAAAAAAAAATACAGATTTCGATTGATTTCAGAGAGGAAGGGAAAGTGAGAAAGAGAAACATCAACGATGAGAGGGAATCATGGATCGGCTGCCTCCTGCACGCCCCACACTGGGGTCGAGCCCACGACACGGGCATGTGCCCCGACCAGGAATTGAACTATGACCTCCTGGTTCATAGGTCAACGCTCAACCACTGGGCCACGCCAGCGGGGCTGTTTTGACCTCAATCTTTACAAGTTTTACGTGTGTCTGTGGCGCAGGACGTGTTTGCACAGGAGCAGTGTATCATTCGTGAGCGGATGCACAGATCTACTTCGGGAGCGCACGCTTACATCCTGCTTCACTGAAGAGACGCTGGGAGAGAACTGCCCGGAGGGTGGAGCGGAGCCAGTAGCCAGCCTTCACTCGCTGGCCTCTGGTCTTTCCGGCTTCATCTACGATCCCTCCCCTCTCTCCTCCCCTGGGGCGTCCCCTGCGACCCATGACGTCACTGCCCTGCGGCCACGTTCGCTTTCAGGCCCCTGGCAGGGCCTTCGGTCTCAGGACCACCCTTCCCTGAGCGCCTGCAAATTCAGGTGCCCCAGCTCCTCTCTGAAGCTTCCCGGCGCTTACAGCTCCCAACATGCCCGGTGGGTGCCGCTGACTGCCTAAGTCACTCTATTATGGTGACTGCTTACCTTAGTGCCAAACTCCTTAGTCCACAGAGCCAAATATCAACAGGACAACGATTGACATTTCTTTGGAGAGCCACATTTTTTACACTTAAACTTCTTCTAACACCACTTCTTCAAAATAGACTCGCCCAGGCCGTGGTATTTTGTGGAAGAGCCACACTCAAGGGGCCAAAGAGCCGCATGTGGCTCACAAGCCGCAGTTTGCCGACCATGGCCTTAGTGCATTGGTCTGCACTACACCCCCCTTGAGGGCCAGGCCCACGCCTAGTCCGTCTACAGCCAGAACAGACTGAGGTCTATTTCCCAGGCACGGGGATGAGGGGAGGGGGGTAAGGGAGGGTATCGGGGCCCAGGGAGTGTAATCCTCTTCACAAGGTCAGGCCTGCTGACCCCAGTAATCAGCTTGAGCCTCCTAATCCATCACAGCAGGGACGTAGGACGCACAGCAGGGGCCTGGGAGCCGGCAGGGGCCATCTTGGCCTCCTTGGCAGACTCGGCCTGGGAGGGGATGGGGCAGCCGAGCCATGTGCACCACCCTCCTCCTGCTCAGCACCTTGGCTATGCTCTGGCGCCGACGATTTGCCAACCGGGTCCAACCGTGAGAAACTGACTGGGCCATGGGCTGGGGTGGGGGAGAAACTGCATGGCCGAGCTGGAGGGGGGCAGGGGCTGCCCGGACCTCTGGTGGGGGGGGGGGGGGGCGCTCCAGGGGTTTGCAGGGACTTCCCGAGAGGCTCCCCCATCAGAGTAGGGGACTTGGAGCTCTTCAGAGACATTGGCTGCCACCACCTCCGGTCAGTCCCACAGCCCCCGGTGGCCAGGCCCCGCAGAGGAGCCGGAGAGGGGTCTGGCTCTGGCCCACAGCTCTTCCCGCCTGCCCTTGCCTCCTGCAGAGAGCCCGGCGAAGTGGATGGGGCAGCCCTGGGCAGCAGCCCAGAAGCAGACACCCGGTCCCCCGGCAGGTAAGGCAGAGAGAGCTGGGGTGGGGGAGGGTGTTGTCCTGTCCCCTGACCCTGACCCTGACCCTGACCCGGTCCCCGCCTGGGGCGGTACAGGGGGTGCGCCGCCCTGTGTGCTGCCCCCTGGTGCCTGTGTTCTCCGGCCTGTCCTCTGGGCCAGAGCGACTCTGCTCTGCTTGTCCGGGGGGTGCAGGTGGCCCCGTCCCCTCGTCCCCTCGGGAGGACGCTCAGGGGACGGGGAGAGGGATGAGGCCGCTCTGCGGGCGGCCCTGCCTCCCCTGCTCCCTCCGGCTCCGCGCCCAGCGGCAGCGGCCCCCGCGGCAGGATTGGCGGGCCAGCCCCCAATAGGAGGCGCAGGAGGCGCATGACATCACCAGCTCTGCCTGCCATTGGCTGGGCTGCCCCGCCGGCAGGACGCTGTCTCCGGTGGCCAGAAAGTGAACTCCGCCCGGGGGCACAAGTCATGTGGCCTTTACAGGGGGTGAAGTTTGGGGAACTTTGGACTTCTCCTTCCCTGGGTGACAGTGTCCTTTGATGAGAGGGGCTCCTAGGCCCAACAAAACACAGAAAAACCAACAAATGTTTATGAAGGACATTCTAGTCTGCAGAGTGCGTTCTTCCTGCAGAAGCAGGAGCTGGCCCTGGCACAGCTGCTCTCCCTCCTCGTGGGGCGAAGGCCTGGGGCCGGTGGGCTCCAGGGCCCCTGGAAGGTGTCTCCCCAGGGCTCGGGGGGCTGTGACAGCAGCAGGCCTGTCCCAGGTCCCTTTCGGGCTGAGGAACCTGCCTGCCGAGTGCCCCTTAGAGGTAGTGCAAGCCCAGAGGCCTGGTCTTCGTGTCCGATTCCCCAGGTTCTACGTGTCAGGAGGCCCACTGCCAAGTCCCGGGCATGTGTGCCCCCCTCCTGGGCCTCCGGGCCAGCTGGGGTGGTCACAGCAGGGCCTGGTTACTGCGAGGGGCTGCCCAGCCAATGCCATACATGCCGTGCCATCTCGGGGCCTCGCACACAGGGCCCCTCATGCGGGGACTGGTGCTCGCTGCTGAGCTGGGCCTGGAGTTGGGCAGTGGAGTTAGCTCCTCGCTCGCTGACGGAGAGGCTCCGGGCCAATGACATAAGCTTTTCGTTGTTACGTGAACCGGGGCTACTAACAGCGGCTGAGAGGTTGGAACGGGGACTGGTGGAGAGCACGTGGCACAGGCGCTGCGCTGTCACCGCCCGCGATTCTCTCCTGGCTCGCTCCGTCGGCGCTTTGCCCTCCGCGGACACTCACCTGGAGTGGCATTAACGCCCGAGGCTGGCAGGACAAGTGTCTCCATCTCCTGAATGGCGGGGACACAGAGAGACAGGGCCCAAGGCCGTCCATCACCTGTGGTTGACGTGGGACTGACAGGCAGTCAGCCTCCTCTCCCTGAGACGGGCCTGGACCTCCTGCGGGGAGAGAAAGGGCCAAGCCCAGACCACCTGGCCAGGCCTGGGCCCTCGTGGCCTCGCCAGGAGGAAGCAGCTGCCTGTTAACTCTTCGGGACCCAGTTTAACACGGGCCCAACATTTAACACCTCCTGCTGCTGGGGCGCTGGCCCGGGGTGGCGGAGGGGGCAGATTTCTGCCCTCCGGTGCCACAGTCATCATTCCAACTGGCTTCCTGGTGCTGCGGCCCCTAAGCGTGGGGTGAGACAAACCCGGTCTCTTCTCAAGCGACTCTGGTCCGACCCGCACTCCCTCCGCGGAGCCCAGGGTGAGGCCGTGCGCACCCCCCTCCGAGCCCGCTGAGGGCCACGGTGTACCCCGCTCGCTCATCCTGGTGGGCGTGCAGATGCCAGGAGACTCATCTCATCTGAAAACTGTGCCCCAGGAGCAGAGAGGCACAGAGCAGACCTTGCTGCGAGTTCCTCTCAGAACTGTCTCTGAGCATGGTCCCTGGGGCCAGGGGCGGGTCTTGCTCAGGATGACGTGGGCAGCGTGAGGGGCGCCTCCTGTGCTTCAGAGGGTGAGAGAGGAAGGAGAACACCCTGATGAGCCGTGGGCCACCGGGGTCAGATGACCGAGGTTGAGTCTTGATGTCATGCCCACTCGCCTGCCAGCCCTGTTGTAACCCACCAGTGACCTCCTGGCGTCCCAGCACTCCTGTGAGCGTGGCCTCGTGCAGCACCGCCCAGAGCTGTGGGGGTTCACAGGGGAAATTCCGGTGAAATAGGCATCGCGGAGCCGGGCGCAGAGTCCGTGCTGGGTGAACGGCGGCTGTGCTGCCCCGAAAACCCTAGAACCTCCCCTGCAGCCCCCCGGGGGCCCCAGACACTGTTCAGGCAGCTTTGTCCTGTGGCGGAGGGTCTTCCCCTCGCAGCCCACTGAGTCTCCAAAGGCAACGCTGTGGGAAAGGCCTTCTCCAGGTGGACAGCCTTCCTCGCCAGGACAGAGCAGACTGCCCTGTGGAAGCTGCTACAGAAATTAACGTTCAGCCCCGTGGCCCTGCCGCCCGGCCGAGAAGGCCCTGCTCAGCCGCCCCGGGCGAGGACAGGCTCACAGCTCCCCGCGCGCCCGCATGTGCAGGAGCTCCGGGGCCCGGGCCTGGGAAGGGCCGGACGGCGCCAGCGGCGGCCTGTGGTCTGCTCGGTGCGTGGGCTGGTCCCACCGCAGCTCTTGTCCCGTGGCATCGCCTGTATTCTCTTCCCAACACCAATTAGATTAAAGAGCGTCCAAAAGATGGTGGGGTGAATCACGAGGCCTGGGGTGTGAGGAAGAGGAAGGCCAGAAATGTGGGAAGGTCACCCCTGCACCCCGACTCCCATGCTGTTCTCTGTTTAGGGAGAAGCCTGTGGAGTAAGCCCTCACCTCCTCGGGTGCAGCTCAGCCCCAGCAAGTGGGATCAGCCGGCCCAGCAGGTAGGCAGGGCCACGAGCCCTGGAAGGCAGAGGGCAGAGGGCAGAGGGCGGGCTGGGGACAAGGAAGGAAGGATGTGCAGGGCCTGGCCATGTGGGACCGTGGGTCATGGACAGGGGCTGAGAGTAGGCGGGTGCACTCCTTCCTTCAGCTTCTACCATGAATCTGTATGTTCGCTGCCAGGGGGCAAGTGTTAGTTTTAAGAGCACCACATGCATCATTGCTTTTTAAAAAATTTTTTATATTTTTTATTGATTTCAGAGAGTAAGGGAGAGTGATAGACAGAAACATCAATGATGAGAGAGAGTCACGGATCAGCGGCCTCCTGCACGCCCCCCATTGGGGATGGAGCCTGCCACCCAGGCATGTGCCCTAACTGGGAATCGAACCGTGACCACCTGGCTCATAGGTTGACGCTCAACCCCTGAGCCACGCCAGCCAGGCCATCACGTGGACCTTGGCAGCGTTTTCCAGGATCGGGGAGGAGCAGTGGCTGTGTTGCGGGGCCTCTCGGGGAGAGGGCTGCTCCGCCTTGGCATGGGAGGAAGGGCGATCTGGTTGGGTGTCTGCAGCTCAGGTCCTGGTGTGCCCCTCCCCCAGGAGGATGCTGTGGGGGAAGCAGCCGCAGGTGGGGAGGGGGAGAATGAGAAAAGGCAGCAACTGAGAAGGTAGACCCCCTCCCTCTCAGCCCTGGACCCCCATCCTCACTGCTCCCCAGGCCCTGGCTGTGCAGGTCCAGAGGCCCCGCCTGGCTGGGGCAGGCAGGAGGGGCAGATGCTCATTGCTGTAGGACGGACTCCCTCTGAGCTCCTGGGCACCTCACCTCGGAGGCAGGTCCAGAGGGGGGGACTCAGTGGGCCCACGGGGTTGACCCCGCAGCCCGGCGAGGGGCAGGAACAGTGGGGAGCGGGAGACTCTACCAAGCAAGGGCTTCCATTCATTCTCTACTCCTTCAGAACCCGGAGACCGGTCCCGTATCACCCGCATCTGAGAAATGAGAACACAGAGAGGCTGATGTGCCCACATCACCTCGCTGGTACGTGGGGGACCCTGGGCTCCCATGGAGGCTGCGCGGGCCTCTCTGGCTCAGGAGCTCCGTGGTAACCCTCAGCCGTGGTCCGGGGCTGTGCGGTGGCTCGCACTCCCTGTGGCATTTGCCTCACCCTGCCCCTGGCTGCGCTGCTGAAAGGATCAGTAAGACAGCCAGTTGGCTCCGTGACATGCGTGCCTGCAGCTAGCCAGCAGCAGCCCCAGCCTGGCCCGTGCTTTCTGAAAGTGTGTACATGCGTGCGCGTGTTCCAAATGGGCAGTAGCGTGTGGGGAGGGGGAAGCATGACACTTGTTTTTGTCAGCCGGCTGACTGCTCAGGGCCTGGAGCCGCCTCGGCCCCCCGCTGCTCTGCCATTTCTCTCCTCGCAGTCCTGCCTGATCCCGAGCAGAGATAAAAGCAGATTTCCGCTCCTGCTCCCTGGGATCCAGGCGCAGACCCTGCAGGCAGCTGCTCCCCACCGGCTGCGAGAGCCGAGAGCTGTTCATCTTCCACAGCCCCCGCCCCCGCCCCCCTGCATGCCTCTCTCCCCATCCAGCTGCTGGGCCCACCCAGGCGGGAGATGGAGGGGTTCTCTGGACAGCAGCACCTCGAATCTGAAGGGGAGGAAGGGAAGGGGGAGCCCGAGGGGACCACGCTGAAGCCCTGGGGGAGGGGCTGCTGGGCCTGCAGGGAGCCTGGCGCTTCTGTTGGAGCCTCCAAAGTAGGGCAGGTGGAGGCTGGGGAGGAGTCACCCCGGGGCAGGCGCTCTGTGCTGGGACCACGTCAGGGGCCCGCTGCCCACTTGACAGGGGCCGCGGGTTCGAGCCACCTGTCTGGGCGCCTGTCAGCCTGTCTTCCTCCCGGGAGGCAGGGCCCTCCTGGTGACAGGGCTGTCAGGCTGAGGGCCAGAGGGCACGGTTCCCAGACTGTCTGGGCTCCCTGGCCGTCTTCACATCCTCTCTCTAATCCACGTGCCATGTCCCTGTCACTCCATCCTCGCCTCGCGCTCTGCCATTTCCGAGTGGCCTGTCTCCTTCCACTGGTCTGAGGAATTGGCAGGCCAAGGTCAGCGAGCTGTGCCGGGCTGGCTCCCAGCCCAGACACACAGCCAGGGACACCCCTTCGCGGCACTCAGGGCGGCTCAGGAGATGGTGGCTCCTCCAGGGACCCACTCCGGATGGAGGGAGGGACGGACAGGAAGGGGCTGGGGGCGGTGGGGGCCCTGGCCGCGGAGTGGGGGCGGGGGGGCAGGCCACGTGGGCGGGAGGGCGGGCTGTCCCCCGGGGGGAGGTGCAGGCTGCTGTGTGGGGAGCAGGTTGTTTACGCCTTCCCCCCACACCCAGCCCACGCTCCCTCTGATTCCTGGCCCCCCAGCCCGGGCTGTCGGCACAATGTGCCCGGAAAGCGGCTGCCCTGGGCCTCGGACTCCTCTGCACAAGGTGCCCGCTGTCTCCCGTCCCAGGGGTTGGTGTGAAGCCCACGGCCCGCCGGACACCATGTCCCCCAGCCAGAGTGCTCCTCCCCTCCCACTTCCGGGAAGAGCCACTGCTTGGAAAGGGAGCAGGAAAGCCCAGGGCTTGGATCAGGGCAGTGGGAGCCGGCTGAGGCGCGGGCGGGTCACTCCTGGTCCGGCTCCAAGAGCGGTTGTGCGGGTTCGAGAGGAGTGAAGCGCGGCATGCTGTGTTCCACGCGTGAGCTGGGGTGCTTGTTTGTGCGCTGTCAGCTGCTGAGCAACTCGTCACTTCAGAACAATCCTGGGCTCCCAACAGCCAGCCCCGCGCCCCCCGCCCCCCCTCCTGCCCGTTTTTCCACACACACAATAGCGGGGCGGTGGGGGGATCTGACACAAATGAGAGGACAGCAGAGGGAGCAAGTGCTGGGTGGGGGCCTAGGAAGCCCCGGGAGCCTCTGGAGCCCAGAACCCTGTCCCCACCTCCCGGGGGCCGGGCCTGGGCACCTCCCGCAGCTGGCTCGGCTTCCAGCAATGGGTCTCAGTCTCCGGGAAGACAGGGGGGGCTGTCCTGCCGCTTTCCGTCCTCCATCTGCATGCGCACCTCTCTGATGCTCATCTCTGCGGCCGGAGCCCAGGGGCGGGGGAGGCTGCTCCTGGCTGCCCCGAAATGCATTCGAGAAGCAGAGCCAGTGGCCGGGAGGCGTCTGGCAGGGACTGTGGCAGGGACTCAGGGCGGCTGCAGTCTCCCCGGGAGACAGGAACACGACCGGGGCGCTGAGGAGGCGGCGGGCGGGCGCAGCGCTGCTGTCCTGTCACCCCAGGGTGCAGATGCCACCTCGGGGAGTACCTGCCCCTCCCAAAGGCGTGCTTGTGTGGAAGTGGGCAGGATGGTCCTGGAGGAGGGGACGTAGCAGAGGCGCTGGCCCACCATGAGGTGGGCACGGCCTACCTGCGGCCGCTCTGGCGTGAGGGCAGGGTACCCCGCTGGCCCGCCCGCTCCCAGGGCCCCGCCGCTGGAGGAAAGTCATGCTGCTTTGGGAGCCTCGAAAGGAGAATGGCCGGGCGGCTTACACTGTGGTTCACATTAATGTAACGGTAATGATGCCACTGATGTGACTAATAATGGCTGACGTGCCTCAAACACTGATGAGCTGGGCACGGTGCCGAGGGCTTTATCAGAGCCTCGTCTTGTTTCTGAGGCAGGAACCGCTGTCTCCTCACCCACCCAGTAAGGACAGGGAGGGGCACAGTCTGCTCCAGGTCAGCCCGGCCAGGGGGAAGCCAGGACCTGCACCGGGCACCCTGATGCCGGAGCTTGTGCAGCTGTGGGGACACAAGGACCTGAGTCCAGAGCCGGGTGTGACCTGTCTACCGGGCACGGGGATGAGCGGTGGCCCCGCCCCGGTGACGCCTTTGCAGGTGGGAACCTATCACTCAAGGGCAGACCAGACTCGGCCATGAGGGACTGGTCCTCGCCTGCCAGGGAGGGGGCGAGGGAGCTGCCACTCCAGGCTCTGTCCTCAGGGAGGAAGCAGCGGCCGGGGGAGGACAGACAGTGAGGTCACACTCAGCCACTGCCGCCTGCTGCTCCCTCAGGAGTGGGAGAGGGAGCTGGAGGAGAAAGGGTTTGTTTTGGGTTCTGCAGGGGGAGGGCGCAGAGCGTGAGGACCAAGGAGGCAGCGTCAAGAGGGACCCTCGGACGTGAGCTGGAGACGAGTCCCTGTGCCCAGGGACCGCAGACCCGCTCTGTGGGACACGCATGCCCCCTGGTGGGGGTTCTACTAGAGGGCGGCTGAGAGCATTTAAGATTTGCTGAGGGGCTAGGACCCATGAGCCTGGGTAGAAATGGTCAGTCCCGTCTCTATGTGAACACACACACACACACACACACACACACACACACACACTTAATACCACAGGCAGGAGCCAGCTGACCTAAGCATTAAAAAAATATATTTCATTTCTTTAACAAGCAGATTAGGAGCCTCCAGTGCACATTGTGGGGAGTGTGTTGGGGAGCTGGGGGTGACCCAGTGCTGAAGAGGCAGTGCCTGCCCTCCAGTTAGTACAGCAGCGAGATCCCCACACAGGATGCCCAATTCTGCCTGTTCCGCAGCTCGCTGGTCATGGGACCCTGCCTTCTCTGGCCCTCAGTGTCCCCACCTGATAAGCATGTGCTGAGCCCAGCGGGGCTGTGCGGAGGACGTCAGGACTAATGACCGTCCTCGGGGAGACACCTGTCAGTAAAATGGAGGGAAGGGTGGGCCTCTGGGGCCCCACAGAGCCTCCCAATCCACAGAGACGACCGCGGGTCGCACCCGGAGGCGCTCACAAAGACTCGCCTACGCAACGAGCGTTTCGGAGCGCCGGTGTGCCAGTACTGTGGGTACAAGATGAATCCCGGCTCCTTCCAGACAAGCAGAACACGGGGCACAAGGTAAGGAACGCCGTCGCCCACGGGCAGCAGTCAGGAAGGTAACCCCAGGACCCTCAGAGCCTGCCTCCGTCCGACAGCGCGGCCCGTGGCTCGGGGAGGGAAGCCAGGCCGCCACAGCCTCGCCAAGGTGAGGAGGTCAGCATGGCGTTCCCAAGGACGTGCACACAGATGCCACGAAGGCGATTCAGCGGAGAAAGGGAAGTCCCCTCCGCAGACCACAGGAAGCACCGACCATAGAGGAAAAATGGATCCACTGGACTCGGTCACAGTTCTCGGAAAGACTGCGAGAAAATACCTGCCAAGCAAATAGCTGAGGAAGGACCTGTATCCAAAACATAGCGAGAAATGTTACAATTTAACACGAGTAAGACAGCCCATCAAAAGGGGGAGGGTTTCAATAGACACGTCACACAAAAAGTATACATACGGCCAATCAACACAGAAGGATGTTTGACATGGTAAGTCATCAGAGAAATGCAAATCAAAATCTGATTAAGTGGTTAAAATTAAAGACTGGCCGTAATAGGTGTTGGTGAGGGTGTGGGACAACTGTTAGTCTGCTTAAGAAACAAACCCACTTAGCAGCTTCCTGTGAAGTTATCCATGAGGAATGAAACCTCATGTTCACAAAAGGATTTATGCAAAAATGTTCACAGCAGCTTCCTTAATAACAGCTGCAAGCTGGAAGCCACCCAGATATGCATCAACAAGTGAGTAGATAAGAACTGTGGTATGTTCATATAATGGGATAACAGTCAGCAATAGAAAGGAAATGAACTACTGATGCAAGCCACAACGTGGATAATTGAGAGAAGCCAGACATAAAAGAATATGCACTGTACGAATCCATTTGTATGAAATTCTAGAACAGGCCAAACTAATGCATAGTGACAGAAAGCAGACCAGTGGTTGCCTGGATACGGAGACTGGCTGCAAAAATGGTACGAAGGTGCTCTTTGGAGTGACGACATGTCCTAAATGGTGACCGGGGTTGTGGTTACGTGGGTGTATACGTTTATTGGATTATTGAACTGTACATTGTAAACGGATGCAATGGTATGTAATAAAGATGACTTAAAGAGTTAAAAAGAAGCAACACAAGAATGAAGACCTGGTCCTTGTCTGGCTCACGGTCTAGTGGAAAAGTCAGACTTGGAAACAAATAATCATAAAAGAGTGAATATTTAAAGAAGTATGTTCAGCCCTAGCTGGTTTGGCTCTGTGGATAGAGCGTTGGCCTGTAGACTGAAGGGTGCCGGGTTCGATTCTGGTCAAGGGCAAATGCCCGGATTGCGGGCTCAGTCCCCAGTAGGGAGCCTGCAGGAGGCAGCCGATCGATGATTCTCTCTCCTCATTGATGTTTTTATCTTTCTCTCCCTTCCTCTCTGAAATCAACAAAACTATATTAAAAAAAGAAGTATGTTCAAATCACAAGAGTTCTGTTGCTTGCCCGAGTCGCATGTGCCAGGCCCGTGCTGGGTGCTTCCCAAGCACAATCCTAAAAGAGTCTTCTCTATGTGAGAGATGGAGGAAGAACAGCTGCCGGATGCCAAGTAGCAGTGCCTGCCGTGCCAGCGTCCCCGATGTAAGCAGCCAGCTGCTCGGGATGTGCCTACCCTCCTTCATGTTCTCACTAATAGAATGAAAGACCCCTCTCCAGGTTAAGAAATGAATGTATGCCAAAGACTCTGCTTTCTATTCCTGTGGGTTTCCGATACCATGTCTTTTTTTTTTAAATATATTTTGCTTTTTTACAGAGAGGAAGGGAGAGGGATAGAGAGTGAGAAACATCGATGAGAGAGAAACATCCATCAGCTGCCTCCTGCACGCCCCCTACTGGGGATGTGCCTGCAACCAAGGTACATGCCCTTGACCGGAATCGAACCTGGGACCCTTCAGTCCGCAGGCCGACGCTCTATCCACTGAGCCAAACCAGTTAGGGCGGGATACCATGTCTTAAACCCGGCCAGTGAAGGGAACTCAGTGAGCTGCCCACATGACCACAGCGGGCCACCTGACGAGGTTTCTCCTCTGCACTCAGAGAGGACTCCTGCCCTGTGATCTACTTGTCACTAAGCTGTGCGGCTCTTTCCATGTCAATAAACAGAGACCTTTACTAAGGAGAGTAATAGCTGGGTAATAATTCCACCAGACGTAAAACTCCCACGTCCAGATCTCACCAGCAACTGGGTGCCATGAAATCCCAGCAGCATGAACACTTGGTCTCAACAGCTCTGAGACCTTGCTTACATTCGGATGCATTCTTTTTTTCCCCTCAAAATATATTTTTATTGATTTCAGAGAGGAAGGGAGAGGGAGGTAGAAACATCAGCGATGAGAATCATTGATCGGCTGCCCCCTACTGGGGACTGATCCTGCAACCCAGGCACGTGCCCTTGCCTGGGAATGGAACTGTGATCTCTTGGTTTATCCTGAGGCTCAACCACTGAGCCACACCGGCCGGGCCGAGTTTCCTCTTTAAGTCTGAAATGAAAGGGGCTTAGTTTGCAGGGAGAGAGAACCCATTCTTCCTCCCAGTATGATACAAAATAATGTCTTCAAGGGTAAGACAGAGAAACGTAACAACCAATTTCACAAGATAGAAGTTATTGCTGAGTTAATGATTATTTGTTCAGTACTTACTGGGAGCAAAGGCAGCGGAATATCAAGTAGGCACTGTGAGGAAATTAAAAAAGAAAAAAAAAAGGTAATTAGAAAAGACTTCTCCTGCCTCAAAGGCCTCGTAATCAAATTAAGGGAGTTAAACGTACACAGATGCGAAAACTTGAAAACAAGCACCTGGGACGTATTACCGCACCGACGCATTATCATGCATCACGGTACACAGAATAACCCAGACGAAATACCCGCGGGGCAGAGCTGAAGAGCTGCGGAGGATGGGGAGAGAGCAATGCAGAAAGCGCTCCCTGGTCTTGCACATTTAACCCGATTTCCAGATCCGTGTGGATTCTGGCCCTGGCTCTAGTTGTTGTTTTGCCCTATTGTTTGCTTCAAAAATGAGGCCAGGCCAAAACCGGTTTGGCTCAGTGGATAGAGTGTCGGTCTGAGGACTGGAGGGTCCCGGGTTCGATTCCGGTCAAGGGCATGTGCATTGGTTTCGGGCACATCCCCCAGTGGGGGGTGTGCAGGAGGCGGCTGGTCGATGTCTCTCTCTCATCGATGTTTCTAGCTCTCTGTCCTTCTCCCTTCCTCTCTGTGAAAAATCAATAAAATATATTAAAAAAAAAAATGAGGCCAGGGTAGTTGCCTGGAAAATAACATTCAGAAGTACCAGTAGGTGTCACATTATTCTCTGTTCTTTTTCAAACTGTAATTATTTTTCCTTCTCGATATTGGCAGCGGGACCCATGGCACCCGGCTTCAGGGCAATTCAGAGCAGCCCGGGCCCTGGCTCTCGGGCGCCCCCTGCCGCCCGGGCCTCACCGCGCTCGCCCCAACTTTAAAAGCAGCTGAGCGGGGCGTGGGACAATTCTCTGGGATCCTTCCCTCCCCTTCACTAAAGCAACCAACCACCCCTGGTGACCCCTCCCCGCCCCGGCTGAAATCCACAGGACGATTTAGATGAGATCCAGCCGTGCCTCAGTTTCCTCACGGGTCCCCCTCGTGAGGCCCCCTCCAACCACCCCCAGCCCTCCCAGCCGCGGTAGCCAAAGCGACCGTCCATCTTCCTTTTCACCGGGCGGTAACTTCATAGATCAAGCCTCCCACCCCGGGCCCTCTACTGCCTCTGGTGGTGGCCACCATCTGCTCCAGGGTCGCGCCGAAAATGCGGCCACCCGCAGCGGCTGCTGGTTTAGACTACGTTTCCCATCAGCCCTTTCTCAACATCGCGATAATCCCAGCGAGACTGCCGAGAAGACTTGCGCGCAGGCGCGGCCCCGCCCTCTCCCCGAGGCCGGCCGCGTGGCTGGAAGTCATGGCTGCCTCTGTCCGGGCCCAGGTCGGCGCGCAGCCTCGGGCCTCAGGCCTTTGGCCATGGTAAGACTGCGGAAGCGGGAACACGGGGTCTTCTTTGGGCGCTAGCACACTTGGCCTCCCTTTTTCAGAGGCGAAATGGTGACGCCAGCCCTGGCTGGTTTGGCTCAGTGGATAGAGCGTCGGCCTGCGGACTAAAGGGTCCCAGGCTCAGTTCCAGCCAAGGGCACATGCCTGGGTTGCAGGCTCGAACCCCCCCCCCCCAGTGGGGGGCATGCAGGAAGCAGCCAATCAATGATTCTCTCTCATCATTGATGTTTCTCTATCCCTCTCCCTTCCTCCCTAAAATCAATTTTAAAAAAAAAATGGTGACGCCAAACCTCTCCTCCTCCTTACAGGGTGGTTGGGAGGATTAGCTAAGATATTGGATGAGAAAACGCTTTCCAAACGGCGCGAGGTTTTATGGTTGAAGGGAGAGAGGTCGAGTCCACTTTTGGCGGGAAGGGCCCCTCCGCGCAGCCACCTGTGGGCTGAGCTTGCAGCCCCCGCGGCCCTGAGGGGTCCCGGGTCCCCCCAGAGGCGGGCCGGCAGTGGCAGTTGTTAACTCACGTCGCGAGTGTTAACGCCTGAGCACCTGACTTCTCCCGGAGCGCCCTGAGAACCGCCCCCATCCGTTTCTACAGAATTCTGCATTTAGTAATCAGCGGGACTGGAGACTTTGGAAAGCCGCATCCTTACAAAGCACCTTACACGGTCACTTTTTTCCTTCCCCACAGGCCTGCCTTGAGCATCTGCAGAGACAGAAGCGGACTTGCAGGTTGAAGCTTAAAAGTAATGAATGGAGCCCCGGAATGAGTAAGGATGGCTGGGTGCGGGCAGGATCTGGGTGGGTCCCAGAAGGGAGGAAGCCGAGATGGTGTGAAGGCCTGTCACATACAGCGGTCTAATACTCCGCCTCGTACTTTCAGAATAAGGTCCATTCTGTGAACAAATGTTGGCACAAATCTAGAATCCGGAAGTGAGGGTTCTGTGCCAGTGTGATTGGGGGGCCGCTAGGTGTCGCTGTTTGAAACTTGGGTGGAAACCATTGGGTAGGGGGGTGAAAGGGAGCCTTGGATAGGAGTGGGCTGGCTGGGTTTAGAAGGGTTGGCTACAGCCTGAGCCGAGGATGATTTAACGTTATCCCTGTCTGAATGGCCTTCCTTGGTGAAGAGTTCTGACTTGCTGAGGCTCAGCTGTGTAAATGCCGGTCTTGAGAACAAACACCTTACCATTGTTTCTGGTAGGATGAGAAGTATGTTATCCACATTTCTCCTTCAGGTTCAAGGTGTGGGCTGTGGACTGAGAAAAGTCACGTGAAAACCATCATCTTCAGATGTTGAGTGTAAGGATCTTCGTGATGGAAATTTCTATAAATGGTGAGATTTTTAGCTCTTTCACGGACTTGTGTAGGTCATGGTCTCTCTGGAAGTTTCGGTTAGCTAGATGGCGGAGATGTGTGGGTCTTTCCGGATTGTTACTGCCCGGCTAAGGGAGGTAAGTAGTAAGGAACCCTTTGCTAGGCTCCTCGCCAAGCAGTCTCACACACAGTATTTGTTACAACTGCTGTGAGAATTAGATTAGACCAGTGGTTCTCAGCTGGGGGGCAGGCGGTGTGGCTGGGATCTGGTGGGGGCTGCTCAGTGGTCTACAAAGCACAGGACAAAAGAACTGTCCACCCAGAGTGTCACTAGAGCTGAGATTGTAACCCTATATCAGACCAACTTGAGTGATTTGAGCTCTAGTCTTGGCCAGGTACCAGGTAGCCACACAGAGCCTTATTCATTCATTTGTAAAACAGGGTCAAGTGCTTCTCGGACCTGTCTGTACGTCAGAACCACTTACGAAGTGTTACAATATACACATTCCTGGACCCCACCTCCAGCCACGGAGGAATAGATGATCGGATCTACTTTTAGCTCAGATTTTTATTACAGCAAGATTATATGACTGGCTATTTTTAACCAGCTCTCAGGGCAGATTCATAATCCTCTGTCTTAAAAAACAAAGCCACATGCCTGCTCTGCACAGAGATGAGTGAGACATGGCTTTTCGTTGCTTCTTGGCCTCAGGCACTGTTTGTGCTGATGAAAGGGGTAACTGCACTTGACTGAGATGAGAAAGACTAGACTATACACCCCCCTCCTGCCCCCGGACCCCCCCCTCCCCCCGCTCAGCTGTAAGACGCGTGGGGCTGAGGGAGACCCTGCCTTTCAAAGGGTAGGAACTGCCCTGGCCGGTCTGGCTCATTGGATAGAGTGCCGGCCCTCAGACCAAATGGTCTCGGGTTCGACTCCTGGCCATGGGCACGTACCTTGGTTGTAGGCTCGATCTCCGGCCCGGGGTGCATGCAGGAGGCAACCACTCAACCTGTCACTCACATCGATGTTTCTCTCCCCCGCTTCCTTCCACTCCAAAAATCAATGGAAGAAGGTCCTCAGGGGAGGATTATCAAAAAATAAAGGGCATGAACTGTCAGTGTGTCAGGTCTGGACACTGGGGACATCTAGCACTAGATAGGGTCAGTTTTTGCCCTTGAGGGGAAGTACCTTCTAATACAGTAGACATGGTTGAATGAGAGTTCACACGAGGGGAGAACAGCAGAGTTTGGTAAGAAAAAACTAGTTTGCATGTGCTGTGGGCTGGCAGAGTGGGGGAGCTGAGTCCATGATGATGTCGTTATCCCTGTCTGAAGGCAAAGAGGCCTTTCAGTGTGGAATGTGGATGTCTGAGACTCCGTTTCCCAAGTTCCTTATAGATAATTTAGGCCTGGTTTGAAAGTGAGTGACGAGAGATACCTGCGTATTCTTGAGCCGGTTTCTTTTGCAATTTCTCCTTGCCAGGCTAGTCCAACCTTGGTTTCGGACCCGAAACGGACCCTCCAGGAGAAGCCTCTAAGCCGCAGTAAGTAGCGCCTGGGCCTGGGCCTGGGCCTGGAGTGGGGTTTTTCTCACGTACGAAACAAGACTTTCCCACAGGCTTGTGGGGGGTTCGTTTTGCTTCCCTGCCTGGGACTTGGGGTTCTGTTAGGTGTCTGCAGTGTGAGGCACAGGACTGAGCGGCTTTGCCCGAAGCAAGAGAAAGGGTTCCTCCCGCTGTAAGTTTCCTGTGTCCGTCTTACCTGGCTTTGTCCCTGAGCAGCCCCCCAGCCTATGATGGTTCGTTATCCCTGTCTGAACCTCTCGACTGAGGGAGAACAGTCTGTTCTGAGGCTTGTGGGGGGTTGGCCCTGTGCTCCTAAAAGTGCAGGTTTTATAAGGGATCACATTGAATGGACCCCAAAGGAAACGGTACCCTGAGGCCCCAGGCCAGCGTGTCAGTGCTCTGCAGCTTGAAGACCAATGGCGTGGCTGCCGGCACACTCTAGGCCCCTGGATTAATGTCTGAGGGACGGCTGCTTGGAGATGGCAGGACTGGCCAGTGGCCAGGACTTGGCTTGGGCTCTTACTGTGGGATGAAAGAGTGCTTGCCACATCTCTCGAGAAAGCGGATGTGCTTTTTGAAATCTACGGGGAAGTCAAGTGTCTGCAGCTGTGCAGGGGGAATCCTGGGGCCCGCTGGCCTCTCGCCTTGGCGCCCGAGCCTGCCCAGCTGTTTGGTTTCCCGGTGCTTAACCCCGGAGTCTCCTAAGGTTGGCTCAGATCGCACCTGAAAGGCATGACTGGCATGTGGGCAAGAAGGTGTCAGTGGCTCTGGACATGGCTTAGTGCCAGGCTTGAAGTGGCACCGCTTGAAAGTGGGGTGTGTGGGGGCTCTATTCAAGGCCACCTGTTCGCTCGGGCACCACGGAAGCTGTATTTGGGGTGAGGTTTGGTGAGCCTGAAAACGCCCCAGCAGCTTACAGCTCAACCCACTGAAAGGGCGTGTCACTAAGTGGGTTCTGGAGCAGGTGAATGCAAATGTCCCCAGAGCTTCGTGGCTGGTCTTGACTGGCTACTTCCCAAACACTGCGACCCGTCCCCCCTGTCCGCCCCCCCCACACACACCCACACACACACACACACCTACTCCTGAAAACAAGCTGCCCGCTGTCTGGGGGCCTCACCAGCCGCACGGAACTATCTGACCGTACCCATCATGCCTTCAACACGCACACGGGCGTCCTGGGTTCGAATGCGTGCCTCTGGTTGCCTTTTTCCTAACCTGGTTGATTCTTTAAAGTTAGCCTCAGTTTGAGTCCCGCTGTTGGCTGTTGTGTCAAATGATTCTCTGGTTTTACAGGTGACCGCCCCGTTGTGCCGGCCGGATCCGCGCAGCCTCTGTTAATAGTAATGCCTGTCAAGTGTTCCCCCCAAAGGAGAATATTTCAGAGCCCTGCGGACTCCATCTTCGAAAATAGCCAAATAACCTGAGAGAAAATAGTTTATCCCATAAAGTCTTGGGCAATTAGTGAAATTGGGGTCTAACTGAGAACATTCGGGAACCGCAGCTTAGGGGATCTATTGCATTACTTGTGTATTGGCGGGGCTGCAGCAGCGGTAAAGGAAGGTAATTAACGTGCACTGAGTGTGCTCTTTTTCGGGAAGCAGCTGCTCCGCCTAGAAAAACATTTCTCAAAGTGGAATTCTTAAGTCAGTGTGTCTTGGGCTTAAATTTTGAAGCACAAATAAACATTTTCAAAGTACTAGCATTGTGGATTTCAGATTGAGACCCACGTAAGAACAGTATTTTGTGGCATTCCTTGGTAAATGAGTTTCACAGAATAATAATTGGGTTTAACTGTGCACAGGGTGCAATCAGATGTGTTGGAGTGTTTGTAAGTTTCCCACTAAATTGATTTTATGCCCCTTTAATGGGTTGCCAGAGGCCAGGTCCTGGGCCCTGGGGGAAGGGGTCCTTGCCACCTGGTGAAGGCTCTTAACCTACCAGCCAGCCGTGCAGAGACCCCCAGCCCCGCACAGTGCAGGCATCAGACTGTCCTGGGAGCTGCTTGGTTGCCAGGGGAAGGGGGGAGATCCCAGGGCTTAAGGGCTGGGCGGTGCAAGCTAGGCTTCCAGTGGGACCCTATAGAATGCCTGAGTGAAACTGCCTGTCAATTAAATTCCAATTGTTGGCACCATGATGTTCCATACGGAGTAGGGGGGTTCATTACGGGGTGCCATCCTTTTGGAGACCAGGTGGCACTATGTCTGTAACGGGAATCCCCTCAGAGGCAGGGAGCCTTCTGTGCACTCGGCGCCCCCATCAAATACCAGAACCTTCCATGGTTCTTGTTCTCTGATCTCCATGCTACACCCCTGCATGGTATGGCATGCTACTTCCCTCAACACACACACAGCGGAGATGGCCATCCATCGTTTATGCAATGATCTGGTTTCAGGTTACATTCCGCCCTCTGCGCTCCCTCTTTCTCGTGGCACTCATGTATGTGGGTCATGGTCTCAGAAAGGTGAAGGCGTGTCCTTGAGTTGAATTGCCTTGGAGGTTGCATGTTCGTGGAGGACTGGCTGGGAGTGTGCAGGCGCCGGTGATGGAGTGTGGCTGAGTCCTCCACTGACGTCCAGTGCTGCTCAGCACCTGTTGGCCTTGCAGTATGCCTGCCCCTTGGTGAGGGTGACAGTCACATCTTGGGAGTGTTATCTTCAGTTTTAAACAAATCCAGGGGAGCAGTCCATTCTCCCTTGACCCAGAGGGTTGTCTGTCTCAGACTCAGGGGTTTTCTTGGATGGGCCACAGGCAAGATAGGGTGTTTCAATGAACGGGCTTCAGTGATCGTCACAAATCCACCTCAGTGTCACCTGAGGGAAGGAGTGGGTCTCGGTGAGTTGGCTTCGGCCCCTTTGAAGGGGTCCGGGTCCCCAGCTCAGCAAGGATCAAGCTCGGTGCTGGTACAGCTGCAGGACGCCGGCCTTGTGCAGGTCCCACCACAGCGCTGCCTCCAGGGACAGATCGTGGTTTGCGTAGAATATCAGTGGCCGCTTAACTCGGTCGAAGTAGTGGTCGGAAAATTTCCAGTAGTTACTTGTGATGAATCCATAGGCACTAACCTGGACAAAGATGGCATTGAGCTGCTGTGTGCACACTCATGTCAAGTGACAGGAATTCAGGAAAGCCCAGTCCTGCCCCCACCCCCACCCCCCACCATATGCCTGTGTGAAGATGCTGGTGAACAACGGTTGCAGCTCACAAATGAGACTCCCACTTTACGGCAGGGACAAGGGGTAGGCCCAGAGTCGTGTGGCCTCAGTGTGGGTCACTGCCTGCCTGTGAAAACTGCCGAGTCTTCCCTGTGGCTCCTGTGGAACGGCCCTTAGTGACCAGCGATTGTGTGTGTGTGTGGGGGGGGGGGGGGGCGGGCTAACCCTGCTGTCCCAGCCAGTTCTGTTGAGAAGACTGCTTTCAGGAGAGCAGTTTGGTCATGGGCCTTGGACACCACGTAGAGTGGCTGCCCTGGGACGAGGGCGTGAAAGAAGGAAGTGTTGGGCAGGGGGCTGGCCTATAAAGGACCCTGGGTATTGGGTGCGATTCCCCCATGCCTTCCCTAGACCCCTCCTGCAGCTGGGGGATTCTTTCCCCCCGGGACAGGCCCAGCAGGTCTGAGGTGTAGGGCTCTGGATAAACCCAGCTCCATCCACACCTGCACTCTGCTGCTGTGGGTTCCTGAGAGAAGGCCTCTTACCTGGTCACAGGTGTGTAACGCTGTCAGCAGCATGAGGGCCCCAGTACTAGGCATATATAAGTCTTTAAATTTTGAGATAATCCGCTTTGATTTCAAAAACCTGGAAGCAAAACAGCATTGAAACAGACATTTAGGTCTTACACACCAGCTTGATAGAACAACTCACAAAGGCCACTCCCATCAAGTCTCCTGGGGAGAACTCCGTGAGCTAGAGACCTGTCTCCTTTGAACCACCTCCTCAGGTGACGGGGTGAGGGGGAGGAGGGGGCCCATCAGGAGAGCCACAGCAGGAGCCTGCTTTCTCTGAAGCCTGAGTCCAGCCTGACTGCCGCCTCCTGCCCTCGCCCCCCTGGCTGGTGAGGAAGCAGCGCGAGGGCACGGGCGGCCTGCGTTTAGTCTGAGACCCGAGTTTCCCTGTCCCACACTCTTGGCCAAACAGGAACCACTGGAGTCACTGGTGAGGTAGCACAAGAAGTGACCCCCCCGCCCCCCCCACACACACTGGTGGCCACAGGCGCTGCCCTCGGCCCTGGATTCCCATCCGCGCTCCTCCAGCAGACCTGGCCGCGGCCGTGTTTTCCTCTGCGCGCGGCTGTGACTGCTGGGCTCCCGCCTGCCCAGGCCCGCCTGCCCCTCACCTGCTCCCGGGGTGCTCCCTCGGCCGCAGCAGGTCTCACCCAGCTGCTGCCCTAGTGACACTTTAAAGGGCCAGTGGCTGAGCATCGACCTCTGAACCAGGAGGTCGCCGTTTGATTCCCGGTCAGGGCACAGCCCGGGTTGCAGGCTCGATCCCCAGTGGGGGACGTGCAGGAGGCAGCCGATCAATGATTCTCATCGCTGATGTTTCTATACTTCTCCCTCCCTCTCTGAAATCAATAACTATTTTAAAAAAATAAACAGCCCTGGCAAATAGGCCTCGAGTTCTCCCGGGTTTCCTGTTCCCCTGATTGACACCCACCGCCTCCATCGAGGCACTGAAGTAGTGACTAGACCAATAACAAGGCCTTGGCACCTGCTTGGCACGTGGCTCTGGCTGGGTTACAGCAGGTGGGCCTGAGGGCAGGTGGGCCTGAGGGCAGGTGGGCCTGAGGGCAGGCCTGCAGTGTGTGGGGGGGGGGGGGGCGCTGCCACCCGCCCACCTACCTCTCTGTCAGGTAGCTGATGAAGGCTGGATGGAGCAGCTTGAATTTGCTGGCAGGGGCTTCTGGTCCGAAGTAGGTCTGCGGCCTATTTGGAGAGGAAGCGGACGGAGCGGTTCAGGCTCTCATACTGCATGGCGGGGTAGCCGCCCGAGCGGCGGCGGGGCAGGGAGCGGTAGTAGAAGCGCGGCTGCGAGTAGTAGCGGGAGAAGGGCGTGTAGAAGGTGGCGGGCAGCACCGAGGGCACCACCGGCGGCCTCGCGCCCACCAGCACCTCGGTGGGCAGCTTGTAGGTGAGCGAGCACGGGGGCGTGAACAGGTTGGGAGGCGTCCGGAAGTTGCAGGTGGCGTTGGGGTAGTGGGGCGGGGGCGGGAGGAGGGGGAAGTAGAGGGACTCTGGGGGCGGGGGGCGCTGGGGGGATGGGGGGGGCTCGTACTGGGGGGTCGGGCACAGGGGCAATGGAGACGTGGGGGGCTGGAAGAAGGGGGGCTCCCTCAGGAAGCGGGGCACGTAGGGGGTGATTTGGGTCGGGATACCCGAAGTGGACCCGATGTAGGAGCCTGAGCCGACGGGGCTGAAGGAGGGCGACCTGGAGGAGTGCCCAGGGGGAGTCTGGGAGGAGTTTCGGGAGGAAGGCTTCAGGCCAGATTGGGAGGGAGACTTGGAGGGGGGTGGGGTGGCGTTTTGGGGAGATGCTCGAGACACGTGTTGGGAGTGAGGGCTGGGGTTCAGGGAGGGAGCCCGGGAGGGGGGCTGCGAGACAGTGGGGGTGGGAGGGTGAGAGGGGGCGCGGGAGGAGGACCGGGTGGGGGATGGGGAAGGGGCTGAGCCACCGGAGCTGGAGTAGGGCTGCTGGTTGGCAGGGCTGCCGTTGTGGTTGGTCCGGGACTGGGAGGGGGACTGGGTAGGGGACGGATTAGGGGTTTGGGAGGGGGAGCTCATTGGTGTTGGGAAGGCTTGTGAGCACCCCGGGTCTCTGAGCCAGCACCCCCAAGAGCCTGGTCCCCGCCCGTGTCACAAAGCCCACCCTCATGACCCCGGCAGCATTGTGAGCGATTGTGGGGTAATCACAGGGCGGGCGGGGCGGGGCGGGGGCGGGGCCAGCCTGGGGGTGCTGTCCTGGCCTTGGAGGGGCTAACCTTTAAGGAGCCCCTTAGAAGCGCCCTTCCCGGGCTGGGGGAGCTCGGAGATAGGCGGGGACATTGTGTGGCCCGGGGTCGGGTAGACTTCCCAGGACCCACTCAGAGAAACGGTCAGCAGCGCCGGGCGAGGGCCGGGCTGAGGGCCAGGACGTGGCTCAAGAGCTGGACACAGGCCTCTGCCCAGGAAGCGGGAGACCAGACAGAGTGCCCTTTGTTCCCGCTCCCAGGACGCCGGCCACATGGCCAGTCTTGGGAGGGTGCCGCCAGGAGGAGTGGCGTGGAGACAGCCTCCGCTTCCTCCCGGCTGGTGGCAGGCTGGTTTGGGGACAGCAGCCTGGAGCTCAGAAGCCAGGTCTGCCTGCTCCCTTCCGGAAAGCGGCCCCTCGAGCCTGCAGCCAGCGGACCAGGAGGGCCGGGGCGTGAGGCTTAGCTGGGCTCTCCTGGGGGGGGGGAACAGCACCCCGAGCTCCGGGAGCTGCTCCTGCCCTCGCCCACCTCCCTCCTGACGGGGTCTCCGGGGCAGCGACGGCCACGGCCTCACCACGCCCTGCCCTGCGTGGCTGCTCACCTGTCACCTTTATCGGTGCCACTGGGGACGGGCACACCCAGAATGGCCGATCGCAGCATCACATAGTCACGGAGGTCTGAGGGGATGAAGATGTAGCGCAGGTCCTGTCGGGACAGCAGGGACCCGAGCCCGGGTGGGAACAAGGCCACGGCTGGTCCTGCTCCGCAGGGACGGCCTCCACCCAGCCCTGCCCGCCAGGCGTTCTCTCCTGCGCCCGCAGCGCCACCGCAGGATCTGGTGGTGCGGCACCGGCTCACAAATCCTGGGGTGCCCTGCCCTCCGAGGACGGGCCAGGCTCAGTGGCGAGGAGCCACGTGTTTCTAATGAGGAAACCACGCGTGGCGGTGTGCGATTGGGACCAGGCGTGGAAGGCCCTGCCCCCTCCTCGGGTCACCCCCTCGTGACGTTAGCTGCCGTCATGAGGACGCCAGCAGCCATAGCGGGCCCATGCGACAAGGGCCTTCCTTCCGATGACTGCAGCCGCCTGAGAGGCCCTGAGCCCAAACACTTAGCTAAGGGGCTTCCAATTCCTGACTCGGGGAAATTGTCAGATTGTAAACGTGTGTTGTTTAAAGCTACTAATACCCGGCTGCTGTGGCGCAGGGGTTGAGCGTGGGCCTATGAACCAGGAGGTCACGGTTCGATTCCCGGTCAGGGCACAGGCCCGGGTTGTGGGCTCCATCCCCAGTAGGGGGGTGTGCAGGAGGCAGTGGATCAGTGATTCTCTCTCATCATTGATGTTTCTCTCTCTTCCTCTCTGAAATCAATAAGGACATATTAAAAAATAAGTAAATCAAGCTACCAAGTGTGGGGGGTATTTTGTTAATGCAGCAGCGGGTAACTCATACAGGCACTGTGGCCACATCAGAAATGCAGCTGCCCCACTTGGTTCTGTCACGAGCCTAGAGAAGTTCTACTGAGAGACGGGGGCAGAGACACTGTGGCTAGGACACTCCTTCATTTCCTTCTCAGAGGAGGAAGCTTCTAGAAACCCAACCCAGCTCCATAGAGCATGACGGGACCCCTTATCCTGGGATCTCCTAACCTGCATGGGGCACCCAGACCTTCTTGAGGGGAAGTGTGTTGTTCTAGAAACTGGGTGTGGTTGAAGGAGGCTGGAGGTAGCAGGTGCTCCCCCCAGCCATGACTCTGGGCACGTTCCTCAGTCTCGTTGAACCTCGGCTCCCTGCACAGGCCGCTGTGGGGATTCAGAAGGCACACCCGCTATTCTGGGGGCAGCATGGGAGACTGGGAACCCCAGGTCTGCGCCGGAGGGGCCCTGCACCGCTGCAGCTGGAGATGGGCTGCTCTGATGGCGAGGTGGCGCCAGTCAATGCCCTTCCCTGTGAGGCGCCTGGAGGGGAGCTGGGTTTGGACCCCAGTGGTCTCTGGGCTCTGAGCCTGAGCCTCCTCACCAGGCAGGGGGCTGGGCATGTGGAGGGTGCCTAACCCCCCCTTGGCTCTCACTAAATGCCAGCCGTTCACCCCAGCCGGAAGTGGTGCAGTGCCGCCTGAAGCAGTGGGCATCCCTGCCCAGGCCCCCTCCTCAGCTCCATCCCCGCGCCCACGGTCCTGGCATAGCTGCGCAGCCAGTAGCCGGGGCTCAGGAACCCTGGGCTTCCCCGTGGAGGGGGCTCCGGGAACCGTGGCGCCCCTCAGGCCTCACCTGTCCGCGTGGCACGGAGGTGAAGCCCTCGGTGCTGTAGGCGATGAGCGAGTTCTTCATCGTGTTCACAGTGAAACCGTAGAAGGAGGTCTTGGTGCCCACATCCTTCTCGAAGCCTTTGATCACAGCACCATTGAGTCTGGTCCAAACAGAGCCCATTGGCCTGGCGGTCACCCCACCCTGTGTGGGACTCCCACCCCCAGGCTCCGCCACACCCGTCCCAGCCTCACGGACCACTCCCCGGGCCACGGCAGCACCAGCACCCACTCCTCCAGACTTCAAGGGACGCCCTGTGCAGTGGGCACATCTGTCCTGGCGGTTCCTTCCCCTCAGGTGCCGTGGCATGTCTGTCTGCACGTGCCTGTGTCCATGCCTGTCTGCCTGTAACAACTGCAGAGCCGCCTGGGGCTGCTGCGTGGCCCACACCGTGGAGGATGCTCCCTCGGGGGGCAGCTCCTCTCCGCTCCTCCCTGCCCCTCTCCCCTCCTCCCTGCCCCTCTCCCCTCCTCCCTGCCCCTGCTCTGCATACCTGAACACGTAGTCGTGGGCATCGATGTTGAGACCCTGGCGGGAGCCGTTCAGGATGCCCCCGTTACCCACCACGGCGCACCGGATGCAGGCCCCGCGCGGCTCCCTGGAGCCTAGCAGCTGGGCGCTCTCGGAGCTGTTCAGAAGGCTCAGGGTGGAGGCGATGTCTGTGGGGCGGGAGGGGGACCTCATGCAGAGGCTGGCATCCGGACAACAGCCCCCCCAGGAGGCACAGAGGGTGGGAGGGGTGCAATGCCAGTGGGGCCTGAGGAGGGAAAAGGGGCCGGTGGGGGACAGGTGTGGCTGTGCCCGAGGTGCCTCTGGAGACTGTGTTCCAGGAGGAATAACCTGGGCATGGGGGTGGGGGCGGAGCTAACGGGGAGGGTCTGACAGCAGCACAGTCGGCAGGCTGCTTGGGGCCCCATGCCCTGTCTCAGCCAACTTTATGCCAGGGAGGCCCCGGATGGTGAGAGTCCTGGGGGTGGGCGGGGAGCCAAGCCCCTCTTGCTGAGCCCCTGGAAAGTAAGCAGGAGTCGCATAGCTTGGGGGTGGAGCTCAGGTCCTCCTGGGAGGAAAGGGACACGGGCGGGGGTCCCACATCCCAGTGCTGTGAGGGCAGGAAGGTCTGGGCATCAGGGCCAACAGCCTGAGGAAGCGACCCACCAGCTGGGGCCAGAGGGCTGAGGGTTACCTTGGCGGGGGAGCCCCTGCCAGCCGTAGGGGGCTCTGCGCTGGCTCAGGCTGTCCCAGAGCTCCTGGGAGAAGAGGCCCCCGGCCAGCAGCACTGGCTGGGAGAAGTTGAACAGAGCTCGGAAGTGGGGGTGCTGCTGAATGGCCCGAGCGAGCGAGTGTCTGCAGGGCCTGCTCTGTGGGTGAGAAGATGAGAGGCCTGAACTCGGGGCTGGGGTGGGTGGGAGCCTTCCAGGAGCTCGAAGGCCCCACGGGGTTGGGAGGGAAGTGGTGGCCTCCCTCCTCCAGACTTGGGGATCAGAGAGCTTTGTGGGTTTCCCCTGCCCAGCCCCCTAGATGCCACATCTCTGTGGCCTGCTGGCTCTGCCTCCTGCCCCTGCACCTGCACTTCCGGGGGAAACTTCGGGGTGTTTTCCCATGAACGGGTGAGACCTGCCCGCCTTTGGAGGAGGCGTGCCAGCTGAGTCTCTGGGATCCTCGGCCTGGATCGAAGCCTGTGATTTATCCTGTGAGCTCTGGCATCTTCACTGCGGGGCTGGCGAGACAGGGCTGCGGGAGACGCAAGCGTGTCTTTCTTCCAGCCGCTGCTCACGCTGCGTTGAACGGTGTCTTCCCGAAGTCCCTGTCTGCCCAGACCCTCGGAACGCGGCCTATTTGGAAGTGGGGCCTGTGCAGATGTAGGTTGTTGAGATGTCACACTGCATTCAGGTGGGCCCCAAGTTCAGTGCCCCTCTAAGGGAGGCCATGTGTTGACAGGCAGAGAGTGAGTGACGCAGCTCCAAGCCGAGGAGGCCTGGAGCCCCAGGAGGTGCAGGAGGCCAGGACGGGTCCCCCAGACAGTCCTGCAGACGCCTGGGTGTCAGACTTCTGCCTCCAGGACTGCGAGAAACAATGTCTCTCATTTTAAGCCACCGCGTTGGCTCATGTGCTCCAGAAGCCCTAGGAAACTGAAGCATAGTAACCTCCATCTTGGGTAAAATCTGCTGTTTGAAATTTTAACCCTGCTATTCTGGCTTCTGTAAACGCTTGCTTGCTTAAATAATAGGGAAAAGAAGACTACTCCCATTCCAGAGAGGCCATAAACTATGTCCCAGACAGAGTTGTCAGTGCTGGCGCCAGGCCAGGCCTCGAGATATGGTCTCACAGCCCTGTCCCAGCACACAGGACTTTTTCTTAGAAGGTCCGGAAATCTTGTTCCAAATTTAGAAGACAGAACTGAAAAAGGTATATATAGGAAAGACTTCCTCTATTTGGGGCCCCAGAATTTGAGAATCTATATTTCCTCTGGGCCGGCTAGCTAGAGAAATGAAAAAGACTCCAAATAAATTTGGCTTATTGATTAAGGCGTCTTCTGATTTACAACATAACAAAACCTCACGGTGCCTGGGCACATGGGGACCTGGAAGGAGGCTCCAGCCCCATCCACCTGCAACCCCCAGGGCAGAGTCCCACACCCCCGTGCCTGGGCGGGGCAGCTCTCACCCTGCAGGGCCTGTTACAGTGCTGGTTGGATCCAGGGCCGTGCCGGGAAGAGCTGCGCGTGGCCGCTTCTGCTATGTGACAGACGTTCCTGTCACCGCACTGCGAAGCTGTGCAGTCAGCGCCAGGGCTTTGGGGAAACGGGGCTAGCGGCACAGCACTCGCACCCTTGACCCGGGACGCAGCCCACAGCCGCTCAGCCTCGGGACGTGAGCGCTGCTAAGTATGGCGTTTGACCTCAGAAAGCCACTGTGGAGTGGGCATCTGCGGGGGGCGGCTCGTGAGCTATTATGAAATGGCAGGAAGAGGGTTTACCACGCGATGGGGCAGGCGGAGTGTGCGGGTACGCATTGGTGTGTTCCTCGATGTCCCTTCCTGGGGGTGGCTCTCGCATGTCACCTGGTGCTCTCACTGGCGCTGGCTCAGAAGCAAACAATCTGTGCGACGCTCAGACTGTTTCCTGAGCACAGTCCTGTGGGAACTTTGGAAATCCACGTTTCATAGCGGGCGCTCCACAGCACACAGCGCGCAGCGTCACTGCGGCCCCGTCTCCCGGGCCTGTTCTCGGGGTTCCCAGAGAAAAGCTTGTCTCCGCACCAGGAGGGTGTGCGGCACTCGGGCAGCCGGCGGCTTTCCCTCAGGGACCCGACGGCGGTCTCCTTCACTGCGGCCGCCAGGAAGGTCAGGGCCAGACACCTGGCCTGTCTCACGCCTGGTGGCACATCTGTCAGCACTTACCAGCCATCTCATTTTCCAGCCTGCCTTTTCCTTCGCACGTTTCTTTATTTTACTCTTTTTATGTTTTTGCCTTGTTATATGTACTTAAAAGCTACCTCACATCCTCCTTTGAAACCGGATGGGGATATACGCCATTTAGCATCAAGCAGCTCCAGGGGGAAAGGACTTGAGGAATGTGAAGATGATCTGGCCCTGGCTGCTGTGGCTCAGTGGATAGAGCATTGGCCTGCGGACGGAAGGGACCCAGGTTCGATTCTGGTCAAGGACACGTGCCCAGGTTGCGGGCTCGGTGCCCAGTAGGGGGCGTGCAGGAGGCAGCCAATCAATGATTCTCTCTCATCATTGATGTTTCTATCTCTTTCTCTACCTTCCTCTCTGAAACCAATAAAAATGAATTAAAAAAGGAAAAAGATGACCTGGCCAAGCACTCAGGAGACGCTTGAGGACACCTGTCCTCCTGGCTGTGCGGCTCAGTGGTTCAGAGCAGGTTCTGGGGGCTGACCCCAGTGCCACCTCTTCTCCCTGCACGGCCCTGAGCGAGGTGCCTGACCCTCTGTGCCACATTTTGCCATGAGGCTTATGTCTGAGAACACAGGTCACGTGCTGGGGATGGCACCTCGACCCACAGCCGCCATCGACTCAGCTACAGAGCCGGGCCGGACGGGTCTCAAACCCTCAAGGCAAACCCGGGTCATCTTCCCAGGGTTTGGTGTCAACTCTGTGGCGAGCGGTTTCAGTGTGACTTTCATAGTAAGAAGGCATCTGGGGGAGTAGAATCTCAAATTCACAGGCCTTTTAAAGATAAATCACAGGACTTCCAAGAAATGTTTAGCTGGCTGTATCCCAGGGAACCTATTGATCCGTCCTCCTCTCTCGGGGTGCAGAGAGCCCTAGTAGCCAGGTGTGAGGAGCCCTGATGGCTGTTTGCTTCATTCTGGGGCCCCGGGGGCGGGGGTCCGGAGAGCTCCTGCCCAGCAGTCTCGTGAGAATGTCCTTGGTTTGCTCTTCTTGCCCCTCCTCCCCGCTGACTTGAGGATGCTCAGAGCAGAGTAGCGGCCACTGTACCTTCCTTGTCCCAGACTGCGCTGCCTTGGGTCCAGCGGACGCTTGAGATGCTGTGGTGTTCCTGGGAGAGAAGGCACACGTCAAGGGGTCTGGCTCCGTCAGGGTCAAAGGCTTCCGTCCCTCTGACCCTATCTCTGGGCTCTGATTCTTGCCCGTGCCCCTCTCTCTCTCTAGGCACAGAGTACTCTCACAGTTACGTCTGACGCGCTGCATCAGCCGGAAGGGAAGAAACCCCGGCAAGCAGCAGCAATGTGCGTTCACAGGGCCGGTGGTTCAGAGATGAAGATACGGCGTGTTTGGTTGCTCAGTGCTTAGAGGTCGGCCCTCTGACTGAAGGGTTGAGGGTTCGATTCCCAGGCATGTACCTCTTGCAGGTTTGATTCTGGCTCTGGTCCAGGTGCCTGGAGGAGGCAACCAGTCCATGTGTGTCTCTCACATCAATGTTTCTCTCTCTCTCCACCTCCCCCCACCCTTCCACTCTCTCTCTAAAGATCAATGGGAAAAAATATCCTCAGGTGAGGATTAAAAACAAACAAAAAAGAAGAGGAAAGCTTGCCAGCCCCCTGGAATTGTGACCATATAAGGGGGTGCCCTTGGTGGGGGGGGGAGGGGTCCCCCTGGCTCCAGCCCTCAGGGTCGCGGTAAAGGGCAGGTCTGCCACTGACTCCCGATGTCTGTAGTCCACGACCTCGGGAAGTTACTAAACTCGGAACCTGAGTCCACGCCTGGACAGCAGGGATAACCATGTTGACATGACCGATAATCCTGTCACGTGTCACCCAGTTGTGAGTCCAAACAGAGCACCTGTTATCTCACACCGTGTCCTCTAACCAAATGTTACTGTGGTTACCAGCCTCTAGGCCAGTGTCCCTTCGGCAGGGGGCAGGGGCTGAAGTTATGGCCCAGCCTCACCTCCCAGGCGGCCCCAGGGCAAAAGGGAACCTCTACTCGGGAAGGAAAGAGAGGGGCCCTTGCCCACTGGAAGGGTGTCGGGCCTCTCCGCACCCCTGCCCCCCGCACAGGAGCAGGCGGGAGGTCAGGGGTGTGCAGTGTGCGGGGAACAAAAGCCCTTGTTGTTTGCTTCTGAGCGAGGGGACAGCCGAGTCACAATGAAGTCTGTGACCTGCCTCCCTGCAGGTTTCTGAGACCCTGGAGGGCAGGGCAGAGAGAGCAGGGCGCCGCTCTCCCCGCCCAGACCAGCCACCTGGCCACCCACTCAATCCTGTAGTTCCTGTCCGTGGGCACAGCAGGGCCTCTGGGGAGGAACTGAGACGTTTCTCTCGGCCTAGACCCCGCAGTGAGCTGAAAAGCACCCGGCCGAGGCCCCATCCCTGAGACTGAGCTGATGGGCAGGCCCCTCCCGGGGATTCTAACACGCGGCCAGCCGGAGGACAGCCTGACAGGACCAGCGCAGGATGCAGACAGGAGGGGAGAGGTGCAGGGGACGAGGTGGGGACTGCCCTGCACCCCCCTAGTCTCAGGGAGGCCTGCTCATCTCTAGGGTGCCCTCAGTACCCAGGTCTCCAGCCCCTCGCAGCTCTTAGGACTCCCTGGGCTTCCAGACACACTGGGGGAGGCGGGAAGGAGTGAGGGTGCCTGCGGGAGGCAACCAACCAATGTGTGTGTGTCTCTTCCTCTCCCTCCCTCTTCCACTCGCTCTAAAAATCAATGGGAAAGAATATCCTCAGGTGAGGCTTACCCAAAAGTAAACAAATACATACATACAGAAGCCTTGCTGAGGTATAGTGGGTGTTCAGCAAACCTCCTATTTAAAGTGTATTCAATACTTTCAAAGGACGTTTAATGGTATATTATTTATTTTTTTGTTAATCCTCCCCAGAGGATGTTTTTAGAGTGGAAGGGAGGTAGGGAAGAGGAGAGAGAGAGAGAGACATCACAGGTCCACACTGGCCAGGGCTGTCTGTATTTTAAAACATCCTATATAATAAAAGCCTAATATGCTAAGTGCCCAGTTGTCCGTTCAACCAATCAAAGTGTAATATGCTAATGATACGCTAAGGCCGCTCAACAGCTCACTATGACATGCACTGACCACCAGGGGGCAGACACTCCGACTGGTAAGTTAGCTTGCTGCTGGAGTCCAGCCGATTGGGACTGAGGGAGACAGGCCGGACATGCCCAGGAGCCCTCCCACGGTCCCTCCATGGCTGGCCAACCTCCCGCATCCCTCCCCAGCCCCGATCGTGCACCAGCAGGGTTCCTCAGCCTGGCCTGTGCCCTCTTGCAATCTGGGACCCCTCAGGGGATATTGGAGAGCCAATTTCAGCCTGATCCCACAGGCCAGGCCAAGGGACCCCACTGGTGCATGAATTTGTGCACCAGGCCTCTAGTCTTTACATAAAATTCACAAGATCCCCTTCCTTAGTAGCTCACCCCTCTCCAGTCCTTTTCCGTATGTAATTTCCCACCACAAGGAGATTCCATAACTTCAGGCGTGACCTGCTGGCTAGAGCGCCCTTTATTCTAGAGGGACTGAGCGTGGATTGTTTTGCAACTGTGGGTGTCCTCTGACCTTACGCCCTGGGAGCAGGCACGGATTTTGCTTTCATCCCATTATACCTGCAGCAAGGGAGCAAGGCTGAGTGAGGAAGGGACAGGTGCGGAGGCGCTGGGGAGGCACAGCCTGGGCCGGGAGGCCTCGCAGGGCTGCGGGCGCCCCTGCAGCCCGCCATCCGGGCTCTGTCCGCTTTCCAAGGTGAAGCCAAACCCTTGGCAGGCTGCTCCAGCGGCTGGAACCCACCAAGGCAGGCTCAGGTTTCTCCGCGGGGCGCACAGGAAAGGCAGGTGCCCAGGGCGCTGGGAGGCGGCAGAGCGCGGGAGGCTCGGCCAGGAAAACCTGAATGGAGCCCAGAACTGGCCCCTGTTCCCTGGGATCCACCCCTTCGTGGGATCCAGCCCAGGCGGCGCTTATCAAATAAACAGAACAAACAGCGCGGGCGAGAGGGAGCCGCCCGGGCAGGCAGAGACGGCGCCAGCGGGAGGGATGGCCCGGCACCGCCGAGCTGGGGATCCTGGCAACGTGGGAGCCGGGAGATTTGGGTCCTTGCCCCCAAAAGTTACCGAGAGAGAGTTCCCCGCAAAAACGGGACTTGTGATCGGACGCAGACGACCCCGCCTTCTCCCCCAAAAGAGTTTCTCCTCGGGACGCAGGGGATTCACCCAACAGGCGCACGGGCAGGGCTCCCCTGGGACGGGCTGTCGGTCCGGCAGCGCGAGTTCAGCACCAGAGTGGAGGTTCAAAGGGCCGCAGCCGGGGTCCCCGCTGGGAGGCGCCCCAAAGAGGCCGAGGACCCTGGGCCGGCCCTGCCCGCCCGTCCGTCCCTGCGCCCGCCGGGTGAGTTCCGCGCGGCAGCCCTACCTGGCCCCGGGCCGGAGCCCCCGGTGCGGCCTCCCCGCCGCGGAGAAGAGGGTGAGGAGGATCCCCGAGCAGACGGCCCCGAGCAGGAGCAGCCGCCAGAAGAGCGGGCCGCGCGGGAGCCCCATGCAGCCCCGCCTGCGGGCGCCCCGTCTGCTGCTGGACCGGCCCGGGAGCCAGCCGCCTCCCGGAGGCAACGGCCCCGCCCCGCCCTGCCCTGCCCCCGCCCCGCCCCCACCTCGGGCGCCTCCCCGCGCTGCCCCGACCGGGCCTCCGGAAGCCGCCCCTCCATCGGGTGGGGCTGGGGAGGCGGGAGAGTCGCCCCGGCCCCTGGCTCCGCCCTGTGCCCGGAGGTCCTTGAACTGCGGCCGCCCTCCCTGCGCTCCCGCCAGCGTCCGGCCTTCCCGGTGCTGTCCAGGGGCGGCACGTGGGGGCTTTGGGGCGCGGGGAGACACCCCGCCTGCTGCGAGGCCGGTGGGGCAGCCCCCCTGGAAAAGGCGCTCAGGAATCGGGGCTCAGTGGTTGAGGCCGACCTAAGAACCCGGAGGTCACGGTTTGATTCCCGATGGGGCACAGGCCGGAGCTGCGGGTTTGATCCCCAGTGGGGGGCGTGCAGGAGGCAGCTGGTCCATGATTCTCTCTCATGGATGTTCCTCTCTCTCCCTCTCCCTCCCTCTGAAATCAACACAAATACATGGAAAGAATGATGGTGGTGTGCGCATCTGGGGCCTTTCCAGGGTTTGGGAATTTGGGTGCAATGAGCGGTTCCCCGGACAGCTGAGAGGGAGGGTGGAGGCCCCGGATGCTCCGGGTTGACGGTAGGCTGGGGGCGGAGCTGAGGCTGTGCGCCCACTCACTCGGCGACTGCCCTGGCGGCCAGGACCCTCAAGCCCCGCATTCCCGCTACAAAACCAGGCCAGCTGAGGTCTCGGCGCAGGGAGAGCACCGGGAGTCTGGCAGGGGCTTCCGTGTCAGCAGGCGGAGGGGAAGGGTGGGCACCTGAGCTCCTCCCCCCCCCCCCCGGCCGCCCCCTGGTGACAGTAGGTGAGATGGACTCTTCTCCAGTGGGCAGTGCTCCTGGTCAGAGACCTGAGACCTGTGAAGTTCTCCAGCGCCCCCCAACGGTCAGGAACTGCAGGGACCAGCCCCAGCTTTCTGCTCTCACCTGTGAGGGGCAAGTCTGCTCTCACCTATCCAGTTGCACGTCTTCCCCAAAAGCTTCCTGGAGCCCATGCCTGTGGTCAGGGATGGGTCATGTAGTCTCCGTTCTCATGATTAAAAAAAATGCATTGCCTAGCCGGTGCGGCTCAGTGGTTAAGCATCAACCTATGAACCAGAGGTCACAGTTCTATTTCTGGTCAGGGCACAGAGGAAGGGAGAGGGAGAGAAAGATAGAAACAGCCATGATGGGAAGGAATTATTGATCGGCTGCCTCCTGCACACCCCCTACTGGGGATGGACCCCCACCCTGGGCATGTGCCCTTGACCGGAATCGAACACGGGACCCTTCAGTCCAAAGGCCAATGCTTTATCCACTGAGCCAAACCAGCTAGGGCAAGTTTATTTCTAGGGAGAGTGGAAGAGAGAGGGAAAGACAGAGAAACATCGATGTGAGATAAACACAGCGATGGGTTGCCTCCTGCACGCACTCTGACCAGGGCCCAGGCCAGGGAGGAGTCTGCAACCAAGGTACATGCCCTTGGCCCTTGACTGGAATGGAACCCAGGATCCTTTGGTCTGCAGGCTGACACTCTATCCACTGAGCCACACCAGCCAGGGCAAAAATATATTAAAAAAAGAAAAAAAGAAATGGGATGTTTTAGATAATACATTGTAGCAACTCTGGGTACTGGTAACCCCCTCCCCGCCCCAGGCGTGTGATTTGCTTGTCTCTTTAGTGACTGACAGGCTTGTTTTTGTGAAGTCCCACCCCCACTCCCTTGAAGTGTTAGGCCCTTGATGTTGCTCGGCAGGAACAGCAGTTCAGTGCACTCCTGGCCCCTGGGAGGCAGTGACCGGGCTGGGCTCTTTCCATCTCTTTCCCTGACCACCCAGCAGTTAAGCTCCATTCAGTGCCCGCTGATTGCCCTACGTTTACAAGCTTGGCGAGGAGTTGATCATTGTTATGTTATATTAACAATGATATAGGTTATTATCTATAGGAGCTGCAAATGGCAGCTCGTTACTCAATTCTTTGTACTTTGTTTGAATATGTTTGTTTTGTATATGCTTGAAATTTTCCATCTCATAAAGTTCAATTTATTTCTTTGTCTGTATGTGAAATGGACCTCATCAGATTCTTTAGAAATATAAGGTCATCATTAAGTTGAATTAAAATCTTGAAAAGTACTTATAGACACTTTTCACTTAAGAGGTGGATTATGGTTTTACAAAACTGAGTAATGAAAACTGCAAGTATTCCATGTTCTGAAACAATCTTGTGTAAGCATCTTTGTAAAAATACAAAGATTCGCTTATTTCTCACTATCTGAAATGGCATGAATTTCAAGTAAGTTCCTCATCAAAATTTATTAGATGTGGTAATTATACATCACAGGCTGGTTTTGTCATTGCAATCAAAACCATTTTTAGGTGATTAATTATTTTATGAAAAAAAAAAGCCATGATGGACATTGTTCCAGCTGTATTTCAGGAATCTGTAAGGAGACACATTTATGCCCTGAATTGAGCTGAGCGGGAACTGAGCTTGCAAAAAGCTGATGACTGAATTTTAAATATTAGCTGGGATGTTCTAGGTCTGGGATTAGTGCTTGTGATTCAGACAATTAGAGCCCGAAGCTTTTCAAGACTTAAAAGGGTTTTAAAATATTTTTTCTATAGACCTATTACTGGGAAGTTTTTTTCAACCTCTTGGAAATGTTAATTTCTTAAAAAGGTAAATGATTTGTCAGAAATGAGCTAGTTTTGACAGCAGACAGTTTATTTGCTTATTGTATTACTCAGTGCAAGTGATAAAGTTCTGCACAGTTGTAATTGGTCGTGGTAACAATAGGAAACAAAAATTACAAAATCTAAAATGATTTTATCATTAATCTCAATTGTGCTGCCATAGTATTGTATTTACTCTAATGCATTAACTATTTTAAAATAAATCATAGTGGCCCTGACCGGTTTGGCTCAGTGGATAGAGCGTTGGCCTACAGACTGAAGGGTCCCGGGTTCGATTCCAGTCAAGGGCATGTACCTTGGTTGCAGGCACATCCCCGGTGGGGGGTGTGCAGGAGGCAGCTGATCGATGTTTCTCACTCTCTATCCCTCTCCCTTCTTCTCTGTAAGAAATCAATAAAATACATATTTTTTAAAAAATAATAAATCATAGTGGTTTTAAGTATTTTTAATCTATGGTACTTAAAAGTATTCCCAGCAATTTTTTTTATTAGTTTGGAATCCAAATTGGACCCAGTTGCCATCTTGTTCCTAAATACTTTTCAAATCTGCGTTCATCTCTCCAGCCACACTGCATGCAAGTGGCTGGATCCACCTGCAATACCGTTGTCTTCCAATTCACCCCCGTCTTCCCTTTGTCACTCAGCTCGCGGCCACTGTGACGTGTACGCGGTGGAGACTCACCATCGCGCTCCGCTGCTGGAAAATCGTTTGTGGGTCCACATCACTGACAGTGATCCCCAAGCCTGAGAGCACATGTAGAGGAAAGTCCCGCCCTCCGGGTGGAGAGACATGGCGGGAGCTAAGGATGACAGTGTACCTCATCATACGTGCACATGTGGGTCCTGGAACCACGTGGCGGTGCTTGCTTATCAGAGCCCAGCTGATGAAGAAGGCTTACAGTAAAATTTTATTTTATTTTTTAAAATGTATTCTTATTGATCTCAGAGAGGAAGGAAGAGGGGGAGAGAGAGAGAAACATCAGTGATGAGAGAGAATCATAGATCGGCTGCCTCCTCACACCCCCAACTGGGGACCAAGCCTGCAACCCAGGCATGTGCCCTCGACTGGAATCGAACCCGGGACCCTTCAGTCTGAAGGCCGATGCTCTAGCCACTGATCCAAACCGGCTAGGGCTCGAGTAAAATTTAAAAGAACATCATTAAACTAAAAACACTAAACTAAACATTCCTCATAGGCCTCTGGATGATGACAGAGTGGACAAATGCATCGAATTACATTCCTTCCTGAAACCCCACTCAGATGCTAATAAAAGAATTTTTTTTTTAAAAAAAGAATTTTTAAAAGCATAAACGCACAAAGCCGGGGAGGAGAGGATTGGAGGCCACAGCGACACAATCCCGGAAATTGAAAGCAGAGGATAAGAGGTAACGGATTTAACGTCTCAAGATAGCTGACTGCTCAGCTTCCGGTGGGAAGCCAAGAACGGAAGCAATTTGTACTAACGGTTAGGAATATCGGGCATGTTGGCAATGAGATGAAGGGGTTAACTGTAATAAGGACTGGTAGAAAGCTGTTTAGGATGATTCATTTCCACACACTTCAGCCACTTGTCTGCCCCGCCCAACCCTGGCAAAAGGCCAGAGGTTTTTCCCACTGGAGAGTTAAATGGAGTCTCGCTTGGTCTGAAGGAAACCACGCAGCATTGAAGATGTGGTGGCTCATGGAGTCAGGCATGTTAAGGGAATATGTGAATTCTGAATACTTCCAGAAAGGAAGGTAAAGGAGATAAAGAGGAGGAAAAAAGTAAGAAAAGTGATAGGAGGCCCAATACCCAAATAATAAAAGTTCTAGCCCTGGCTGGTGTGGCTCAGTGGACAGCGCATCAGCCTGCGGCCTGAAGGATCCCAGGTTCGATTCCGGTCAAGGGCACATGCCCAGATTGCGGGCTCAGTCCTCAGGGTGGGGCGTGCAGGAGG
The DNA here is from genome assembly GCF_027574615.1 of Eptesicus fuscus. Lineage (NCBI taxonomy): Eukaryota > Metazoa > Chordata > Mammalia > Chiroptera > Vespertilionidae > Eptesicus > Eptesicus fuscus. Next base: position 49,129,442 of record NC_072492.1, read on the forward strand.
CAGCTGATCGTTGATTTTCTCTCAGCATTGATGTTTCTATCTCTCCCTCTCCCTTCCTCTCTGAAATCAATAAAAAAATACTTTTAACAAAAGTTCTAGAAAGAGAGAGAAAAATGGAAGGGTACAAATCATCGATGAAAATTATTCCATAAAATTTGCCAGCATTGAAGGACATGAGTTTCCAGCATGAAAGGGCCCACAGTGCCCAGCGAAGATTCTACAAGATTCCAGAGGAAGAAAATCAAGTTACATGAAAATGATCAAGAATGGCTTTGGATTTCTCCAAGACAAAAGTGGAGACTGGAAAGCAAAGGAGCAATGTCTTAAAAACTGTGAAGGAAAATACATTTTGATCTAGAATCCCATACCCAGCCAAACTATCAATGTAATGGAGGAATAAGGCCTTTTCTGCATTACTGTCTTTAAAACTTCTTCTCTCTCTCCTGCTCCTTTTCAAAAGGAAGCTACCAGGGGACTTGCTCCACCAAAATGAGAGTAGAAACCAGGAAACAGAAGACACGGGGTAAAGAAAGGAGACTCGCCCTAACCGCTGTGGCTCAGTGGATGGAGCGTCGGCCTGCGGACCGAAAGGTCCCAGATGCGATTCCGGTCAAGGGCATGTACCTTAGTTGCGGGTATACCCCCAGTAGGAGGTGTGCAGGAGGCAGCTCTATCCCTCTCTCTTCCTCTCTGTAAAAAAATCAATAAAATATTTTTAAAAGAAAGGAGGCCCAACACAGAACAGCGTTGCTAGGCATGTGCCTTGACAGGGCATCGAACTGGTGACCTCCTGGTTCACGGGTTGATGCTCAACCACTGAGCCATACCAGCCGGACAGCATTCCCTTTAGATTTACAGTGTTTTCGAGTCTGTCTTTGTAAGTGCTTGCTCTAGGCATCGTGTTATTTGTATATATAAGGGCTGTGCTCCCACCCTTTACTGGTTTGTACAAGTAGACAAACCTGGCCTCTGTTCAGGTCCCTTTATTCTCTACCTTGCTAATACAATTGTCTTTAAATATTTCTCTCTTTTTGGGGAATTTTTATAGGAGGTGTTTTTGTTTGTTTGTTTGTGGGGCTTTTTTGTTGTTTGTTAGTTTTTTGCCAAACTGATGACATACGCGTGGGAGCAAGATCTCAAATGCTCCCCGCTGTCTTACATGTTTACTCTACACGCATTTAGAGCCGCGTCAGACAGCGCTATGTCTGTTTTAACCATCAGACATAGACGGGAACACTCAACAGGAGAAGGACATGTCCATTTGCCCATATTTGGACTCTTCCCATGGTTTTTTCTCCGTCCCAATGCCCCCCGCTCCCTTCTCGGCCCCTTTCCTTCCCGTGTGAAGACCTGCCGCTAGCCCTCCCTTCCGGGGAGTCCCCGGGCAGCAGGTTGTGTTTGCTTCATCTTGTCGGACTCGATGATCAGCGCTGCGGGGTGAGCATCTGGACCTGTGGGGTCAGGCCTCCCGCCCTGTGGTTTTCCCCAGCGGTGTCCGGGCTGCTCTTGGCCTTCTGCGTTTCCACATGCATTTTCTTTATGTTCTGTTTGATTGTGTTTAGATTTTATTTATTTGTATTTTTTACTTTTTTCTTGGACTTATTGGGGTGACATTGGTTAATAAAATTACATAGGTTTCAGTGTGTAATTCTGTAATGCATCATCTATATATATCGTATTATGTGTTCACCAACCCAAGTCAAGTCTCCTCCCATCATCACTCATCCCCCTTTACCCTCTTCGATCTCTGCCCACCCCCTTTCTCTCTGGTAATCACCATACTGTTGTCTTCCACATGCATTTTAGAATCCGCTTATTGATTTATACACCTATTGGGGCCACATTAAATCTATAGATTAGTTTTGGTGGATGCGATGTCTGAACAATAGTGAACTTCCAATCCATGAACATTGTCTATAGTTCCATTTACTTGGGGGTCTTTCGTTTCTCAGTGTTTCATAGTTTTCAGTATAGGGACCAGTGTACATTTCCCCTAAGCTTTGTTCCTGTTTGGTGCTTTTGGATGTTATTTGGAAAAAATCGCTTTATAAAATAATGTTGTTTGAAAATTTTCGTTTCTCATTGGATTGTTGCTGACACATAGAGGCATGATGGTCTGTTTCACTGGCTTTGTATCTAGAGATCTTGCTAAACTCATTGTAATGGTTTGTAGATTATTTTGGATTTTTGTGTGCATGACCATGTCAACAATGACTTTCCAATCCTTATGCATTTTATGTCTTTTCTGTGCCTTCTGAAGGGGCAGGACATCCAGGTCCCTGTTGAATAGTCCGAGTGACAGCTGGCAGCTTAGCTTTTGTCCAGTCTTGGGGAAAGATTTTAATATTTTGCCATTCAGAATGATATTTGTTGCTGGCTTAACGTTTTTGGTAGCTGTTCTGTACCAGATGAAAGAAGCTCCCCTTTCGTCCTAATCTATTGAAAAATATGGCCCTAGCTGGTTTGGCTCAGTGGATAGAGTGTCGGCCTGCGGACGGAAGGGTCCCAGGTTCGATTCTGGTCAAGGGCAAGTTCGATCCCCGCCCCAGTAGGGGCATGTGCAGGAGGCAACCCAATCTCTCACATCGATGTTTCTCTCTCTGTCTCTCTTCCTCCCTCCCAATCTCTCTAAAAATCAATGGAAAAATATCCTCGGGTGAGGATTAGCCAAAAAGTAAATAAAATAAAATACGACTGGGTGTTGAATTCTGTCAAATGCATTTCCCGCTTCAATTGAAGTCATGGTATTAATTTTCTCCTGCTCCTCTGTTAACGTGAATTACAGTGGCTGCTTTTTACCACCCCGTTTTTCCGTTGAGGAATAATTTATGGGCAGTGAAATACATCGATCTTAGTCTGTAGTTTAATGCAGTCTGATAATTGCTTGTATCCTTGGAACCCACACCCTAGCAACATACAGACACTTCCGTTACCCCTTCCGTTACCCCTCATTGCCCTTCCAGCCACGAGCCATTCCAGAGAAAACCACCCTTCTACACAGGAGCCAGCTGTGAACGTTCTCACACTTCACAGAAACGGGGCCACTCGTGTGCTGCGTGCGTTCCCTCTCACTGAGCACTTACCATTCCACGGGAGGAACACCCACCCGCTTTAAATCCACTCCCTGGGGATGGACACTCGGGCTGTTCCAGTTTCTAGCTATTACGCACTTGCCTGTTAAAACACTTTGTACAGATCTTCCTGCAAATCCCCGGTGGCAGCAACACAGTGGCATTGTCCCCAGCGGACAGTTCCGGTGACAAGCTCCTGGACAGGCGAGCTGCCTAGTCACGTGACCGCCTTTGCGAGGGGGCGGAAACAAATGGGCCTAGTTGAAATTGGGGGGGTGTGCGCATGGGGTGTGGTGAGGGAAGCTGCCGGCGCCCTGGGACTGCAGACCTGCCGCCCCCGCTTCTGGCTGAGTCCCCGGCCCGGGGCCCTGAGAGAGCCCCTCACCTCCGCACCCCAACAGATCAAGTCCTGACCTGCCTCCTTCCCCGGGGCTCCCTGGGCCCAGGTGTCCTTGCCAAGCCCGGCCCTCGCCTCCGTGGCTGCCGCTTACTTCAAAGAGAGGCCTGGCAGGAAGGGGGGAGAGAGGTGTGTGGGGGGGTGGGTGCTGCAGCTACTACCCTGCCCCACCCCTGAGCACGGCCCGGATTAGACGGATTAGACACCGAAGGAGAGACGCCGGCCTGGGTGCTGAGGTGAGAGCTCGTGCAGGAGGATTGCACAACCCGGGAGAGGAAGTTCACGTTCAACACCCTGCCGGTCACCCGCTGTGGCGGGCGGAGAAAGAGGGGGACGGGGGGGGGGAGGGGGGGGGGAAGGGGGGAGAAGCCTAACCGGGCAGCAGTCGGAGTCCTTGAAGGAGACTCTGTGGGACATTAAAAAGGCGTTCTGGGACCAAAACCAGCCCCACAACCACCATGATTTTTAAGTGAAAACGCTTTATGAGACAATATGAAAAAAGAGGGTAGTCTTCGTTGAAATCAAATAATCGGTACACAGGGCAAGAAAGAGGAAGTCGCAAAGATGTAAATTACTCAACAAACAAGAGGCTTGGAGGACAGAACTCAAGGAGAAGGTGGAGAAACATGCAGGACAGGGAGCGGGGGAGGGCGACGGGGAGGGGGGAGGGGAGGAGGGTGTCAGGGAGGGCGGGAGGGTGTCCTCATCTGACGACAGGAGTGGGGATCTGCGGGTCAGAGGGGCGGAGCGCAGCCGCTGTGCGGGGCACTTTCCCGGGAGCGGGCTCTCTGGGGGGCTCAGGGGAGAGGGGGAATGGCCCGCACTCGCTCTCTCGTTTCCAGCCCGGAGGTGGGGGCAGGAGACAGGGCGGGTCCTGTGAGCTGTGTGGGCGCGTGGAATTCCGAACACCCGGCCACAGGTGACCGTGACCGCCCGCCACGCTCTGGTCACACGCTGTGCTGCTGGTCTGGACGCTGCCCACGCAGACACCCCCCTGAGCCCCCACCCCCTGCTGGCCAAGCCTCCCCGACTCGCATCCTGCCGCCTGGATGTGTGAGTACAGCTCCTTTGCCCTAACTCTGAGGTACCCATCGCCATGGCGTTTGGTGACGCCCCAAAACAGCCAGCGAAGTTAGATCCCAACGGGAAGCGCCCGCCGGGAGGAATTCTCCGCTCCCCATGGGCCACGGGGCGCCGTCATTCAGGAGTGCGGGGCCTGCTGTTCCCGCGCCAGCTCCTCGCGTGGTGGGAGCGGGGGGGGGGGGGGGTGGTTGGCGGTGGCACCCTGGGGTGCTGTTTGCTCTGGGATCTCGTGGTGCCCGGCCTGTGCGTGTGCAGGGTCAGGAGCAGGCCTCCGTCGCCTGGTTCCCTGCCGCTGGGCCCCTGCCCAGAACGTGATGGATGATCCGTGTGAGGTACACTGATTGGCAAACAGCTCTGAGGACGGAGCACTCACCCTCAGGCGTGTAGGGTGCCGTCCCTCCTGGGAGCACAGGTGTTGGCTGGAACCTTGCCTCTAGGTGACCTTTGCTTTAGGTGCCGACAGCTGGGCCCGGTGAGAGACCGGGACCACTGCCAGTCTCCCCAGAGCAAGCCCCAGACCTCCCGTGCCTGGCACAGCCCTCCCTGCCGCTCCGTCACCCGCCCGCTTTCTGCACCCCCCTCCCCCTCCCCCGCCCCGGCCAGGGGCCACGGGCCACATCGGCACCCTGTTACCCACTCCTCTTCATGAACTTCAGAAGCCCCCAGCGCTTCCGCACTACAACCAGAGCAAATAGACGCTGCTGAGCTGAGGCTCCGGGGTGGAACCCAGGTGGGCAAGCAGGAAATGCGGCCGTGGCCGAGTCGTACTTGAACCTGTCACATCTGTTAGGGTCTCCGAAGGAGGCACGTGCGAGGCTGAAAGTGGTAAAAATTAGAAACCAGATGGGCTGAGCCCCCACATGGCGCCAGCACCCAGGCACAGGGCGTCGGAGGTTTTTGTTTTGTTTTGTTTTTCATATTTTTACTTATTTCAGAGAGGAAGGGGGAGGGAGAGAGAGAAACATCCATGATGAGAGAGAATCATGGACCGGCTGCCTCCTGCACGCCCCACACTGGGGATCGAGCCAGCAACCCGGGCCTGTGCCCTGACCGGGAATCGAACCCTGACCTCCTGGTTCCTAGGTCGATGCCCAACCACGGAGCCACACAGACTGGGTGGGAGTCGGAAGTTTAAAGGACGCCTGGTGGGCAGTTCTCTGGGCGGGTCTGGATCCTGGGCAGGTCCGGAGGGGAGGGATACTGGTCTCAGCAGATGGAATGTGGTCTCAGCGAAAGGGAATGTCGGTGGCAAAATGATCGAAAGGTCAGTTTCCCAGGGGAGGGGGTATCGATTCAATTATTTGATCAAATCTAACAAAATCCTCCAAACCTGCTGCTTTAGAAACAGGAATGTGAGGAAGGAACAATGCTGATTCATGGCCGACCGGTTGGGAACAGTGTGGGTGCCTGATCCATGACCCTGGAAAGGAGGCAGGAGAGAGGCTGTGGTTCATGAAAGACCCATGGTGCGCCCGGCCAGCGTGGCTTCGTGGTTGAGCATCGACCTATGAACCAGGAGGTCAGGGTTCGATTCCCGGTCAGGGCACATGCCCAGGTTGCAGGCTCTATCCCCAGTGTGGGGCGTGCAGGACGCAGCCAATCAATGGTTCTCTCTCATCATTGATGTTTCTATCTCTCTTCCTTCCTCTCTGAAATAAAAAAATATATATATATGTATATGTATATATATGTATATGTGTGTGTGTGTGTATATATATATATATATACATATATATATATATATAAAAGATCCATCATGCTGCACCCTTGAATGGACACATTGTGGCTCCCCTGTTGGTAAAAGATGATTTTTGGACCAGGTTTTGAATTCTTTTTTTTCTTAATTGATTTCAGAGAGGAAAGGAGAGGGAGAGACAGAAACATCAATGATGAGAGAGAATCATTGATTGGCTGCCTCCTGCACTCCCCCTACTGGGGATCGAGCCTGAAACACAGGCATGTGCCCTTGACCGGAATCGAACCCGGGACCCTTGAGTCCACAGGACGACACTCTATCCTCTGAGCCACACAGCTAGGGCCAGACTGTGAATCCTTACAAGTTCAGTCCTGGTGGGAAGAGGCCTGGGGTTTGAAAGCCCTCGGTCCAGGCTGGATTGGGTCCAGGAAGAGGGTAGGAGCTATTTAGTGTGAAAACGGCTCTCATTGAACTCTGGCCCTGTGAAGGCTTTGTTTCAAATTGGTGAGAGAACCAGGCTTCCGAGGAAGTGTCCAGCATGCATTTCTGGGTGACAGTCCATCGTAGGACAGAATGGCTTGGCGCCAGGGTGAGACCGTGTGCAGCAAAGGGATGTCTGGTTAAAGGCGCGCTAAGCGTATCCCCAGGAGTAGCGTCAGCCGCGTGGGGCAGAGGCCACCAGGAAGGCCGGGGGCAGAGCCTGAGGCATCGCGGGCCTGTGGCTGACTGCAGGAGGGAGAGGGGCTACGGCGCCATCAAGACCGGTCTCAGGTAAAGCCGAGGCTTCGGGACCCACGCGTAGGTCACACCACAGTATTGTCCTGACCTAAGGCGAGGGGCAGGGCCTTTGCACCCCTTCAGTGAGGGGCCCTGGCTTCCAGGGGTGAGGGGGGTTGGAGTACCCCTTCCTCTCTGAAATCAATAAAAATATATTTTAAAATATATATTTAAAAAAAAAAAAGAACTAGGAACACCTGAAGAAAAATAAAAAGCTGGGCACTAAAGAGAATGGTGCGCCAAGATGCCGCCACCTACTGCCCTGCGCTGGTACTGCACCCTTTTCCAGCAAAGCAGGTCAGTCGTATGGGCACTAGAAATTCTGTTCAGCTGCTCGGGGTTCTGGGCTTCAGAGTCCAAATCCTGGAGCTGGAGCTCAAAGAAGATGGCGGACATGGCTCTGGCTTAGCCCAGAGTCTCTCGGGGGGCTGAGAACATGCAGGGAGGACGGAAGAACGACGGGGAAGGAAATCGAGTTCCTGGTTGCATCAGGCGTTGCACACACAGCGGTTTTTAAAATATCTATTTAAAACGGACGCCCTGGAAGTCACGCTGCGGACTGGAAACCGCCTCAGAAGGGTAAGGGATGTTTCTCACAGGGTAAGACTGTGACTCGTGCACAGGCTTTTACTTCACGCGTTCATGAACGAAGGGACCAGTAAGGTGTGAACGCTGGTTCCCAGGAGAGCCCGAAGCACAGACACACATGCTGGAGCCCGTCAGGGACGCTAACGTGCGCTTACTAACAGGTACAAACCGGGCCACTACCCACGGGGACAGCCACCCGTGTCTCCACTGTACAACACGGGCCACTACCCACGGGCACAGCCACCCGTGTCTCCACTGTACAACACGGGCCACTACCCACGGGGACAGCCACCCGTGTCTCCACTGTACAACACGGGCCACTACCCACGGGCACAGCCACCCGTGTCTCCACTGTACAACACGGGCCTCTACCCACGGGGACAGCCACCCGTGTCTCCACTGTACAACACGGGCCACTACCCACGGGCACAGCCACCCGTGTCTCCACTGTACAACACGGGCCACTACCCACGGGCACAGCCACCCGTGTCTCCACTGTACAACACGGGCCTCTACCCTCGGGCACAGCCACCCGTGTCTCCACTGTACAACACGGGCCACTACCCACGGGCACAGCCACCCGTGTCTCCACTGTACAACACGGGCCTCTACCCACGGGGACAGCCACCCGTGTCTCCACTGTACAACACGGGCCACTACCCACGGGCACAGCTACCGTGTCTCCATTTACAACACGGGCCTCTACCCACGGGCACAGCTACCGTGTCTCCACTGTACAACACGGGCCACTACCCACGGGCACAGCCACCCGTGTCTCCACTGTACAACACGGGCCTCTACCCACGGGCACAGCCACCCGTGTCTCCACTGTACAACACGGGCCTCTACCCACGGGGACAGCCACCCGTGTCTCCACTGTACAACACGGGCCTCTACCCACGGGCACAGCCACCCGTGTCTCCACTGTACAACACGGGCCACTACCCACGGGGACAGCCACCCGTGTCTCCACTGTACAACACGGGCCTCTACCCACGGGGACAGCCACCCGTGTCTCCACTGTACAACACGGGCCACTACTCATGGGGACAGCTACCGTGTCTCCACTGTACAACACGGGCCACTACCCACGGGGACAGCTACCGTGTCTCCACTGTACAACACGGGCCACTACCCACGGGCACAGCCACCCGTGTCTCCATTTACAACATGTATTTGCATCTCCGTGGACAAGACTTTTTTATTACCACCAGTTCCCCTCCCCCACCCCACCGGCCGAGAGTTGTCAAAGAGCCCAAAGACAAGGATGGCTGGTCAGATAACCCCAGCGGCGTCCGCTAGACCAGCGACCTTCAACCTTTTACACCTCAGGACTCCCATAAACGAACGAGTGAAATTCTGCAGCACACCCAAAATGTGTGTTTTTTTGCCGATCTGACAAAAAAAACCCCACAAAAACAGATATAGAGAGAAACCAAGATGGCGGCAAAGGTAAACAACTAAACTGCCGCCTCGTACAACAATTTCAAAACTACAACTAAAAGACAAAACGTCTATCACCCAGAACCACGGGGAAGCTGGCTGAGTGGAAGTTTTACAACTAGAAGGAAAGAGAAAGGGGCACGAACTCTGAAAAGCTGAGACACAGCGGGGCCTCATAGCCAATTGTCCTGGAGGTCAATTCCTCCCAGTGAAACCAACAACAATCAAGACTTAGCTACAACAAGGCTGAGCACACAGTCCACAAAGGGGTGCACCAAGAATGTCCACCTCAGGTAACTGGGAGGCTGACCCATTGAACCATATAGGACACCTAGCGCACAAAGCTACCCAACCAACTCAGGGAAGCAGCGAAAATGAGGAGACAAGGAAACAGATCACAAATGAAAGAAATGGAGGAGAACAAACGACTGGACATAGAGTTCAAAACCACGATTATAAGGTTTTTCAAGAATTTCCTAGAAAAGGCCGATAAATTTAACGAGACCCTTGAGGATATGAGCGAGACCCTAGAGCAGGCGTCCTCAAACTACGGCCCGCGGGCCACATGCGGGTGTTTTTGCCGTTTTGATTTTTACTTCAAAATAAGATATGTGCAGTGTGCATAGGAATTTGTTCATAGTTTTTTTTATTTATTTTATTTAAAAAAATATATATTTTATTGATTTTCTACAGAGAGGAAGGGAGATAGTTAGGAACATCGATGAGAGAGAAACATCGACCAGCTGCCTCCTGCACACCCCCCACCGGGAATGTGCCTGCAACCAAGGAACATGCCCCTTGACCGGAATCGAACCTGGGACCTTTCAGTCCGCAGGCTGACGCTCTATCCACTGAGCCAAACCAGTTTTGGCTGTTCATAGTTTTTTTTAAACTATAGTCCGGCCCTCCAACGGTCTGAGGGACAGTGAACTGGCCCCCTGTTTAAAAAGTTTGAGGACCCCTGCCCTAGAGGATATGAAAAAGGACCAACTAGAAATTAAACATACACTGACTGAAATAAAAAATATTATACAGAGACCCAACAGCAGACTATAGGAACGCAAGAATCAAGTCAAAGATTTGGAATACAAAGAGGCAAAGGACACTCCTCTGGAGAAGCAAGAAGAGAAGAGAATCCAGAAAGTTGAAGATAGTGTAAGAAGCCTCTGGGACAACTTCAAACGAACCAACATCAGAATTATGGGGGTTCCAGAAGAAGAGAGAGAGCAAGACACTGAAAACCTATTTGAAGAAATAATGACAGAAAACTTCCCCCACCTGGTGAAAGAAATAGACTTACAAGTCCAGGAAGCACACAGAACCCCAAATAAAAGGAATCCAAAGAGGACCACACCAAAACACATCATAATTAAAATGCCAAGGGCAAAAGACAAAGAGAGAATATTAAAAGCAGCAAGAGAAAAATAGTTAGTTACCTACAAGGGAGCACCCATACAATTATCAGCTGATTTCTCAACAGAAACTATGCAGGCCAGACTGGAATGGCAAGAAATATTCAAAGTGATGAATAGCAAGAACCTACAACCTCTACCCAGCAAAGTTATCATTCAGAATTGAAGGGCAGATAAAGAGCTTCACAGATAAGAAAAAGCTAAAGGAGTTCATCACCACCAAACCAGTATTATATGAAATGCTGAAAGGTATTCTTTAAAAAGAGGAAAAAGAAGAAGATAAAAATTATGAACAACAAATACATATCTATCAACAAGTGAATCTAAAACTCAAGTGAATTAAAAATCTGAGAAACAGAATAAACTGGTGAATATAATAGAATCAGGGGCATAGAATGGGAGTGGATTGATAATTCTCAGGGGGAAAGGGGTGTCTGTGTGGGGGGCACTGGAAGAGACTGGACAGAAATCATACACCTATGGATGAGGACAGCGGTGGGGGAGGTAAGGGCAGAGGGAGGGGTGGGAACCGGGTGGAGGGGAGCTATGGGGGGGGGAAGGAGAAACAACTGTAATAATCTGAACAATAAAGATTTATTTAAAAAAAAAAGAGGTATAATTGTGATTCATTCGTGACGGCTGGCAGGCTGCTGTAGTGTGGTCTGTGGTCATGTTTTTATCTGCCGGTCTAAGGGGAAAGGGTCCGTGAACCACTGGGTAGCCGGGGACTGCGTGTTTTATAAATTCTGTGGCGGCACCGGCTGAGAACCGCTGCCCTGGACAGTCTAGAGCAGGCGTCCTCACACTACGGCCCGCGGGCCACATGCGGGTGTTTTTGCCGTTTTGTTTTTTTACTTCAAAATAAGATATGTGCAGTGTGCATAGGAATTTGTTCATAGTTTTTTTTAAACTACAGTCCGGCCCTCCAGCGGTCTGAGGGACAGTGAACTGGGCCCCTGTTTAAAAAGTTTGAGGACCCCTGGTCTAGAGTGAAATGAGCTGCCTTCGCCCTGACCGGTTTGGCTCAGTGGATAGAGCATCGGCCTGCGGACTGAAGGGTCCCAGGTTCGATTCCGGTCAAGGGCATGTACCTTGGTTGCAGGCACATCCCCAGTGGGGGGTGTGCAGGAGGCAGCTGATTGATGTTTCTCTCTCATCGATGTTTCTAACTCTCTCTCCCTCTCGTTTCCTCTCTTTAAAAAAAAAATCAATAAAATATATTTTTTTAAAAAAAAAAAAAAAGAAAGAAAAAAAGAAATGAGCTGCCTTCACCGCTGCGAAGAGATCATCGGACTTCAAACCCGGATCCGTTCCCATCACTTCCGCTCTTGCCTCCGTGCCGACAGCTTCTGCAGTGAGGGTGGTTTTCAGCGGAGATCTGTTCAGTTAAAATTCCTCCGTCTCCAGAAGGGAGCCCTGCCCTAGCCGGTGTGGCTCAGTGGATAGAGCGTCGGCCTGCGGACCGAAGGGTCCGGGGTTCGATTCCCGTCAAAGGCCACGAACCTCTGTTGCAGGCTCCTCTCTGCCTGGGCCCTGGTCAGGGCATGAGCAGGAGGCAACCAACCGATGTGCTTCTCTCACGTCGATGTCTCTCTGTCTCTCCCTCTCTCCCTGATAATCGGTGGGAAATGCCCTCCCGTGAGGATAAAAAAAAAAGGAAAAAGAACAGAAAGGCGCCCTGTCCGCCCCATCCCAGACAGAACCTTCGGCGACTCTCCCAGCTCTCCCAACGCCAGGCACGGCCGTCTGAGCGCGTGCCTCGTGTGCGGACAGACGGACTGGGGCCTGCCGAGCCTCCGAGGGGCCCATCAGACCCTCCGCTGGGGCTCCACGGGGCGCTGGTACAGCCGGATGATGCCCTCGTCGTGCAGCCGCTTCCAGAGCGCCCTCTCGAGGCCGAAGTCGTGGTTGATGTAGAAGACCGTCTGCTTCCACGCCCGGTCGTAGTAGTGGTCGGAGAAGCGCTCGTGGCCCGCGGTGATGAAGCCGTAGGCGCTCACCTGCGTGGGGGTTGGAGGAGAAACGGCCCGCGTCGCTCTCCTGGCCTCTTCTCAGGTCTGTGTGCGCTGTGGTGCCCCCCCCCCCCGCCCCCCGCCTCCAGGTCTGGGTGCAGGCCCCTGGGCGGCGGGGAACCCCAGAGCCGCGCCCCCGCCCGCTCCTCGCCTTGTCGCAGAGCTGCAGGGCCGTGAGGAGCAGCAGGGCCCCGGTGGAGGGCCGGTAGATTCGCCACTGCGCAGTGTCCAGGGTGCGCGACCGCAGGAACCTGGAACACCCCGGTCAGGAGGCTGCGCAGAGCACGCGCCCCCCTCACCCCGTCCCCTCCCCGGGGCGCGGCCCACCTGTTCTTCATGTAGCGCAGCAGGTCCGGGTGCAGCAGCAGGTACCGGTCCAGCCGCAGGGCTTCGCGGAAGGCCACCTGGGGCCTCTGCCTGCGGGCGGGAGGGCCACCGGGCTCAGTCTCCTCCCGCCCTGGGGCCTGGCCGCCCCGCAGCTGCTCACCACGCACACGCACACATGCACGGCACTGCTCACCACGCACACGCACGCACACATGGCACTGCTCACCATGCACACGCACGCACACATGGCACTGCTCACCACGCACACGCACACATGCACGGCACTGCTCACCATGCACACGCACGCACACATGGCACTGCTCACCACGCACACGCACACATGCACGGCACTGCTCACCACGCACACGCACGCACACATGGCACTGCTCACCATGCACACGCACGCACACATGGCACTGCTCACCACGCACACGCACACATGCACGGCACTGCTCACCACGCACACGCACGCACACACGGCACTGCTCACCGCGCACACGCACGCGCACACGGCACTGCCGGGCGGGGGTACCTGAACCAGAAGAGACTGCCCCTCTTGAAGGTCTGGTTCAGGAGCAGCGCCTCCAGCCACTCGTAGTCCCGGGTGCCTTCCAGGAAGTGCAGGTAGCGGACGTCCTGGGGACCAAGGACCAGGGCTGGGGGCCTGGCTCTGCCTCCAGCCCGCCCCCTGCGGCTCCCAGGCCTGGTCCCCCCCCCCCCCCCCCGCCTCCTCCCTGTGAGCGGAGCCTGTACCCACCGCAGCCTCCAGGCCGGATGCTCGCCGCCCGGCTCACCTGGGCGCTCCCCTCTCGGAGGCTGGCCTGCCGGGCCCCTCCCTCCGCTCACCTTCCCCAGAGGCACGTGCCGGAAGCCCCGGCTGCCCAGCAGGTACAGGGACTGCGTCAGGGAGAAGGCGGTGAAGCCGTAGAAAGAGGTCCGCGTGCCCACGTCCTGCTCGTAGCCCTTAGTGACGGCGCCGCTCAATCTGTGCGGAAGGACAGACGTCAGAGGTCAGACACCCCCGGGCGCAGAGGGAGCCGCGTGTGGAGAGGAAGGAGGGATGGAGGAGGTGCCTGGACAGCCGGCCCGCGCTCAGAGAGCCAGGCTCCGAAGGAGAGGATTGTGGGGGGGCTCACCGGAACACGTAGTCGTGGCCGTCGATCTCCTGGCCCACGTGGGAGTCGTTCAGGATGCCCCCGTTGCCCACCACGGCGCAGCTGACGCACTGGGTGCTCCCCGCAGGGAGGTCGGCCAGGAGCAGCTGCTGCTGGGCCACCGGAGGGAAGCGGGTCACGACCTCCTGCACCACTGGAAGGGGGGGGGGCAGGGGGGGCAGTCAGAGCCCCGGGGGGCCAGGGCTGGTGGCCCGGGGAGGAGGCAGACCCAGGCCGGGCGGAGGGCAGGCACTCACGGGCGTGGCTGAGCTCCATGAAGCCGAAGGGCGGGGGGAAGTGTTCCAGGCGCTCCCACTCGCTCTGGTTGAAGCGCGTGGAGTCCAGGAAGAGGGTGAGGTTGGGCAGGAAGAGGCGCTGGAGCCAGAGCGACTTGGAGGCTCTCACCTTCACGGAGTCGGGGCAGGTCTGAACGCAGGGGGGCGGTCAGGCAGGCGCCAGGAGGGCCATGGCCGGGGGCCGGGCGCAGGGGGCGGAGAGCAGGCCTCAAAGTCGGGAAGGCACCGCCTCTGCTACCTCGTCCCTCCTGCGGGCGGCCTGCCCGTCCTGAGGCTTCCCCGAGGGCGGGCGTTCTTGGCCCTCAAGGCCTCAGGCCAGGCCCTCGGTAAGCTCAAGAGAAGTGGGACAGCCGGGCGGGGTGGTCCGTGTGCTGCCTGGGCAGGGTAGCAGTTATGTGTAAGAGCACATGGTTCCAGTGTGGCCTCCTGTGGTGATTTCTCAGGGATGGAAGCGAGGGGAGGTGGGACCACTCTATGCAGAAGACAAGGTATTGCCAGGCGCTAGTGCTGGGCACCTGGTTGGACATTCTTCAATATATTCATATACATATACATCTACCTATACATATACACATACACATACATATATGTACATATACATCTACCTATACACATACACATACACATACACATACATATATGTACATATACATCTACCTATACATATACACATACACATACATATATGTACATATACATCTACCTATACATATACACATACATATATGTGTGTATATATGTGTGTGTGTGTGTGTGTATATATATATATATATATATATATATATATATATATATAAAATTGATCTCAGAGAGGACAGGAGAGGAAGAGAGAGAAACATCCATGATGAGAGAGAATCATTGATCGGCTGCCTCCTGCACACCCCCTACTGGGGATCGAGCCTGCAACCTGGGCCTGTGCCCTTGACGGGAATTGAACCGTGACCTCCTGGTTCATGGGTCGAAGCTCAACCCCTGGTTGGGTATTCTTGTCTGTTAGTCCCTGCCCCCCGCCTCCTACCCACCAGAGGATGGGGGTTGGGGGTCAAACCCCAGAGCCGGTTGCGCTCGGTCACCTGACGGACAGCCCTCTGTGGCCCGCTCCCTGCACTTTGGAACCAGCGGCTGCGCGGTGGCGTTGCTACGAAGCACACACACAGCCAGGCTCTGGTTGTCCGGAGCCTCGGGGCTCCTTGCTCACACCTTCCTGTGGGGCCGGCCTCCCCCCGGGTGCGGTGGTACAGGAAGGAAGGACGGGGCGGCCCGGGGGTGGCACCAGGCAGAGCCTAGGAGCGGAGCCTGGGAGGCGAGGGCGGGGGTGGGCTGAGTGCCGGGAGGGGCGGCGGAGGCGGAGGCGGAGGGCAGGGGTCCTGGCCAAACTCACCGTCTGCAAGCCCCCCACGTCCACGCTGTACTGCTCCTCAAAATCCCACTTGGGCTCGGCCTTGAAGTTGGCGGCCCGCAGCCTGGGCGTGGTCCGCGCGGTGGGGCTCCGGGAAGGGGCGGCGCGTGGGGCGGCCGTCGCCCTCGCGGGTGACCCTGCTCCCGTGGGGGCCGGCACCGCGGCCCGACGTTCCGGCATGGGCGTCCCTGCCGGGGGTGCTTGAGGCTGCGCCGGCACTGTCCCCGCGGCTGTCGGCGTCTCGTTCTTGTCCCTCCTCCCTTCGCTTGTCCTCGCATCCAGAGCCCGCGGTGCCCCTGTCCCAGGGGGGGCCGGCCCCCCGGCCCGACTGCGCGGGGACGGCGTGCCCACCGTGGTGCCCTGACTCCTGAACAGTGCCGTCCTGGCCGTGCCGGGCGTCCTGGCCGCGATGTGGCCCGTGGCCTCCGTGTGGCCCGTGGCCTTTGTGTAGCCCGTGGCCTCCGTGTGGCCCGTGGCCTCCGTGTGGCCCGTGGCCTTTGTATAGCCCGTGGCCTCCGTGTGGCCCGTGGCCTCCGTGTGGCCTGTGGCCTTTGTATAGCCCGTGGCCTCCATGTAGCCCGTGGCCTCCGTGTGGCCCATGGCCTCCGTGTGGCCCGTGGCCTTTGTATAGCCCGTGGCCTCCGTGTGGCCCGTGGCCTCCGTGTGGCCCCTGGCCTCAGGGTGCGTGTCCAGCGTGCTGCTCTCCTGCGCGGATCCTGCGTGGGTGGGGGCCCTCCTGTCCCCGGGGGGCGCCGGGGCCGTGGTCTCCTGCAGTGGCCGCCCTGACCGCTCTTCAGTGTCCTCTGTCCTGTGATGCCTGGGGACAGAGAACGGCTGATGAAGGGGGAGGGAGTAGAAGCGTGGGCCTCAGGCCAACTGCAAACCAGTGCTGTGCGCGACCGGAAGCAGCGTCCCCACCGGCCAGGGAGGAAGCCTCGCCTCCGGGGACTCCCCGCTGGCCGCTGGCCGTAAGGAAAGCTGCCCGGCCGGCCGGGGCTCGGTGGTGGAGCGCCGACCTATGAACCAGGAGGTCACAGCTGATTCCCGGGCAGGGTACATGCCGGGTTGCGGCTCGATCCCCAGCGGGGATCCGTGTGGGGCGGGCAGGAGGCAGCCGGTCAGTGGTTCTCTCTCATCGTTGATGTTTCTCCCTCCCCGCTCCCTTCCTCCCTGCCGGTTCTCCGTGGCTCCCGGGGGCACTGCTCCAGATGGAGTTTGTGTGGCCTGGGACCGGGCACCTTGGATGTGCGTGACTGTGCCCTTCAGTCGACCTTGGGTTGTTTGTGTTTTGTTTTTTCAAATGAAGCGTAGGGAACAATGGCAACCTTGTTCAAAGAAAGCGGGGAAGAGACGCTTTTATGTCAAGACCAGGGCTGCCAACCTTGACTTTGAAATCCAGAGCCTTGGCCCGGGCCTGCCTTTCGGATTCTCTGGAGGCGCTGCCTGCGGTCGTACGGCGGGAACGTGTGCGGAGGAGCCCGGCAGCGAGGAGTGCTGAGCCTCTCGGAGGGTCAGAGCCGGGCTCCGGGCTCAGTCCCCTGCGGCGGCTCCTTCTCTTTCTCGCTGCCCTGCAGCCCACGTGGTGTGGGGGACGGCCACCCCCCGGCGCCTGTTCTGGGGGCTGTCGGCTCTCTATGCTCCCCATGTGGCATTTTGGGGGCCGAGAGTCTCACCCCCTTGGGTCCTTTCTCCATCCCTGGCCAGGGGTCTAGGTAACACAATGGGTGACATCCTGGGGTCCACCCTATGCATAGAAGGAGGTCAGTCTCAAGGGAAAGAGGGGGTCACTGGCTCCTGAGATGGCAGACACCCCCAGAGTATTCACTCTGAAAGAATGCCACCCCATGCCCGGGATGTGGGCTCAATCCCCAGTGTGGGGCAGGAGGCAGCCGATAGATGATTCTCTCTCATCATTGATGTTTCTATCGCTCTCCCTCCCTCTCCCTTCCTCTCTGAAGTCAATAAAAATATATTCATAAAAAAATAAAGAATGCTGGCCACTGCCCAGGGAAAGCTGGCGATGGGTCTGTGCTGCTCTGTTCAGGAGAAAGACGGAGCGCATGCGCTTGGGATGGGTCTCCCCGAGCTGCCCTTTAAGCTGATAATTGAGCTTAAGCTCCAAGGGCAACCCGGAAGCCGAGGTGCTAACCCCACTTGGCAAACAGCTGCTGCTACGGGGCTGACTCCTGGATTCGCCTCCACTTCCCGTCCCCAAACCTCAGGAGGCCAGTTGGCGTTTTCCTGGCCAGCGTCCAGCACCTGGCCTGGCTGTGAGCGGGCAGAGGGGGGGCTGGTGGTCCGGTCCGTTCCACCGGTCACCCTGCAGCACCAGCTGCCTGTGGGCCCTGAGGAGACAGCACCGGGCCCCTCTCTGCGGGCCCATCGAGGGGCAAGAGACAGCGGCCCCCGCCCGACCGTTCAGCCCGGAAACCCACATCTGTTTTTATGGGAAGTCTTAGCAATGACCCGGGGAGTGACAACATGATGCCATTATATTTCATTTTAATTCCCTATAATTACACACACCTGTGATTGCTAAGGAGGCGGGTGTTTATCCGGGCATTACCGAGTCTCGGGGACGGTGTTTGCTGAGTGGGTTTGTACACCCTGGGCTGGGCTGGGCTGGGGTGGGGGGGGGGCGGGCGGGGGGACCTTTTTCTATTGAGAGCCTGGAGTTCAGAGGGCCAGGCAAATCACTCCTGGATCACGGCCAAGCCAGCAGCAATTTAATTTCCTAACTCTGACCTATTTGGGAGGTAAAAGTATAAAATGTTGCACTTTGGAAAAGAAATGTATCATTAGCAGGGGTCACACTGCTCTATTCCATAAATGAAACAAACAAGTTGGCATCCTCCTCCCTCTGAATTCTTTGTTTGTTTGTTAATCCTCACCTGAGGATACTAGTATTTTCCCATTGATGTTTAGAGAGAGCGGAAGAGAGAGGGAGAGAGAGAGAGAAACATCCATGTGAGAGAAACACATCGATTGGTTGCCCCCTGCATGAGCCCCGACCAGGGCCGGGCCAGGGAGGAGCCTGCCACCAAGGTACGTGCCCTTGACCGGAATCAAACTCGGACCCTTTGTTCCAAAGGCCAGCGCTCTGTCCACTGAGCCAAACCCGCTAGGGCCTCCCTCTAAGTTCTTTTTTTTTTTTTTAATATGTTTTATTGATGTTTTACAGAGAGGAAGGGAGAGGGACAGAGTTAGAAACACCAATCAGCTGCCTCCTGCACGCCCCCTACTGGGGATGTGCCCGCAACCAAGGTACATGCCCTTGACCTGGAATCGAACCTGGGACCTTTCAGTCCGCAGGCCGATGCTCTATCTACTGAGCCAAACCGGTCAGGGCTCCCTCTAAGTTCTTAAGTCTACATCACACGAGGGGAACCTGGGAGCAAAGACAAGACTGAATGTTCAAAGCGCATCGCCGCCTGAAGCCTCGGCGAGACAGCGGCCTTTCCCGGGAGGGGGACGCGGTGCCGCGTGGCCTGCACTGGCCCCGGCCCCGTTCAGTGACTGGGACGTGGAGACAAATAAGACGGTTGGTTCCCACCCACAAGAAATTCAGAAAAAAACAACAACTTTGGGTTTACGCCTCGTGTCCCGGCGGCTGCGAGAGGGCGGGTGATGCCCGCCGGGTCCTGGCTGAGGCGTGGCGCTGGGGCTGGCCCGCTGGGTTTGAGCTGAAGTGACAGGTGACCTTGGACAGTGACCTGACCCCCTTTATCTGTACGAGGAGGTGAGGGTGATGATGGTGTCCGCCCGAAAGGCTTGCTAGACGGTCAGTGGCCAGACGTTCAGTGGCCGAGGCCGAGGCTGAGACCAGGCCTGGTCGCCACGTTCATCGTTAATCAGCCTCCCCCCCCACCCGGGCGGCCTTTTCCCGTTTCAGACGTGGCCCGCTCTCTCCCTTTGCCACGCTCCGCTGCCAGATGTCCCGTCTCAGCAGGTGCGGACGCTGCCTTCTCTCCGCCCCACCCTGCGCCCTGGCTGGAACGAGTCTTGTCCACAGGCTGCCCCACATGGACTCGGGGGTTCCTTACCCCACCTGCTGCGACCACAGGCATCCCACGCATGCGTTAAACCTCGTGAGCCTCCTCCTCTTCGTTTTGTAAACGGATAATCAGAGATAACACAGCCCCTGGAGCCCAGGTTACTATCTGCAAACCTCCTCCAACTCTGAAATGATCATGCCATAAAAGTGCCAACAGCCCTTTGAGAATGAGTGACCTTCACACACCAAGGTTTTCTGACCTTGGCAAACCCTCCTCCCTCATGGGCTTGGTGGTTTACAGCTCCCTCTCTTTTCCTTTCTTCCTTCCTTCCTTTCTTTCTTTCTTTCTTTCTTTCTTTCTTTCTTTCTTCCTTCCTTCCTTCCTTCCTTCCTTCCTTCCTTTCTTTCTTTTTTTCTTTCTTTCTTTCTTTCTTTCTTTCTTTCTTTCTTTCTTTCTTTCTCTTAAGAATAGCTTATTGATTTTTAGAGAGAGGAGAAACATCGATGTGAGAGGGCACCTCCATTGGCTGCCTCCTGCACGCCCCTCACCGGGGACCGAGCTGCAACCTGGGCATGTGCCCTGCCTGGGAGTTGAACTTGTGACCCTTGGATGAGAGAGACGACACCCAACCAACTGAGCCACAGCAGCATGGCTCCCTTTAGTCCCAGACTGTCCTCCCACTGCCCAGCAGCAGCCTGGGGAGGAGTGTCTCCATTGCAACATTCCTATCACTGGCCTCTCTCTCTCTCTCTCTCTCTCTCTCCCTCCCTCCCTTCCTCCCTCCCTCCCTCTCTTTTTGTTAATCCTCACCTGAGGTATTTTCCTATTGATTTTTAGGGAGAGTAGAAGAGAAACATCGATGTGAGAGAAGCACATCGATTAGTTGCCTCCTGCACGAGCCCCGACCAAGGCCTGGGCCAGGGAGGAGCCTGCAACTGAGGCACGTGCCCTTGACCGAAATCGACCCCGGGACCCTTCGGTCCGCAGGCTGGTGCTCTATCCACTGAGCCAAGCCGGTTACGGCTAAGCCTCCCTTGATTTTCCACTTCTTCCTGCTCCGGTCACTGTCCCAGGCCAGATCCCCTTCTCCGAGGGCGCCTGTGGGCCTGGGTCCCTCCATTCACTGTGGGATGACCTGCCCGTGACCCCTGGTCAGGCCCCGTGGTGACTCACCCCTCCTTCCCACAGACGGACGGCTCTAGGAGAGCCGCTCAGGAGCGGCACCTCGGCCCCCCTTCCTAACGGCCCCCCTCCGCGCAGGGCTGAGCCCTTCACTCTGCGGGGCAGGCCTCCCGGGCCCAGCCCAGAGGACACTCATTCAGGTCACCGCCTGGTGTTCCGTCCCCACCACACGCCTTCCCTGGGGCTCCCGACCCTGCCACCCCGAGCCCCCTCCTCTCTGCAGCTCCCACGGACAGAGCCCGCCTCCCCCGCCCCTGGGACCTCGGCCCGGCAGTCACTCCCGGGCACCGGGCACGGTTTGGAACTCACTTGTGGGGACCGTGCGAGTCTCAGGGAACTGTCCCTGGGTCTTGGGCGGAGGCACCAACTTCACAGTCGCTTCCGATGGTGGGAACTCAGTCTAAACACTGGAGAGGTGGCACCTGCGGCCGCGCGCAGGAGCGGGCAGGTGGCCAGGCAGCCCCCCTCCTCCCTCCCCGAGGCCACACCGCCCGGTCCTCCCCTGTGTGTCGCTGGCACCCCTCCACCCCAGCCGCTGATCCTCTGCGGGCGCCCATCTCTGGGAAGGGGCATGCCTCTAACAGAACAGGTGCGAGAGAGGACGGAGCCCCAGGCCCCAGGCAGAGACCTTGGCAAACCTCCCTCCTCCTTAAGCACCGCAGGAATAGCGCTTGTGCGTGTGTCACTCTCCTGGCCTTGCCCCCCACCCTCCCCTCCTGCCAGCCGGCCAGAGGCCAGACCCTGGCTTGGGGCTGAGCGGTGGGGGAGCTGGAAGGAGGGGCAGCAGGACCCCGTCAGACAGGGAGAAGGCGTCCTCCCCTGGGAAAGCCCGGCTCTCCCGGTGACACGTCAGTGGCCACCTGTCGGGGGCGTCTGTGCGATGCCGGCTTGGGGGTCTCTGCAGGGTCGGTCAACATGGCTTTCCTGGGGCTCTCCTTTGCCCTGAGGGTCTCCTCACACAGGTCCCCCAGGACCATGTGTCCCTCTGCCCTGGCGGCACTCAGTGTCCCCAAGCACTTTCCTGGGGTCCCGTGCCTTGGCCCCAGCGATCCCGTTCCCTGTCCCCGACGTGGGCTCAGCCGTGTCTCCGAGTTCCCCAGCCCTCCCTCTAGTTTCCGTTTCCTCTAACAGACGGCGAGGAGCTTGGGAAGGTCAGGATCTTACCTGGTGGGCTTTGTACTCGGTTCCTTCACGAGGGCGGACAGGGTGAACAGGAGGAAAATCAGCCCGGCCAGAAGCACGAGCCAGCGGGCAGCGCGGCCCAGGTGACCGAGCCTCGGCAGGTGGGGCCTCATGCTGGCGGGTCGGGCCCTCGGGAGACGTCTGCATGTCCCGGGGCCTTGGCACGGACTGCGGCAGCGAGATGAATGGCTCGGGGATCCTGGCCGGGGAGTGCACACCCTTTGTCCTCATGGAGCCACGGGGAGGAACCCCGGGTGTACAGGTGCCTGCCAGGGAGGAGGAGCCGCTCGGCTGAGTGGAGGCCCAGGCCCGTCTGGAAGGAAAACTCCTTTTGTTCAGACAGGTTCCCCTTCCTTCCCTTTGTCCCGAGGCCAGCCTCGGAGCGGAGGACTCCGTGGACAACAAACACGCGTCAGGTGGCAGGAACCTCGCTTTCGTCAGCAGTTCCACACCCGTGGGGACCCCGGACGCGTGCACGGCCTCCACGCACGAGGTGAGTTTTATGACAAAAATAAGGGGACCCAGTAGGTTCGAGGCCCCCTAGCAATCTTTTCTTAAAAGACCATCCTAAAGCCCGGCTGGTGTTGCTCAGTGGTGAGCGTCGACCTCTGAACCAGGAGGTCACGGTTCAATTCCCGGTCAGGGCACAGGCCCCGGTTTCGGGCTTGATCCCCAGGGTGGGGCGTGCAGGTTTCAGCCGATCAATGATTCTCTCTCATCATGGATGTTTCTCTCTCTCTCTCCCCCTCTCCCTTCCTCTCTGAAATCAATAAAAAGATATTTAAGGGGGGAAAGACCATCCTAAGTATTTAGGGTAGCAGTTCGCAATCTCAGGTGCACAGGGGTCACCTGGGAAGCTTGAGCACATGCTAACGCCCAGGCTGCGCCCCCAGCCAATTAAACCAGAATCTCGGGGGCTGGGTCCTTTGCCGGGGCGGGTATTTCTTCAGTTCCCAGGAGGTGACCTGGCTGAGAACCACTGGTTTACGGGGCGCACCGTGCTGTCCAATGAACAAAGTTGTCAGAACCTGGTGCGCACCTGGTGGACTGCCCACAGAGGCCTGGGATCAGCCCCTGCCTCCCGGGACCTCGGACAAGGCCCTTAAGCCTCCCGCCTCCCCTGCCAAAGGGAAAGCGGGGCCCCTCCCGCGTGGGATCAGACACTGGAAGAGGAGGCCCCCGCCCTGCTGTTCAGCCTTCTCCTCCGCAGTGACCCGCCAGCGGGCAGGACGCGGGCCCTGCGCCGGGCGACCTCCCGGCCCCTCCAGGAGCGGGCACTGTCGTCAGCCCCACTTCACAGTCAAGGACACGGCCTCCGGGAGGAGCAGCTTGGCCAGGACCCCGGAGGGAGCGCAGGGTGAGGGACCAGACCCAGCTGACCCGAGGCTCCTTCTCCCCTGAGGCTCAGGCGCCTGAGGAGCCCTCAGCTGCCTGACGTGGGAGACAAAGGACAAACGCTCGGGGCCAAGGGCCCCCTCGGAGAATCATGTGGAGAGCAGTCAGGAAAACAGAACGTGCAGAGCAGCAGCAGGTGATTCATTTAGAAAACACTGCGTCCAGTGCCCAGTGCGTGGGACAGGTGCGCCCAGCAGGTGCGTCGGGAGTGAGGGGCCGGGGCCGCTGGAGGTCTGGGGAGCGGCCGTGCCTCTGGGTGCTCAGCCCTCAGTTCTGGGCCGGCCGTGGCCCTCCCTCGGGCAGCGCCAGTAAAGGCTTGAACAGCCCTCCCTCCCGGGGTGGATGGAAAAGGAGAACGGCGTCTGAGCAGCGGAGTCACCCCCAGCACCGACGGCTTCCTCTGTCCGCAAGGTTGGCCCCGCGGGGCACCGTTCCGGGGGGTGGGCCGTGAGCGAGGAGGAACCCCCCAGGACTGATCCGTCTGTCTCTCTCCCGGCACACCTAACCTGTCCGCGCCCACACGCCGGCTCTCCAAACATTTTCTCAACAGGCCTGAGTCCAGTCAAAACTGCCTCGCCCGGCCGGCGTGGCTCAGGGGTTGAGTGTCGGCCTATGAACCGGGAGGTCATGGTTCCATTCCGGGTCAGGGCACAGGCCCGGGTTGCTGGCTCGATCCCCAGTTGGGGGGCGTGCAGGAGGCAGCCGATCCATGATCCTCTCTCATCATCGTTTCTCTGTCAGAGAGTCCCTCCCTCTCCCTTCTTCTCTGAAATCAATGAAAATATATTTTTTAAAAGCCCCACAAAATTCTGCCTTTAATTCTTTCCCCCGGGTTTGCCGGCACACTTGGCACAAGCAGTTACCCTCCGCCCTGGTGCCCGTGGGCAATGCCAGGCCAAGTGCACAGGGAGGCGTTTCCTGACCCGTCGCCTGGGTTGGATTAAACAAAGTGTCTGTTTCATCTCACCGTGTTTGAAGAGACGGGCTACGGGCCTCCACCGAGTGTGGGGACCCCGTTGGCCGCCGGTGCCAGCTCAGCCACGGTGCCGACGTGTGCCTCTGCCCCTCGGGGCTGGTTGAACTTGGAGTTCTCAGAGTCAGCCGTGGAGGCGTGTAGGTGGGTCGTCAGAGTCCTGGTTTCCTGGTTCTCAGGTTCCAGCCCCCGCTGCGCTGCTCCTGGGCAGCCTCGGGCTTTCCGGGAGCTTGTGAAGCCCCATCACAATGTTTGTTTGATGCTAACTTCTACTTTCCTCCCCTTTTTCAGCCAAAGCTTCCGGCAGGAGTCTCTCTCTCTCCAGGATGTGAGTCTAACAGCGGGCGGATTCTCAGAGATAGGTAAGCTCCCGACCCTCACACAGCTAGGAACGTGGAGATGTGCTCCAGGGATTACCCCCTCCTGACGGCCGGGCGGGCGGAACGACCGATTCAGAGGAGGAGGGCAGTTCACCGAGAGGAAGGGTTCTGAAACTGAATCGCGAATGGGGGCAAAACCGGGTTTTCCACAGGGAGGAGGGGGATCGGAACCCCTCAGAATCTGCCCACCTGGGGGCTGCTCTTCAGGGGGAGGGTGCCTTGGGGTCGCTCCAGGATTGGAATTCCTGGGAAGTGTCACCTTCAGATTCCCTCTGCTCTAAGACCACCCTGACGTCCGGCCCTGGGGCTCTATAGGGCCTGAGAAATCATCTGGTCTGGCCCTGCCAAGGCCTCAGGGGTGAGTTAATGGAACGTTTGACCCAATATCAGGCTAATGTTTAAGCTGATCGTTTTGTATGGCCTGCGAATGACGTTATAAATATCCAAATGGGCCCCCGCCGGCGTGGCTCAGGGGTTGAGCATCGGCCTATGAACCAGGAGGTCCCTGTTCGATTCTGGTCAAGGGCACAGGCCCGGGTTGCGGGCTCGATCCCCAGTGTGGGGCGTGCAGGAGGCAGCTGATCAGTGACTCTCTCTCATCATTGATGTTTCGCTCTCTCCCCCTTCTGCTCTGACATCAATGAACGTATTTTTTAAAGTATATCCAAATGGCCCTTGGCAGGAAGAAGGGTCCCCACCCGTCCTGAGAGGCATGTTGGGTCACAGAGAACCAAGTGCAACTTCCTAGACGGCCGCCTGTGGGGGATGGTGGGGCACTGAGTCTTCTCTAATCGGATTCTCGGTGCCAGGCCTGCCCGACGTTGCCCCACAGGCTGACGGAGAGAGAATGTGCCTCCTCGCAGGCCAACCACGGGAGTGTCCAGGCCGTGGGTGTCCGCTGCATACCTGGACGGTGCGGGGGGTTTACAGAGCAGTGCAGCCCTCCCCGCAACCTCACTGTACAACATTTTACCGAGAGAAACCTTCGGCCCATGAGCCGTCACCCTCTGCCCGAACTCTCTTCCTTCCCCTCCCAGCGGGAGGCAACCGCCCGTCCGGGTCCTGCGTCTGTGCACCTGCCGATTCTGGACGTTTGGGGCCAATGAGGTTATGGACCGTGTGGGTTTGGTGGCCGGCTGCTGTCACTCAGCATGCCGTGGTGTCACCAGGCTTCACCCCGTGTCCTCCATGGTACGGAGATGCTGCATGGGGCGGGGCCGCTCATCGCTCCGGACATCCGGTGTCTCGGCCTTTGGCTGTCATGGACGATGCTGCCACGAGCATTCATTCCTGGGCAAGTTCCCGCGTGGAGAGGTGGCCTCATTTCTCTTGGGAGGTCCCTAGGGGTATAATTCTTTTTTTAAAAAATATATATTTTATTGATTTTTTTACAGAGAGAAAGGGAGAGGGATAGAGAGCTAGAAACATCAATGAGAACCATCGATCAGCTGCCTCCTGCACACCCTAGGCCAGTGGTCGGCAAACTCATTAGTCAACAGAGCCAAATATCAACAGTGCAACGGTTGAAATTTCTTTTGAGAGCCACATTTTTTAAACTTAAACTTCTTCTAACGCCACCTCTTCAAAATAGACTCGCCCAGGCCGTGGTATTTTGTGGAAGAGCCACACTCAAGGGGCCAAAGAGCCGCACGTGGCTCGCGAGCCGCAATTTGCCGACCACGGCCCTAGGGATATAATTCTGAGTTATATGTCAGCTCTATGTTTACATTTTTTTTGAGGAAATGCCAACGTATTTTTCAGAGCGGCTGCCCACGCCTTTCCCATCAGCGATGCCTGAGGGATTAAATGTCCACTTGAAGCCAAAATTGATTGTGTGTGTGAACTGGTATGTTGTCATTTTGTTTGTTTTACAGAGAGAGGAAGGGAGAGGGATAGAGGGATTGAAAATCCATGAGAGAGAAACATCTATCGGCTGCCTCCTGCACGCCCCCTACTGGGGACTGAGCCCACAACCAGGGCAGGTGCCTGATGGGGAATCAAACTGTGACCTCCTGGTTCATAAGTCGATGATGCTCAACCACTGGGCCACACCAGCTGGGCTTTTTGAAAAATCAAATTTGGGAAGTTTTCAGGTATTATTTCTATGAATATTTTTTCTCTCTGCTCCTTCCCGTTCCTATTATACTTTTCAACTCCACAATCTTCATTTGGTCTTTTAAAAGTAATTTCCATTTCTTTATTAACATCCTCGACTTCATGAGTAATCATTGTCATACCTTCCTTTATTTTTTTAGAATATAGTTTCCTTTGGTTTTTAAAACATATTTATAGTAGGTTCTGTTGTCTGACGACCCCGTTCTCCCCGCCCCCGCCCGCCGTGTGTGAATCACATTTTCCAGGCCGGGGGCTGCCTCCCCGTCCAGACAACCTGCTCACCTGGATTCACGCGCCGCTGCGGTTCGTCACTGCCGCACTGGTTTTCTTTGGCCCTTTGGGGTGTGCTGTTCAGAAGCAAGACCGTAGTTGGCTCTTTTCTCTATCGTCTGAAGAAAATGTGCTTGGTCTTGTCTTTCCGCTTTAGCGTGGCCTTGGCCCTCGGAAAAGCACAGGTCGCTCTGAGTCATACCTGGGCGCTTCACAGTGGAGGCCTTTATCACCGAGCTGTACCACTGCCACCAATGAAGGCAGCTGTGGGCCAAACCATACAAGAAGGACCTTTGGGTGTCGTTGAGGATGGAAGTCCTTTCATCCCTCAGCCGTCCTCTCCCTTCTCCGGTCGGGGAGGCTGTTTTTCTGCAGCCCGTGGCTCCCAGGGCATCAGTAGGTTCCACAGTAAGTGGGCTCCTTCTGCCGCCACCCAGAATGCATTTCACCCGCCTCCTGGCTCCGGCAGTACACACCCTGCCACTGTTTGGCTGTACAACCTTGAGCAAATCCCTCGTGAATGGTTACAATAATGAGTTCACAGGGCACAGATGCTATGCTAAGCACTTAAACATATATTTTCTTTCTCCCCAGAACAATCCAATGAAGTTGGTCATTAAAAAAAATCCCCATTTCACAGATAAAGTAAGTGAGACGCACAGTAACTTGCCCTAAACCACTGAGCCAGGTAGTAACACAGCCAGGACTTGAACCAGGGAGTGTGGCACCTGCACCCTGTGCTCTGTGGACACACGGGAGGGTGTCTGTGAAAGAGGAGAAGGGACCCCTCCACGCATCCACCTGAGCCATGCCTGACACGAAAGTGCCATTTCTCTGGACTCCGAAAATACCAGCATGTTTTTTTATCATGTACAGTTTTTACTAACCTTCTCCCCAAGGCTCAGTTTCAAAACGGAGACCCTTAAACAGACTCAGATCCTGCAAATGGGAAAACTGGCCTTCCTTCAAAGGGTCCACATAGGAGACACCTCACTGCCCAAGCCAGTGAGTGATGGTGGCTAAGGAATGAGAAGGGGAGCCCGGCCGGAGTGGCTCAGGGCTGAGCATCGACCTCTGAACCAGGAGGTCACGGTTCAATTCCCGGTCAGGGCACTGGCCCAGGTTGCGGGCTTGATCCCCAGTGTGGGGTGTGCAGGAGGCAACTGATCCATGATTCTCTCTCATCATGGATGTTTCTCTCTCTCTCTCTCTCTCTCTTCCCCTTCCCCTCTGAAATCAATAAAAATATATTAGAAAAGAAAGAATGAGAAGGGGCAGCAGCTCCAGGTGTGGGCGGAATCCAGCTTCTTGGCCACCTACACCAAGATGCCGAGTGGGGTTTTCCACGTTGTTCCAGAACTATGGCTAAGACTCACCGCTGAGGACCAGAGAGACGCCAAGTGGCCGAGGGCTGAGGGGGAGAATGCCCACAGGACCACCTGGAGGGAGGGCACCCTGGCACCGCCTGCCTGCGAGCAGCAGCTTCTGGAGACCTAGGAGCCACGGGGCAGGCTCCTTCCAGGGCAGGTAGGCTCACCCCTTCTCGCCCTCCCACTTCAGACTTCCGTTCCCTGGGACCGGGGACGGGGTGGGTGGGGTGGGGGGGGGGGCTGACAGGAAGCCAGGACTGGTTTGCACAGACAGCACTTCAGAAGTTTGTTCTTTCAGACAATTCCCAAGAATAAGAGGGAGGATTGCCGACTGAGAGAGAGCCGCCGTTCCCATGAGTCAGGAGCCCTTCCCACGACGGTGGGACAGGTTCTGCCATGAGCTGCGGCCTCCGGGGAGGCCCAGGCGTGCCGGGCGGCCTGGGACAGAGCCCGTCTCCGCAGCTCCTCCCGCAGCTCCCCCCGCAGCTCCCCCCGCAGCTCCCGGCTCTGTGTGCTTGTTGCTTAATTGCCGCCTTTGTGCCGTTTAAACACCTGTTTCAGTGGGTGCTCTGAGCCCTCCATAGCCACCGGGAGGCCCGGTTCTGTTTGCCTTCCCGGGAGTGTCAATAAAGTTAGATAAGAAAAACACAAACACACACCTCCCAAGCCGTAAAGTCATAAAGTCTGTCTGAAAACACGAGTCGGAAAGCTCATTTTGAGATGAGCTACCCGCAAAGCCTCTCCAGCGGGCAAGGGCCACGTGCCCCCGGCTTTCCTCGCTGCAAAAACTGGCCCACGCAGGCCGCCTTGGAGCAGCTGTTCCCGCAGGTGAGGGGGTCGCGGTCGGAGAGACAGATGTCGCCCACCTGCCCGCGGCCCCTCTCACACACGTCCCGTCCCACCAGTGGCGGCAGCAGCATTCAGTTCCCGCCTCTAAAGACCATCGCCCGCCCAGGGAGGAGGGCACACTTCCCTGCCAGCCCCTGCCAGGCGCGGGGTGGCGTCCTGTGCTCCGGGGCCACTCGCCTCGGCCGCCTCCCGCCTCCGGGGCTCCAGTGCCCGCTGCCTGTCCTTCTTCCTCTCAAATCTGCCAGAAGTGGTTCCTCTCAGTGTGGACGCTGACCTCTGACCCTGCAGCGTGAGTGGAGAACAGAAGCTGCAGTGCTCCTGGTGGTGTCCCCCTACCTCTACCCTCCCCCCACCCCGACCGTTGGCGCCCCGTGGTGTCCGCATCCGCAGTATTGTGTCCTCTTGCACGCAGGCACGTGCTCCTGTCCTACCCCCACCCCCGCCCCCATAAGAGTCAATGTTTGGTTTTATTTATTTACTTTCGTTAATCCTGCCTCCCGCACACACCCGGGGCTGGGGATGGAGCCTGCAACTGAGGTACATGCATGCCCTTGACTGGAATCGAACCCGAGACCCTTCACTCCACGGGCCAATGCTCTAACCATTGAGCCAAAGCAGCCCGGGCTTCCTCGCTCGTTTTTAATATGGTTCCTATTTATATTACGATGCCTATTTATATTAGGTGGGTGGGGCGGATAGTCGAAACGGTAGGTGACTTACAGGATGTGTTCTCGGGGAGGGAGCTTGGCGCTTTGGGACCGGTCAAAGCGGTGTGGGTGTGGAGACCCATCGGCCTGGCCAGCCCTTCCTCCAACAAGTCATCTCGCCAGAGGGGTCCGTGCTCCAGGGACCCACCAGCCCCGGTGTGCAGCACCCCGAACCCCGCACTCCACGGGGCTGTGTGTTCCCTCATCAGCCCAGGCTTCTCCTGGGCCAGAGGTCCGCCCCCACACTCGGCAGCCAGCCTGAGGGACTTCAGTGCCGCCTGTGACTTACCCACCTGCCCCCTGGACTAGTCGCTGGCGGAGTCACTTAGCCACTCCATGGCTCAGCTTTCTTTTCTGTAAAAGTCAAATCATCATCATCATCATCATCATCATCATGGTGGCTGCATCGATGTCCCACTCAGAGCCCCCCTCCACTGGCCACCCCTAAGCGGGAGCCGCCTCACTGGACAGAGAGGGCCTGCGGGGCAGCCAGCATCCAATGACTGGTGGACAAGGTGGCATAAAGGCCTGGTCCTCACACCCATGGGTCTGAAGGGCCATCCCATCTTCAAAACTCCCCACAGGGGGTCTCTTTCCCCCTCCCCACGTGGGAGTCTGTCCTTGTTCTTCAATAAATTTCCACCTTTGCTAAAAAAACAAAAAACTTCCCCATAGGGTCTGCTGCGGCCTCTTAGGCTGGGTCACAGCCCGCCGTCCCTGGGCCCGGCCCTGCCCCTCCCCTCCCGCCCACAGGTGTCCACCCAGGAGCATGTTTGAAAAGTACAATGTGCAAGTCACACCACTCAACATCCCATCTTCACTTCACAGTTGGTTTCCTGGGGACCCACCTGCCGTTTTTCTCACAAGAACAGCCACCGAGGGCACAAGCACACAATGACCTCCGTGTCAGTACAAGCCCAAGGCGTGTCTTTCTCACAGTTACAGATTTTTAAAAAAAAATCCTCTCAGGCCCGGCCGGCGGGGCTCAGTGGTTGAGCGTCAACCTATGAAGGTCACGGTTCGATTCCCCATCAAGGGCACATGCCCGGGTTGTGGGCTCGATTCCCAGGGGGGCGGGGATGTTTGCAGAAGGCAGCCAATCAGTGATTTCTATCTCTCTCTCCCTCTCCTTCCCTCTCTGAAATAAATTAAAAATATTTTTTTAAAAAACAACAAAAAACATCCTCTCAAAAGACCAGAAGAGGCCACCACAATATGTGCTCATGTTGCCATTTTCACTAGAATGCCACCAAAAATGAAAGCAAAAACTATATACATAATCTTCAGTTTATTTAAGTGTAACTCACACACCAACATACCATTCAACCAAGTAAAGCCTACGATTTCCACCATGGTGTTAGCGAACAGCTCCACCATGTCCCATGACTTCCTTCTCTGTGGTGAGTGTGGACATGTTTTCATTTCACTTGGGTACCTACCCGGGAGTAGAGCTGTGGAGTCGGATGGCAAGTCTTTGTTTAATCTTTGGAGGAACTTGTGGGAAGCCGCCTATTGTCTTCATTAGCAGAGAGGAGAGGTGTGGACAAGGAGCCCGGAATGCTGGTGACCCTTGAGCCCTGGCAAAGGTCCGAGCTACGCACCCACAACGGTAGCTGAAGCAACTTCCCGACCAGATAGTCACGTAAATCCTTACTGATAAGATAGTCTGTCTGTTACAGGAAATTGCCTAAGGGCTATAGGTGTATCCCAAACTGAATAAAAGGATGGCAAGGCCTGAGCACAAACAGAGTCCTTCTTCTTGCGTTGGGCTCCCGCCTGGCCCCTCAATACCCAAATTATTATTTCTTGTCTCGTCTCTGTCATTTGCACGCGACCCTTCTCCAGAGCCCGAACCCTGCACCATGCGGGACGTGGGTCATCACAGGAACTGTCAGTTTTCCGCAGCACCTGCACCATTCTGCATCCCCATCCAGAGTGTGTGATGGCTCCATGTCCTCATATCCTCACCAGCACTTGTCATTACCTGTCCTTTTTTATTATTATGGCCATCCTACTGACTGCGGTATCTCACTGTGGTTTTGATTTGCATTTCATCTGTACATTGAACATCTTTTCATGTGCTTATTGGTCATCTGTGTACCTTCTTTGCTGAAATGATATT
The DNA here is from genome assembly GCF_027574615.1 of Eptesicus fuscus. Taxonomy (NCBI): domain Eukaryota; kingdom Metazoa; phylum Chordata; class Mammalia; order Chiroptera; family Vespertilionidae; genus Eptesicus; species Eptesicus fuscus. The sequence continues at coordinate 49,161,637 of NC_072492.1, forward strand.
CAGATCCTTTGCTCAGTTTTAAATAGGGTTATCTTCAATAACTTTCTTTAAATCCTCACCTGAGGATATTTTTCCACTGATTTTTAGAGAGAGTGAGAGGGAGAGAGAGAGAAACATCGACTGGTTGCCTCCCACACTTGTCCCAACCCGGGTGGGGGGTTGAGCCTGCAACCAAAGACCATACCCTTGACCAGAATCGGATCCGGGACCCTGACGCTCTGTCTACTGAGCCAAACCAGCTAGGGCTTCAGTAACTTTTGAGTCTTTTCTTCTGTCCAAGAGGAACGCTACTCCTTTAATAGGGCGATGAAGATTCAGGGGAGAACACTGGCCAGGCACACAGTGCCCTGCGCCTAGCATGCACCCTGAGAAGTTAGAGCACCTTCCTCTCACCTTGCGGGGGAAGTAAGACCAGGCCGAGCTCATTCTGCATAGCACAGCGCTTCAAGCGCGTGAAGGCAGGTCCATGCGTGTCTGACAAGTACAAAGTGCAATCCACACCACTCACTGTCCCAATTTCAATCTTGTGTGCTGTGCCCTCTTGCTCCCCGTTTCTTTCATCGAACCTTTTCTTCCAGGGACAATTTCCTTAATTTTCCTCCCCTTGCCAGCTGCCTCGTCTCCTGAAATTGAACTTGCAGTATCATTGAAGCTCATTGCCGGAGAACCAGACACGCCCAACACAGCTGAGGCGAATATGCTGAGCCTTTGGAGGAGCCAAATGACTGACAGCCTGCCGAGACAACCTGTCTCCTGTGGGAGAGCTCAGGAGTAAGTCATTAAAGCACTTGGAGGAGAGAAATTAGGTTGTTAAGAGACCTGATTGCAGATTGGCAAGCTATTGAGCATAGTTCAGTGACCTGTAATCACCCAGCCTGGTCTGAGAACGGCCCCCCTTTCATTTGTAGAGGATGTAGGCCATGGCCAGGCCCCCCAAATCCAGGTGGGTGGCGCCCCATTCCAGGGCGTGAAGTGGCGGAATCAGGCCAGTGATTTCACACTTACTCGGAGGCGAGCAGGTGAACTCCAGCTTAGGGCCGAGGGCGTGACCCGAAAGGGCAAGCACAGGTGAGAGGTGTGTCCCGCTTGCCTGGCACCTCGTTAAGCCAGCACAACACCCCAGACACCTCGGTGAGAAAATGGATGCGTGCAGTTGCCCAATCCGAAGGATTGGCTGGATTTTGCCTTGGGCGCGTGGATAACGGGAAACTGAAAACGAAGGTTGAGCTGGGAGGAGTTGGGTTCAGCCCCAGGACGGCGGCCGGAGGCCCCAGGCCGCGCTCTGGAACGTGCCTGGGGCAGTGGTCGGCAAACTCATTAGTCAACAGAGCCAAATATCAACAGGACAATGATTGACATTTCTTTTGAGAGCCAAATTTTTTAAACTTAAACTTCTAACGCCACTTCTTCAAAATAGACTCGCCCAGGCCGTGGTATTTTGTGGAAGAGCCACACTCAAGGGGCCGAAGAGCCGCATGTGGCTCGCGAGCCGGTTTGCTGACCACGAGCCTGGGGAGTGTGGCTGGAAGGTGGAGATGGGGGATCCTGGGGTGCAGGAACCCGCCTGAATCCATCTTCGTACGGAGGGGTCTAGCGCGGGGCTGGGGAGGGAACTAGGAGCCAGCCCCGGCCGGGCAGGTCGCCAGGCCGCACCTCCACGCGGCGGGGGGCTCGGTGGGAAGGGACGGGGGCGGAGGCGCCGCCAGCCTGGGCTCGGCCTCCAGAGGCAAAGCCGGAGGCACGCTCCCCGCCGCGTCAGCGAACAGCGGCCCCAAGCCCCCAGCACCCGGCAGCCTCTGCGGCGGCGGCGAGAAGCGGGACTTGCGTGGACCGAAGAGCCACCCCGCGCTTCTCGTTGGACAAAGGCCCTTGTCAATCACTGGGGAAAGGCGACTGCACGAGACCGGACATCCGGGACGGCCATCTTTGAGGGGGTGGGGCTTGGGGCGGAGGGAGACAATAGAAGGATGCAGCATCCAATGGGAATCAAGAGCTCCGCCTTCGCAGAAGATTGGCAAGTGCTTGAACCACTGAGGTGCCGCCGAGGGATACCCGCCGTGGAAAGTCAGGTGTTCAAACCTGTTTTGTCCCGGTGCGTGTTTCCTCAGAATAAAGTGAGCGGTTAATTAACGCGTAAATGAAAGGGCCTCTCCCCACCCCCCGTATTATGGCTTTCAGCTAAGGCTGCGGCGCTTGGTAGGTGTTTCCTGGAGTTACCCAGGTCCTCTGACTCGTTTAGTGCGACGCCCCCTTCCACACGCAGAATCGGGGCTGGGCCGCCGGCGCTGCGCCCCGAACGGTGGCCCAGATAATGGCCAATGCGCGCTGTCAGGTGGATTGGAGCTAAGGTGGATGGATGATGGTCAGTAGGAAACAGGAAGAGACAGAAGCGCACAGTTTACGGGGGGAAATGTAAGGAGCCCTTAAACACGTGAATGGATGCTCAACCTTTTTCATTGGAAAAAAAAAGTACAAATTAAAACTTCACTGAGCGAACATCCTGACCTATCAGGTTGGTAAAAATCCAAAATTTGACCAGGTACTTCGTTAAGGTCAGCGCAGAAACTGGCTCTGTCATACGCTGCAAATTGGGATAGGGGGTGGGGGATGGGGAAGTGACACCTGACAAAATAACCTGTGAATTTGGCTTTGACCCGCCCATCCATTCCCAGGAATCTACCCTGAAACACACTTCCACAGGCTAGGCAAATGGCAGAATAAATGGCCGGCCATCAGCATTGTGGTATCATCATTCAGCAGACTTCGCAGCATTAAAAAGAAGGAGGGAGCCAGTGGCGTTTTCCAAGGCAGAGATAGTGCACGTGGGCTGCTACTTTTAGCAAAAAGAAGGGCCGAAAGGTCCAAACCAAAACTAATGAAAATGGTTTGCTCATTAGGAGTAGAAGTGGTGGTGGTGGAGAATGTGGGGGAAGCCTTAGGCGGGGGAAATAGAATAAAAATAAAGCGATAGTAGTGATAATAGTGAAAGAAAGCAAAAGGCCACAACACAACACAAAACTCGGTGACAATTGGGATGTGCCCAGCGTGGCCAGGGTTCTCCCGGCGCCCAGTTCTACACCAGGGCGGGCGCAGGGGTGGCCTCCGGAGGTTGGTAGAGGGGCCTTGCTGTTAGGGGAGGGGAGGAGGGGAGGAAGGACAAGACTTTTGCCTACTTCGAGTTCATGTAACCTCTCCTTCTACAGCGAGGAGGAGAGCCTGGACACGGATCCCAGACACTGAGGGTGCTGCCTCTCGCTCCTGCCCTTCCGTGCCTGGTGCCACAGCCATGACTGTGGCCTTGGGAACACAGGCGGCCTCGTCTGTCCGGGCCTAGCCATGTTACACTTGCCGTCCTCCCAGGCCAAGACAACTGCCCAGATCAGCTTTGTCAAACTGTGAGTACAGCGAGGTCCTTTGGACAGTGTATTTATCATCAAATTGGGAAGCACAAAGCAACTTTAAAGGGATCTGTCCTTAGGAAAACTAGTTACATTTTTCAGATTTTAAAACACTGAAAACAAGTATAAATTATCTAAAGTGTGTGTGTGTGTGTGTGTGTGTGGAGGGGGGCTGGAGGGGAGCTGTGTGTGTGGATCTCACAGCAAGCTTGCCCTTAGCTTCAGGCAGCTCTTTTTTTAAAAAAATAGATTTTATTGATTTTTACAGAGAGGAAGGGAGAGGGATAGAGTTAGAAACATTGATGAGAGAGAAACATCGATCAGCTGCCTCCTGCACACGCCCTACTGGGGATGTGCCCGCAACCAAGGTACATGCCCTTGAGAAGAATCGAACCTGGGACCCTTGAGTCCACAGGCCGACGTTCTATCCACTGAGCCAAACCGGCTAGGGCTCAGGCAGCTCTTAGGCACGTTTCCTTCAATGCAGCCGCTGGGAAAGGCAGTAACTTTAAGGGCAGGAAGCGAGGAGACACTTCATTTTGTCCAGATGATGGCAGTTACCACAGACTTTGCGGGAAGGAGGAGGGCCTGAGAAGTCTACAGTGGTCGGCAAACTCATTAGTCCACAGAGCCAAATATCAGCAGGACAACGATTGACATTTCTTTTGAGAGCCAAATTATTTAAACTTAAACTTCTTCTGACGCCACTTCTTCAAAATAGACTCGCCAGGAAGAGCCACACTCAAGGGGCCAAAGAGCCGCATGTGGCTTGCGAGCTGCAGTTTGCTGACCACGGGTATAGCAAAGAGTTTGGTAAACAGATACGGACATCTGTGGACATGGTTTTAACCCACTGCAGGTGTGCGATGCGTGACAAGCCACAGCTGTTTGTGTGAGCGCCTCCAGAGCAGGGCTCCAGAGGGGGGCGGTGATGGAGTGGAGGGGGGCGGTGATGGAGTGAGGGGGGCGGTGATGGAGTGGAGGGGGGCGGTGATGGAGTGGAGGGGGCGGTGATGGAGTGGAGGGGGGCGGTGATGGAGTGGAGGGGGGCGGTGATGGAGTGGAGGGGGGCGGGCAGGAAATCAGCGGCTCTGAGAGGCTTCTCCTGCTGGGTGGTGACTGCGCCCTGGAAGTCTCTGAACCTGCAGACCTGGAGAGTTCCATTTGCCTGCTCCTGGGCCCCGCGTGGCGGTGACACGCTGGTGGCGGCCTGCGTGGCCTGGCTTGTGGAAGTCACCCTCTGTTTACTGTCCCCTCCTGCCTGCTGGTTTTTCTCCCCACCGTCTGCTTTTTCGTGGCCCTAATGGGATGAGTTTGTCTTCCTCTCGGCACTTGTGAACAAACAGGTGCTTTCTCTCGGTTGCAAATTGCAGGGTGGGATGCTACCTTATGGTTGTGTTCACGTTTTCGCCAGGAAACTTCTAATAATGGGTTCGAATCAGCAGGTACATTATTTGGAAGGTACTTGGATTTTCTTGATCTGTAGCAATACTGATATCTGAGGGGACCTGGGGGTGTCAGTTTGAAATGGGTTTTAGCCAAGCTGATGTGGCTCGGTGGTTGAGCATCGACCCATGAACCAGGAGGTCACCGGTTCAATTCCTGGTCAGAGCACATGCCTAGGTTGCAGGCTCGATCCCCAGTAGGAGGCATATAGGAGGCAGCAGATCAATGGTTTTCTCTCATTGATGTTTCTATCTCTCCCTCTCCCTCTCTGAAATCAATAAAAGTATATTTAAAAAAAAGAAATGGGTTTTAAGAGGACTCTTTTGGCCACAAATGGACTTGGCGGCGTCCCAGTGAGGCAGTGAAGGGCAGGGGGCAGGAGGAGGAGCAGTGCCGGGGCAGTGCCACCCTGCAGTGCAGCCCCGGGACCTGCCCGCTGTGTGCGTTCAGGGAATAGCGAGATAGAACCACGTGAGTGGGTCCTTGAGACCCCAGAAAGGGGACAAACAGTTCTCAGATCAGAAAATTTTTAAAAGCTTGGCAAAAAAGATAAAAATAATTTTTAAGAGTAAAAAGCACTGACATTTGAGTATAACCACGGGCAAGAGCGCAGACCGCCCGCCATGCCGACTGCCAGCAGAGCAGCCAGAGGAATTACAGCGACAGGTGGGAGGAGAGGGGTCTGGCGAGCAGAGGAGAGGAGGTGCCTGTCCCCGGTGTTGCTCACTTGAGGTGCGTCAGATGCCACGGCCTCATTTAATGCTGTGTGTGGGTTTCGTTTGATTCCAGCAAATAAAAAATGTAAGAACATCACGGGTTCTTCCTCACTCACTGGCTCTGAAATACCCCTCACAGAAACAGGTGGCTCTCGTGAGGGGTCCCGACAGTGTGCTGAGATTTTATTAGATTTTATTGACTTTATTTTTAGCATTTTCTTGAATGCTGCCTGGGAGGTGCCTCCCCTGTGCCTGCCTGCCTTCTAAAGGCTTTACCTCCCGAAGGCCGGCGCCAGGCCCAGGGCGTGTCTCCCCTCTGTTGTGTCTGCGTAGTTCTCGGTGCTCTGTAAGGTGCTTACTTAGTGATACGTCAAGTGAGTCTCATGCTCCGCGAGGGAAATGCTGGCGGGGGCTTCACCCTGAGACCGTTGCTTTGTTCCAGGATGGACGGTGGGGCTGAACTAGCTTTTTTGCTGAGAGAGTGCTCCCCCACTTGCTTGCTTCCATAGTTACAGAAGCTTCCAGAAGTCCTTCTAAGGCAGAGTGAGTGTTAGTGTTACCAGACTGGACATGCAGGCCACAGGCCCTGATACGCATCTTCCCCCAGCACCAGGGATCCTTCCCCACGTGTATGGGGGCTGAGCCTTCAGGTCACCCCTCCCGGGCCACGCCTGCCCTGGGGCTGCGTGGAGGGTTCAGTCAGGAGCAGAAGACAGTCTGGGAGAGTTACCTGTGTAACAGCTGGAGCCTAGAGGGTTACCTCTGGAACAGCTGGAGCCTAGAGAGTTACCTATGGAACAGCTGGAGCCTAGAGGGTTACCTATGGAACAGCTGGAGCCTAGAGAGTTACCTATGGAACAGCTGGAGCCTAGAGGGTTACCTCTGGAACAGCTGGAACCTCAGAGAATTACCTATGGAACAGCTGGAGCCTCAGAGAATTACCTATGGAACAGCTGTGGCCTCAGAGAATTACCTATGGAACAGCTGGGGCCTAGGAGGGTTACCTCTGGAACAGCTGGGGCCTCAGAGGGTTACCTATGGAACAGCTGGGGCCTCAGAGAATTACCTATGGAACAGCTGGGGCCTAGAGGGTTACCTATGGAACAGCTGTGGCCTCAGAGAATTACCTATGGAACAGCTGGGGCCTAGAGGGTTACCTATGGAACAGCTGGGGCTTCAGAGAATTACCTATGGAACAGCTGGGGCCTCAGAGGGTTACCTATGGAACAGCTGGAACCTCAGAGGGTTACCTATGGAACAGCTGGGGCCTCAGAGAATTACCTATGGAACAGCTGGGGCTTCAGAGAATTACCTCTGGAACAGCTGGGGCCTAGAGGGTTACCTATGGAACAGCTGGGGCCTCAGAGAATTACCTATGGAACAGCTGGGGCTTAGAGGGTTACCTATGGAACAGCTGGGGCCTCAGAGAATTACCTATGGAACAGCTGGGGCCTAGAGGGTTACCTATGGAACAGCTGGAACCTCAGAGAATTACCTATGGAACAGCTGGGGCCTCAGAGAATTACCTATGGAACAGCTGGAGCCTAGAGGGTTACCTCTGGAACAGCTGGGGCCTCAGAGAATTACCTATGGAACAGCTGGAGCCTAGAGGGTTACCTCTGGAACAGCTGGGGCCTCAGAGAATTACCTATGGAATAGCTGGGGCTTAGAGGGTTACCTATGGAACAGCTGTGGCCTCAGAGGGTTACCTGTGGAACAGCTGGAACCTCAGAGGGTTACCTATGGAACAGCTGTGGCCTCAGAGGGTTACCTATGGAACAGCTGGAACCTCAGAGGGTTACCTATGGAACAGCTGGGACCTCAGAGAATTACCTATGGAACAGCTGGCGCCTCACCCATGGGCAGAAGCCAGAGGAGCCAGGCCTTTCTCCCCTGAAGACCCCAGTCCTGATTCCTGTAACACAGAGGCTGCGAGCACTGAGCAGATCTGTGCATGATAAACCTCTCCGTCTGTGGACAGAAGGTCGAGGGACGCCTACGAAAGTCTGGAAGTGACCAGGGCTGGGGTCGGCACAGCAATGGGGACGCGTCGCCGGGCGGAGGGGCAGCCTACATGTCGTAGAGCCGCAGCTGCTCCTGCACATCGCCGTGGGACATCTCGCCGAACGTCTCCTTGTTGTCCTCCATGAGCTTGAAGATGGCCGCCAGCTGCTCTTTCTGAACTCTGCCGGGAAGAAAGGACACAGAGGCGGGGGGAGAGCCGTGAGCCTCGGGGCAGGGGAGCCCTCAGGTAGTGCTTCGCGAGCGTCCAGAACAGCAAGAAAACTCCACTCCAACCGACCCACTCAGAACAGCCTGGAGTGGTCTAGACTCGAGGACTCAGCCCGAGGGTTCTGAGTCTTGGGTCTGCCCTGGAGATTTGGGGACCCCCAAGTTATGGCTCTGGTTCTCGGTGCTTGTTTCCCCGGGGGCCGCCTTTTGCTGCTGACCACACATCTCAGTGAGGCGAGGAGGAAGAAGGTGGGTCCCCCGAAGGGCTGGGGGTTCTGTGCAGAAATGTGCAGAGGAGCCAAAGCGAGGAGAAAGCACATGGTGGGCTGGGGAGCGTGGGAGCGTACAGATGTGCGTGGCCAAGGGCGAGGGGTGGGGTGGGTTCCGCTGCTCGGAGGAAGGGACGCCTCTCTGATTTGCACAGACACCTTGTGGCCTGCGGTCCCTGCCCTCAGGTGTGGCTGGAGACCGGCTTTGTTTAGGACACTCCGGCTGCTCCCTTATCTTTACGAGGCTCAGCCACGCTACCTGCCCAGCGCAGGTGCAGACCTGAAAGGGTGTGAAACTGCAGCGAAACCCAGGGAACAGTTGGTTCTTGTTGTTCTGCCTGGTTTGCTGTGCTGTTGGCATGACCGGGCGCTGTGTGCTGGCACCGGCTCGCTGCTCTGGCTTCGGGCCTCTGTAATTCCTCCCTCCACACCACACACCGCCAGCTTGGCGTCGGTCCCTGGAGAATGTCAGCCAAGTGGCAGGGTGGGACCGCAGCACCTCCCCGCAGCCGGGCTGCTGCCGTCACTGCAGGTCCGGCCGGGCAGGGCTTTGGCACAGCCTCCGGCACCGCCTGCAGGGCCAGCACCCACGCTGCTGGGCAGGGTGCGATGGCTTGTCTCACACTGGTCCTAACACATCCCTTCTGCAAGGACCACGTTTCCCCACCCAGCAGCTCTGACTGGAGTGGCACCTAGAGGCGGGAGGACTGCAGTCCCCAGTGCCAGCCTCTGTGCCACCTGGGAAAGTAATTTCTGGGGTTTCCTGTGGAGGAGAGGGAGCCTCTGCCAGGGGCTCCGCGCCTGCCGCCTGAAGAAAGGGCAGCACCGGGACTGGGTGTGCACTGAGCTCCTTGGATGGACTCATCAGCTGTACGTGTGGGCACCCCCAGTGAACGCAGACGCTCTGTGTTTCGGTGGCCGAGACACTGCACACTGTTGACAGGGTGGACATGGCACTCGGCACCCTGCCAGGCATCAACATGAGAGAAAGCTCAAGTTTTAAGGGGTTCAAAGGAGATTATCTTTTAAAACACCAAGCAAACCTGAAAAAACACACAGTAATCAGGATCATCTACTCCGAGTTTATTGGACGGAACAGAGGCTGAAACGCAGGTCCAAGCCGTCAGCAGGACGTGAGGCCTGGTGCCCACGTGCGGAGTTTGCAGACAGACCGAGGTAGCTGGCCTGGAGGGAGCTGCCTGCTTATGTGTCAGTAACTCCTAGCCTGACAGGACTGCTATGGCTGTGCGGGCCACTGTGCTCACAGAGGACGGCTGTCGTCACGGGGCTCTGTGTGGCTGTGGTCGCTGCCTGTTCTGCCCTCAGCCCTGAACCTCAAGGATCAGCCCAGAGGAGAAGGGCCCTGGGGACGTGACAGGCCGAGGGGCCGACACTGGACATTGATTTCCAGCCTTCCGGTAAATGGAGAAGATTTTCCTATTAACTTACTACTTAAAAAATGTTTTAACCAACACGTCTAAAACTGCAGCCTAGTTTGGCCTAGTATAAATACTATCCCATGTAAAACTCCAGGAAACCAGTCTGGGCCTGATCTGATTATCTGGTGAAGCTCTAACTCATCTCGGAAACTTCCTAGAAAAAGGCATAATCGAGGAGAAATCTATTTGAAGCGAACACTATTATTGCTTCAGCCAAAGCTAAGGGGGCGACGCGGCTGAGCTGGTAAGAACAGTGACAAGGCCTCGAGCAACAAGAGGGCTGATGTAAGCATCCTCCAGAGGGAACAAGGGGCGGACGGTAAACCAAGAGCCAGCCCTCGCGTTGCTGCCTGGTCATCCATACAGCGTCTGTCACCCCGAACGACTGCGCCAGACCGAGAGCAAGAGGGAAGTGGCCCCAAGGCAGAGGAGGGCCGTGGGCCATCCCGACCTGCTGGGAGCAGGGCAGCTCGCCCTGTTCGTCCTGTCACACCTGAGAGGCCTCGGTGCGGGGGAAGCAGGAGGCCTGCCGTGGAACGACCCTGATGGTGAAGGGACGGCCTTGTGACTGTCTCAGTGTGCAGGGTGCGTGGCGCAGGCAGGGCGGAGCGATCAGAAAATGAGTGTTCAGGGCATGAGAACACTCCTAAGCCCTCGAGCGCAGCAAAGCAAGCCCCCACGCCAGGAGGGGGGCCTCGCACCCAGAGCCAAGGCGGCCGGGTCTACAGCCAGGAGAGGCCGCTGAGGGTCAGGTCCCTGCGGTGCAGGCAAGATGCCCTGGGAGCCGGGCTGCTCTCAGGGGGTCATTTATCGCTCCAGCTGCTAAGCTGCCAAAAGGAAAAGCCTTAGGAGGGCGCTAAGGGCAACTTCATTATTCTTCGGCTCTGTGAAGAGAAACGGAGAAAAGATCATTGGTTTCACTCACTGATCGGACGAGTACCGTGCAGAGGAGGGGAACGGGGCGAGGAAGGATGTTTGGAGTTGCAGAAGCCGGCTGGCCGCTGGCTTCGCAGACACGGGAGGCGCAGTTCGCCTCAGCACCTTCAGCAAGATAGTCTGTGCCCCTAGCCGCGGGGCTGCACGGGACCCTGCCCGGGAGCCCGACAGCCCGCCGGCCCCCATTGCCAGTGTGCGAGGCATTTGGGTAGTTGAGGTAGTTAGGTCAGGTCCCGCACCCAGGGAGGCAGGCAGGGCGGGCACCGGGCTCTTTGGATCTTGGCCTGCGGCTGCACTGGGATGTCCTGCGACGCTGGATTGCTTCCTGGTCCCGCTGGCCCGGTGTTGTCCCCGCTGGGGACACTGGCAGCTTAGGACTCCTGCTGCCCCCATGAGGCCAACAGTGTGCCCCCTTTTTCAAATGACAGGAAAACAGACGCGGGGCAGGGATCTGATTTTTGTCCCTCTGGCGCCCTCTTCAGGTCAGAGTCAGTGCATGTTTCTAGAAATTCACACCCATGGGCATGTCAGGCAGCGGAGACTAGAATGTCCCACAGCTGGGCTCCTGGGTCGCCTCCCCCTTGCCCATTGTGCTGTATAGAACACTTCCACTAGAGCCGCGTCCACTCCAGCACGTCCGGCCGTCCTGCGGACCTTCGGGGTGGAGCAGCGCCGGGTGCCGGTCCTCGGCTATCAGCCAGCCTGGCCTACAGCCCAGGCCCACCTTTCCTCTGGCCCAGAGCTGGGAAGAGCGGGTGGCGTGCAGGGAGGGGCGTGGATGGTGGTGCTTCGTCTTTTCCTGCCAGATTGGAAGCCAGCCAAGCCCACCAGCTTCCCTCGCTCTGGCGGGAGGAGGACGTCTTGCTGGGGGGCACAGTCACCGGCCTGCACACCCACCGTCCCAGCCACACTCAGGTGGATGTGGCATCTCCCAGAGAAGCTGCGGGGGGAGCCGGGGATGCCCCCAGCCAGGCAGAGGCAATGCTGAGGAGCCTGTGAGCCGGGAGCCCCAGGCCCCAGAGGACAGAGGAGGAGGGCGGGCAGAGACAACGCAGGTCTTTCTTCAGCAGCAGCTGCCTCTGGGTCTGCGAAACCTCACCACTGTCCGCCCCTTGGGCAGAGGAATCGGATCTGTGAGCAGTTCCAAGGGAGAAACACATCTGGTCCCTTGCTTTCCGTCCTGCTGCTTAAGGCCATTCCCTGAAAACTTGTAAACTGAGGCTTCGGGCTTGCTAGGTCATGTGACCATGCACGAGTCAGGCTCTAGGTAATGTATGTTGGCTGATTGATACTTAAAGCCAGGGAGTTGCAGCATTTATTGTTCACTAGCCTGCAATTTGACGGACCCTGAGTGCCAGGGGAGGAATTAGAAACAGGCAGAGTTTGGTTGTAGGAATTCGGCCCCCAAAGACGAGAGCATCCTTTCACTGGCTCGTGGTTTCAGCGGACTGACAATCACATGCACGTATTGTTCATACCGATGCTCCGGGGCAGTTTTCTGGGCTCAGCTGGGGCCGGAGCTGCCTCATGCCCATCAGCTGTGCCAGTCCCCACCAGAACTATCTTGCTGTAGATGAAAGGCAAAGCCAGACGTGCCAGCCTCTGCAACCCAAGCATCGCCATGCCCGGAACAGCAGTTGCGAGAGGGGGGGCACCCAGGAGCCCCACACGGGGTGCAGGAGCTGACCACATGCAGGGGCAGGAGGAGCAAGCAGACGCCACAGGCAGACTCGTGGGACAGCACGGGGAGCATGCTGGGCGGGGCAGGGATGAAGATGAGCATGAACTCCCCGCCCTGTGAGGAACCCTGTTCGAGGCCCACGAGGCCCACCTGACCCTCCTCCTCAGCTCCGGCTGCCCCAGTGGCAACCACAGCCTGCGGGAGGGCGAGAGCTCCGGCCCCCACCCACAGAGTACGAAGTGTGAGTCGGTGGTCCAGGGACTCCACAGATCCAGGGGGGAGACCCTCTTGGGGAACGCAGTCTGCTGCCTGAAGATAACGGAGAAGGGACCTCCCGCCCCTTCCCCAGGCCCCAGCTGGGGACCCAGTGACAGTGCAGCCTGACACCTCCCCCAGGCCTGGCGTGACGGGCCCTCCCATCTGCAGTGCACGCAGCCTAAGGACAGGTCCGGCCACAGCCTCTGTCCCGGGCCTTCGAGGGACCACAGGCTGCCAAGAAGCCCTCCCTCCTTAACCCCGAGCTGCCAACTTCCTGACTGGGAGTCTTTGTGGCCGCGTGGTCCCTGCTGCATCCAGTAGCTGCGGCCCTGCAGGCAAAGGAGCCGGGCAGACTGACAATCCACCCGCCACCGGACTAGTGCGAACGAGCTGTGGCTGCCAGCCTCGCTCTGGCCGTGAAAACCTGCCTGTCCCGCCACCGGAGACGGTGTTTCCGCCTTGCGCTGTGCTAGGAGCTGCGCCACCTTCTCAGGGGAGGACCAAAGCCGTGCGGGTTCCCGCTGCCCCTGCGGCCCCCACCAGAGGGCGCCAGTCCCCCACCGGCTGGGCCAGGAGGCCCGCCCGGGACTCGCCTGGGGAAAGGGACCCGTTCGCCCGGGATCCCTGCGCTGGAGGAGAACGGAGAACCAGAGGCGTGGTGCCTAGCACGTGTTCCCTGGCGATGAAGGCGGCGGAGGAGGGGTTAGACCACTCGGTCATTTCGGGGACACATTAACAGACAGGATGAGGGGAGCACCCCTAGTCTAAGAAGTCAGTCTCCTTACCAAAAGGATTTGCAAGAATATTGTGGCTCAGGACCTAGGGAACTTGCTACAGGGAAGTGAGGTCAGAGGTCAGCTCAATCCTGAAATATAAAGCCAGCACACGTCACATCAGAGGCAGCGCCCTCGTCCTCGTCCTCGTCCTCGCAGGGAGGGTGGAGGCTCCCAGGCCACCCACCCCTCTGCCCCAGATGAAAGCCGCTGCCAGGGACCGCCCCAGAGGGGGGGAAGGGGTGCCGGGGCAGAGGGGCTTTGACGTCTGATGCTGTGGGGGGCTGGTGAGAGGAATGAACAGGTGGCCGAGCCCTGCACTACGCAGGAACATGCCCTCCGGATAGTGTGCCCTCCGGTCCCCTCTGGGTGCTGGGGAGTGGGGTGACTGCCAGACTCCTGCCAGAACCAAAGGACTCCAGGCCACAGGCTGTCCGAGCGTGGGGACGCTGGGCTCAGGGGCAGACCTGTCTCTCCTCAGCCTCTTGCAGGGTGGGGTGGACTGGAGAGGCGCAGGGACCCTGGGTGTGCGGTGGGGCCGCCGGGTCTGGGAAGAGCTCAATTCTAAAAATGAGAAGCTGCGCCTGTGAGGTCACTCAGGGCTCCCCGGAGCAGAACAGATCCGAAATGCCCAGAACAGACAAAAATGCCCGCGGGCGCTGGGCCGGGAGGGTGCTGGGCCGGGAGGACGCTGGGCCGGGAGGGTGCTGGGCTGGGAGGCAGCGGCTGCCGAGTGGATGAGCGGGAAGAATCCGCTGTGCCCGGGTGATAGGTGGGTTTTGCCATGAACTCTGCGTGTAAGTGAACAGCCGGATCTGCTCCAGGCCCTCCCCTGGCATCTCTTTCTCTTTCTTTTCTCTTTTTCTGTGGGGGGAGGAGTGGGTGCAAGGATTGGACTCAGCATCCTCCCCCCAGTGCCCCAAGGGGACTGTCTCCAGGGGAAACCAAGCCCGGACAAATATTGCCGGGAAGGAAAGAACCGCTCACATGACCATGGAGACGGTCAGAGTGGGTGCAGCTCACAGAGGCGAGCTCCTCTCCTGGCCCCTGAACAAGGGTCTGGGTGAGACGCAGCCCCACGCCGTGTCCCCTTCCCCCCGCCCACAGATGCCGAGGAAAGCTGAGCCCCAGGAGGGGCCACCTACCTCTGCTCCTCCTCCAACTCCTCCTTGGTCATCATCCTCTTGTACTGGCTGCCCCGCAGCTTCCCGGGGCTGTACTTGAAGAAGGCCTCTCCTCCTGCAGGGGGACAGAGGGTGAGCGCCAGAGCCCCCCCCCCACCCACACACACACAGGGGCAGAGGCCCCTGCACACAGTGCCAGCCCGGGTGCAGCCTGGCCCCGAGAGGACCCGGCTCACCCTCACCTGCACTCGAGGCTTCCCACACCCTCCACGAGAGCCCACAGCCACTTAGGAACTCTTTTAGGAGCTGGAAACGGGGTACCTAGACAAAAACCAGACAGCCAGAGAGAAGGCAGCCCCCTCCTCGAATAATATGGCTCCTCCCAGGACCAGGCTGAGCTGCCCGCAGGGCTCACCGAGCCTGCTGTGTGTGAGGCCCCCTCCCCCATTACTGCTGTGCTCATCACCGTCAGCGGAAGGAGCTCCTCTCTGGGAAGCAGGCTGAGCTAGGCGCTGGGCTCCCTGCTCTCCTTGGCCCCAGGTCCGGCACAGGGACCTCCCACCAAGGCCCTCCATCTTCCCCGGCCCTGGGGCCCATGCCCTGCATCCAGGGGTGTCATGTCGGCCAGGCTCATTGTCTCTGTGCCACAGCTGCCTTCGAAAGAACAAAAGGGCCCAGGCTGGTTTGGCCCAGTGGATCCTGCGGACTGAAGGGTCCCAGGTCCAATTCCCTGTCAGGGCACATGCCCAGGTTGCAGGAAGCACCCAATCAATGCTTCTCTCTCATCATTGACATTTCTCTCTCTCTCTCTCTCTCTCTCTCTCTCTCTCCCCCTTCCTCTGTGAAATCAATCAAAATATATATGCACTAGAGGCCTGGTGCATGGATTTGTGCACTGGTGGGGTCCCTCGGCCTGGCCTGCAGGGATCAGGCCAAAACCGGCACTCTGGTTCTCAGGTGACGCACCCCGGAATCGAGCTCCCTCCTCTTTGGTTCCGGGTGGGTCACCCGAACAGCTGCCAAGTCACCGCAGCTCAGCAGCTCCTGTGTTGAGTGTCTGCCCCCTGGTGGTCAGTGCATGTCATAGCTACCAGTTGGAGCATCTGCCCCCTGGTGGTCATTCTGTGTCACAGCTACTGGTTGGATGGTCAGACAGTCACTTAGGCTTTTATATATATACTAGTAGCCAGTTTGCACGAAGATTCGTGCAATAGACCTTCATTCACCTGGCTGCCTGCACCAGTTTTCTGCTGGCACCGGGGACCCAGGCCTTGGCTGTGGCCACCGCCTTCTGCCTTCTTTCAGGGTCTGGGCTTGGCCCCGGGCGGTGGCCTTGGGCTCGGCCGCACCCAGCGTCCCTGCGACCGATCGCAGGAGCCGACCCCCAGTGGTCTCCTGCGATCAGCGCAGGCTCCCCGCTGGTGCCCAAGACCGGGAAAGCCTCGGGCGGCTTTCCCGGCCTTGGGCTCCGCCACACCCCAACGTCCCTGCAACGGTTTCCTGGTGGGCTTGGTTGGTGGGCGTGGCTTGGTTGGTGGGCGTGGCTTTGGGCATAGCGAAGGTGCGGTCAATTTGCATATTTGTCTATTATAAGGTAAGACTAGAGGCCCGGTGCATGAAAATTCATGCACTGAACGGGGGGGTCCCTCAGCCCAGCCTGTTCCCTCTCACAGTCTGGGAGCCCTCAGGGGTGGGAGGCGACCCAGCCATCAGGGGAAGGCGACGCCCCATCACACTGCTGCTGCCACTGCCGGCAGTGAAAGCCTCAGCCGGCCCTGGTTACCTGAGTCTCGGGCACCCCTGGGCAGCTGGGCAGCTGGGCAGCCGCCATCCGAGGCTTGCCTGCACCACAGCCGGCCCTGGGCGGCTGTGGGGCTGTGGGGACGGGGTGCCACCATCTTGTGGCTGTGGACGCCGCCATCTTTGAGGGCGGGACAGCAATTAGCATATTCCCTCCTTATTGGCTGTGGGCGCCACCATCTTTGCAACGGCGTGAGGGTCAATCAGCATATTTCCTCTTTATTAGATAGGATTTATTAGATAGGATATATGTATGTATGAAAGAACAAAAGGGCAACTCTCCAGGCCTGAGGAGGGGCCCCGTGACATGGAGCAACGGCAGGTGCTGGACACTCAGATGCAGCACAGGCCAAGGGCCACAGGGCAGAGGAGGAGGCCGGGTGTCCAGGAGGAGGGAGCCCTGTTGGGGCCTATGCATGATGGCCTCTGGGCTGCTGGGGTCAGGCTGAAGGGCTGGTCTTATCTAACTCCCAGGAGTGAGTACAGACTTGAGTGCGGGAACTGCCAGCAAACCCTTCCCACACGCGGTTCTGCTCTGGCGGGCTCACCTCTCTTTCCCCAAGGTCTGGAACCTCAGGCACCTCCACACCCTGCAGGCCACCCTGACCTCCCGCGCCCGCCGCTGTCTGTGCCACGTGGTCACGCAGGCGGATGTGGGCCCGAGGGGAGGAGAGGCTCAGCTCTCAGGTTCTCTTTCTGCCAAACCAGGAAGGTCTGGGTGCAAATTCAGAACCCAGTCACAATGCTGTGGGTCGGTCTGCCTCTCACCAGCACTCGCTTAGGAGGTGGTGGCTCTAGGGGCTCCTTCCCCCCCCCCCCCTCCCCCACTGCCCGGGACTGAGACCTCTCCTTAGGGAGCAGTTACTTATTCTGTGTTCACTCAACAGACAGTGAGAACTGTTCTGGGTGTTGGGACCAGGGCCATGGATAAAGCACAGCGAACAAAGATAAGTAATTCAATGTGGAGTTTACAATTGGTCATGAAGCTCAGCAGAAAAAGACAGTGGGGAGCTGGGGAGTGGAGGGGGAAGGCTGCCGGGGTATCTACCTGGAGGGGTATCTACCTGGAGGGGTAGGGAGGCTTTATAGTCAGCAAAGCAAGGAGGCCCTGGGATGGGGCCAGGGGCCTGGCTCTCCTCCAGATGGGAGACTGGGTGACTCCCTCCCTTCTCACTGGAGTCCCCCCTCCCATAGCTGGCCCCTCCCTCCGGGCTGAGCTCATAAAGGGCCAGAAGGCTCACATTGCAAGGTCTGGACGCAGGGGTCTGGGGCTCTGGGAACTCTGCTGCATAATTCAGGGCCCCTGTTTGAGGCCTGAGTCTGTGGGCACCAAGATAGCCCGACAAGCCTGCCACGGGCAGAACCCCACTGAGCTGCAGACTCCCCGCAGCTGGCCACCCATGCTGCCCGGGGGCCTCAAAAAGAGGCAACAAAGAAGCCCATTAGCCTCCAGGCAAGGCCGCTGGTTGCTGTTTAGAGAAACAAAACAGAGAGTGCTGCCAGCTGGGCGCTGCTCAAGGCTTCAGTTCATGGCGCAGGTCTGGATGGGGTTGTTTTCCAGGCCAGAGAGACTTCAAAGGTTTTCACATGATCACACGCGTGGACCATGCATGGACCAAACTTCCAATGTGCTGGATCAGGAGGGCTCCGTGCGACCGCCCCCGGGAGGGGGACATCCTTTTGCAGTCTCCTGTGAACCCATGAGTGCTTAGGGACACAGGTCAGGCAGCCTGGGGACTGAGCTGCTCACGCTGGCCTGGGAGCCCATAACCTCTCCTCCCTCGTCTGGGCTGCCAGGAGGCGGCCTGGGATGGGGGTGTCCAGGGCAGCGGTCAGATACGGAGGGGGGGCACTTGTCCTGGCTGAGGGGCCTCCAACAGCCTCAGCTTTGCTTTTGTGTCCCCAAGTCCCCAACAGGACCCACCCACGTGGCAGGGTCAGACCCTGGGGCCACGGTTCCTGCAGACAATCTGGGAAAACTGACAGCTGCTCGGAGGGAGAGCCCCTCAAGGGTCTGATGTCCAACTCCCGCCCCCCCAACCCCCAGCGCCCTGCCCTTCCTCTTCCCCGGAGGCTGTGTTGACAGATGCAGACAGCCCGCCCTGCTGGCCTCCAGGGGGAAGCTTCAGCCCAGCTGGCCCACGCCAGCCTCGTTACTGCATTCCTGCAACCCTCTTCCGCGGCTCCTGCCAGCAGTCGACTTAAAGTCACAGCAACAGCCTTGCTTTTTAAAAATTACAAAATAGCCCTAGCCTGTTTGGCTTAGTGGCTAGAGCGTCAGCCTGCAGACTGAAGGATCCCGGATTCAATTCCGGTCAAGGGCACGTGCCTTGGCTGCAGGCTTGATCTGGTTGGGGGCGCGTGTGGGAGGCAACCAATCGATGTGTCTCTGTCACATGGATGTTTCTCTGTCTCTGTCTCTACCTCTCCCCGCCACTCTCTCTGGAAATCAGTGGGAAAATATCCTCTGTGAGGTTTAACAACAAAAATTACGAACTAGTTCAAGCACACCCTGAAGTACAGCCGCAAGCCCTCCGTGTGCCACACAGACCGAGCACATGCTGGCGTTTGCTGTTTCTGCTTCGGCTTTTTTTAAGAAGTAAAACATGACAGATCCAGCGGTGCCAGCTCCACCCGCTTTGGTTCTGTCTGTCTGTCCAGGCGCTGGCCCCAGGGGCCGCCTCCCACTAGGTCAAGTTTGCATTGGTCTGTTTCCTCAGGGTCCTGGTCACTCCCTTTCTCTCCTGGCGCCTGGGCCCTGATGGCCAGCGGGTCTGGCCTGTTAGCTGGAGCCGCTCAGGCCAGGGCGCCCGCTCCTGGGGCCTCCGTCCCAGGCGCCCGCAGCAGCTGGAGTGGCTTTGGTCCCCATGACACGGCAGAGGCGCTTGGAGGGCAAGTGAAAGGCGTGGAGCCGTGACGCCGGGCGCTGAGGGGCAGCTCAGGGCCCAGGAGGTCAGGGTGCTCAGTTCCTCAGGAGACGGGGCCCTGTGTTTGGAGACAGCTCCCCATTCACAGACGGAAGGAGGGTGGAGGAAGGTGGGTGGAGGGAGCGGCTCTGACCTGGACGTCCTTGGGGCCCGACAGGACTCCAAGTCTCAGCCCCTCTCCCTCCTCCTCTCCCCTCGGACTGCCACTCAGATCTCAGCTGGGACCCCAAGAGCCCACAGCGCAGCAGGCGTCCATGGCCAGACAGCGCCGGCCTCGGTGCCAGGCCCCACTCACCATCGTCTTCCTCAGGCTCTGCTGGGGGTGGCTCCTCCTCGCTGTCCTGCTCCTGCTCCTCTTCCTGCAAGAGGGGGTGTGTGTGTGTGTCAGTGCCGGGGGGGGGGGGGGTCAGTGCCGAGGGGGGTCAGTGCCAAGGGGGGTCAGTGCCGAGGGGGGGTCAGTGCCAAGGGGAGTCAGTGCCGGGAGCTCAGGACTGTTTACTCGTGACACTGCCACTCGGCGCCTGACCTTGGTAGAACCAACCTGACCCCAGGCCCACTTGCAGGCGACGCCCCGCAGCAGCGTGGGGTGGTGGTGGGCAGCATGCCAGGCCGAGGGGACGGCCAAGGCCCAGCCTGACCATCACGCTCCGCGCCTGTCCTTTGAGCGTGTCCGGGACGACCGAATGGGGGCCACGGCCAGCAGCAGGTGGAAAGTGTGACGGCAGCACAACTGGCCGAGATGGTGGGAGGCCCTGGGCCGAGGGACGGTGTTTGACCTTGCCCCGTCCTCTTTAGGTGGGTGCTGGCCAAAGCGTTTGAGTGCCACTTTGATAAGGGACTGGGGACTCCCACACCCTCGCGACAGTGAGGACAGAAGGCCCACGAGGAAAGCCGCCGGCTTATCTGAGGCCGGGCCGGCCCCACAGGGAAGCTGCACCCGCGGTCACGGGCTCCAGCTCTGCGTCGTTCTACCCCTCACGTCGTCGTTTCTACCCCCACCCAGCTCAGTGCCTGGTTTCCCCGAAGTTGGAGCTCTGCCTCTTGCCCCGCTGTCTCCCCCGCAGACACGATTAGCAGATGGCTGGAAGGGCCGTCCTGGGATGGCCTCGGTGGGAGGAGGAGTGACTTCAACTCGCAGGAATGCTGGAGGGCGAGGGGAAGTGCCCGTTGTTCCCACTACGGGGGGTGCAGGGTGTGGCGGGGCCTGTGGCCCAAGGAACTGTGACTCAGAGGCCAGTGGACAAATAGGGAAATGCCTGATGTTTAAGACGGGGAGACAGCACGGTGAGCTGCCCACAGCGAGGAGGCAGCACCGCGGACACCCCAGGCCAGCTTCAGGGCTCCGCTTCTGGGGGTCCAGCCAGAGTCTGCGCCTCGGCAGGCGCCAGAGCGAGCTGAGCAGGATGCAAAGTTTGCACAAGCCTGAGAGCTGAGCCCTCTCTCCTGGACCACACGCACAACGTGCAGCCGGCGGCTGGGCGCGGACAGGGCGGCTCTTCTCTTAGCCCTGGCCCCATCGCCACGTGGGCCCGGCTGCCCTGGGCGCCGGTCGGTACCCGGGGTCTCCCGCAAAACGTCTCTGTGGCTGCGGGGTCCCCAAAGGAGACGCCCTGGACTCAGCACATCCACTTCTAGGGATGCGCTGGGCTAGAAGGCCGTCCCCCCGGGTGATATGCGATGACTGACTGTGCGCGACAGAAAACAAACCGACGCTCCTGAATGTGTACCCAGAGTGACACGTGACAGGTCAGCATGTTTGGTTATATGTTCACCAAAATATTACCCGGTTACATGTGTCACCATGCATGTAGACCACCCAGCACCGAGTACTAAAAAGGAGGCAAGCCCGGCCGCATGGCTCAGTGGTTGAGCGTCGACCTAGGAACCAGGAGGTCACAGTTTGATTTCCGGTCAGTGCACATTCCCGGGTTGCAGGCTCGATCCCCAGTGGGGGGCGTGCAGGAGGCAGCCGATCAGTGATTCTCTCTCATCATTGATGTTTCTCTCTCTCTCTCTCTCTCCGTGCCTCTCTGAAATCAATAAAAATATTTAAATAAACAAGTAGGTGCAGCCTCCCGGGGACTTGATGCACATGTGACAGGCTGGGCATGGTGACCTCTAGGGAGGGCGGCCAGCTCTCCGAGGTTCTGTGGGAGAGCCTCGCCCCGAACCCGGCCAGATGCTGGCCCACACCAAGAATTAAAATGAAAAGCTTAGCATTCAAATGTCAGCAAGCCAAGTGTAAAAGACATTTAATAAGTAAATATTCAACTGATGTGTTCTGTAGGTGTAGCATTTACACTTCCTAAGTGATTAATATTTAAAACTGCACTTAGACTTTGAGGACACCCTATATCCCAGAATTAAATGAAAGATAAATAGCGTGGACTTAGTGGGAGAGGCCCACAGTGCTTTGTAACTTCTGGAGAGGTTCTGTGACTTTAGATGCACAAAGTAAAGTCAGTTTTTCACTGTGAGACACAGGGAGCTTTAGGAGACTTTGTAAATTGGCCACTTACTGTGTTGTGTCGGCACCTCCCTTCAGAAAGTGCCCTGTGAAGTCCTAGGTTCCTGGGGCTCAGTCCCCAGCCCTCCGCACACCAGCATGTGGCTGTGCCCCAGGGCCCACGTCCCCTTGGGGACAAGGGGGCCCGAGCAGAGGCCATTCCACCCCGGCCGTCCCTGCCTGTGAGCCACTCAACTCCAAGTTTCTGCCCCCAACAGCCAGAGTCCTGCCACTGCCCTGCCCACTCACACAGCACTCTGCACGTCAGAGCATCTCAGGTTCTTCAGGGTGGGCATGGGGTCGGGGTGGGGCCTGTGTCAGATCCAGTGATGGACCGCTTTGCAAGTCCAGGAAGGCACAACGTTTAGTTGGTTACTTAGTGGGGTTTTAGATAACATCGTCATGGAAAGGATTCCATTGTTGGTTTATAAGAGCAACAACAGTCCTGGCCGGTTTGGCTCAGTGGATAGAGCGGCGGCCTTCGGACCAAAGGGTCCCAGGTTCGATTCCAGTCAAGGGCACGTATCTTGGTTGCAGGCTCCTCCCTGGCCGAGCTCTGATGGGTCTTGTGCAGGAGGCAACCAATCGATGTGTTTCTCTCACATCGACATTTCTCTCTTTCCTTCTCTCTCTAAAAAGTGATGGAAAAGTATCCTTGGGTGAGGATTAAAAAAAAAGTAACAGAAACAAAAGTGCTGAGACCGATCATACGAGGCAGAAGGGTGCGTTTCAGAAGCTGTGACTGAGACAGAGGGAGACCTTCTGGAAGCTCTTTAGCCTCCAGCCATGCTCCTAGCTTCAGGACGGCGACCTTGGGCGCGGGAGGGAAGAAATAAAGGAGAGCATGTGCAGAATGCTGGAGCCTCCTGCCAGCCCAGCCCGTCTGGAAGAGCTGCCTTAGGGATTTGCCTTCTCAGGCTGACCGCACCTTCCACCGTTAGTTCTTCTTTGGCACACGCACTTTTGCAGGTACATTCTTAGGAACACAGGGTACATCTAGGTGACACAGAGGGGTCCTCGGGCAGGGCTGAGCCTGAGGGACGCAGGGAAGGCCATAGAGGGGGCGAGATTCTGAGCGGGGTGTGAGGTGAGGCTGCCAGGTCTGGGTCTGTGGTACTTGGTTATGGCAGCCGAGCAGACCCTGCTCTAATGGAAGTAAACCAGTTTAATGAGAATTGTGAATGGGCGACACCCTCTGAGACAGACGACTGGCGTCACCCCGCCGGGTCCCCAAAGCAGGCCCGGGCCCAGACCCAACCCTGCCCCGCACTGCCCAGTCTCACCATCCTATTATTGGACGGTGACTGCTCTGAACTTCAGCTGTTCAGCTCTGGCCCCCAGTGGAGGGGGTGGGTGCAGGAAAAGCTCGGGGAAGTGCCTTCCCATACCTCACCCGTCACCCGTGCCAGAAGCCCCATGCCCGGGCCCCTCCGAGACTAAGCATGGAGGGTGGGCAGAGGGGACAGGCAGGTGGCTGTGGGGCACAGAGTGACTCAGAGGGACGCAAACCCTGACACAAACCCTGCCGCAGCCATTGCCATTTATGGCTGCCCTGGGATCCAGCCCGATCCTCACCACGGAGGCAGAGGAGGGAGAGGGACAGAGACGAGAGATACAGATCTGCCTGTCTGCCTGCCAAGGACAGGTCCTGCTCTCAGGTCCTGCAAACAGTGTTCCTGGGACCCTGTGACCAGCCACCTGAGCTGCCTCCTGCTGTGACCACACCCCCTCCCCCTGGTTAATCTGGGGTGACTTTAGAGGACCCATCTCCACCAGGCGGGGGAGGTAGGGGGAGGTTAACTCACTCCTGTGGGGACGCTTGTCCCTCCGCTCTCAGGGGCCTGCACGCACTGCCCAGCAGCGGGGAGGGTCCAGGAGACCCCCCCACCCTGGAGGCTTCCCAGACGGGCACGGAGAGCAGCGGGGCAGGCTGCCTCCCGCCCCAGGCTCCACGCAGGCTGCGGCCTGACTGCCCCCTTCCCCCAGCTGGGTCCATCAGGCAACCCGGCTGCTCATCTGCAGCAGAGGGAGCCTCGCCTGGCGGGCGGAGGTGGGGGGAGCGGGGGAGGGGGCGGGGGGGTGGGCAGAGAAAGCTGGGCTGGCGCCAGCGCGGGGCTGCTGGGAGGGCAGGCGGCAGAGGTGCGGCTGGGTGGCTGCACACAGACCCGCACGTCAGCTCAGCACCGCGGGCTCCTAACGCGGCTCCAGGCGAGGCCGCGGCTCTGCATCCACCCCTGCCGCCGGCAGGCACCCCCGGGGACAGGGACTTAGGTCTTCTTGTCCTAAACTGGCCCCTCGCGGCTCGCCAGCTGTTCTCCGGGTCCAGCATCTTGACCTTCACTGTGGCCCAGCAGGCTGATGCCCTCCCCCCTGCCCGTGAGCGGCCTCCGGGGTTCACCCTGTCCGCGCTCCTCCACCGCCACCGGCTCCCACCCCGCTCCTCCAGCTCATCTGCCACCTTCTTGGTGCTTTTCCTGCTTGAAACCCCGTACAGGCAGCTGCCGTGTTCAAGTCTAGAGCATCGGACTTCAGACTGCAGGGCCGCAGGTCCAGGTCCAGTCAGGGGCACACACCTGGGCTGCAGGCTTGATCCCCGGCCCGGGTCTGGCATGTGCGGGAGACAACCAATGGATGTGTCTCTCACATCGATGTTTCTCTCTCTCTCTCTCTCTCTCCCCCTTCCTCTCTCCCTAAAATAAATTTATTAAAAATGTTTAAAGGAGGAAGGGCAGGACTAGGGGTCAGGAGCCCTCCCCGAGCAGCTCTGCCTCTGCCTGGGCACTGGCTCCCTCTGAGCTCGAAGAGGAAAGCAGGGATCTGGTGCTTTAAGAAACGCTAGAAAACCACTGAGCTACTGGCCGCCCACAACTCTGGTGGCTAAAACCTGCGGTGAACTGCCGGTTCTCCAGCCTCCGTCCGAGGGTCCCGGCAGGGAGCTCGCTGCCCTAGAGCGTGCACGGCTCGCCCAGGCCGTCCCAGGAGGAGGCGACCGCCTTTGACGTGAGCCCGTGTTTTCTTGTTGTGTTGCCGCCTGGTCGGGCAGGCAGCACTACGGGGTGCCACTGAGTGCCGGGCCTGGGGGAGCTGGGGTGTGGGGGTGTGGCCGTGCACAGAGCAGGCAAGGACCCTGGTGTCGGGAGCTGGGGTCGCTGCGACCTGGCTGGGGAGGGCCGGCTAGGGGCGCACATGGCAACGCCAGGTCCTGAGGTGGCGCAGGCCTGGGGTCTGAGTGCTGGAAGGCCTCGGTGGCTGCGCGGGGGGGGGGGGGGGGGGGGGAGAGGGGCCCACGGCGTAGCTGGGCAGGAGGCAGAACCTGGGTTCCGCCCAGCGCCGCGGTGGCACCAGTTCAGAATTGACTCTGCAGGCAGTGGAAGCCGCTGGGGGCTCTAACCGGAGGGTACGAGATGCGGTGTCTATGGAGTAAGGATCCCACCGGCCGCTGGGTGTGGCGTGGGCGGGGAGGGGCTGTGGGAGAACCAGGCCACAGGTTCTGGAACAGCCCAGCGAGTTGTGGAACCAAATCTGCTGGCACCTGGATCTTGAACTTCCGGCGTCCAGACCCGTGAGAGAGAAATGTCTGTTGTCTCGGCGGCATTTTGTCACAGCAGCCGAGCTGACCAAGACAAGACTGCAGGCGACACGAGCAGCTGCCAAGTACTCCTCCGGCGCCCTCCACCCTCCACTGTCCGGCCCGCCCTCCCCTGTCCGGCCCGCCCTCCCCTGTCCGGCCCCACTTTGGTTAAGAGAACAGAAGGGGCCAAGGTCAGGACTGACGGTGAGGGAGGGCATCCACCCGCACTTCCATCGTTCTGGAAGGCTGCGGGCTCTGCACCTGGCAGGGCGGGGGGGGGGGGGCACCTGTGACAACAAGGCTGGGAGGGGGGCACAGAGGGACCCAGCTGCGGGATAACTTCAGAAAGGCAGGCCGGGCCCAGCTGCGTGGGAGGACGGCCGAGGCTGCGCACCCGAGCACCAGGGGTCCAAGCAGCCCAGCCCTGTCCGGACTCCCCACCGGGTTCCTATTCTCCAGCACCGTGTTTGAAAGTTCCAAACCCCGGGAAAGCTGGAGAATAGGACAGTGACCATCGTATCTTCCACCCAGGACCGCCCCCTGCTCACACGTCAGCATCTTCGCGCGCTCTCCCCCCACACACCCACACGTGTGTGTGTGTTGTGTGTGTGTGTGACTGTGTGAAGCACCACCTGTCCTGCCCAAACGTTTCAGCACGCGTCTTCCCAGGAGCAAGGGCGTTTGTCGACGGCCGCAGCGCCAGCGGCACACTCAAGAAACAGCACTGAAGCAATAAAATGATCTCATAAACCCCTCGTTTGAAAAACATCCCAATTGCCTCCCAAATGTCCTTCATCGCTCCCCACCCCACCCCGATCCAGGACCCAGTCAGAGGCTGGGCATTGCACTTGTCTGCTCTCTGGTGTCTCCTTTAAAACATTTTTTAAAATATTGATTTTAGAGGGAGAGGGAGAGAGAGAGATCAATCGGTTGCCTCCTTCAGGGGCCCAGATGGGGTCGACCGTCCAACTGAGCCACGCCGGCCAGGGCTCTCCGGTGTCTGCTGTAATCCAGAGGGTCTCCTGCCTGTCTGGTTTGGGGACAGGACACGGGCCAGCTGCCGAGGAGGAAGGTCCTCCTCAGTCTGAGCGGAGCCAGGACCCAAGGGCCACAATGCCTGAGCTCTGGCCCCGACGCAGAGGCTCAACTCGAGCACTGTCTGAATGACACTTGACCTTCACCCTTGACCACTGTTTGGAAGCCTACGATATAGCCTCACCGGAACCCACACCTCATTAGGTCAGAAGCCTGGCAATCCTAAAATCCCAGCCCTCACATCAGCCCAGAAAAGCCGTTTCTGGCCTTAAAAGGACCCGCTCCGCTCCGGCTCCGTCCACGGTAATTCTTGGTGGGGGAGGGGCGCGCCTGTGGAGCTTCCCCCGCTCTGAGCCCTGAGAAATGGAAGAAAGGGGTTCTCATCCTTGACTCTGCCTCACTGCCCGCCTCCCTGCCCTGGCCCGCTGACCCCCCTTCCGTCCATGCTCATGTCCCGGCCCACGGAGGGCCCTTGGCACCGCGGGGACACTTTCCGGCGGCCCCCAGCCCCGTCCGAAGGCTGCTGCTCTGGGCTCCAGATCCTTCTCAATAATCAGCTTTGTGAGCGGAGGCAGCAGCTGCCCCGGCCTCCCGGCTGGCAGGGCAGGGAGCGGCGGGATTAGCAGGGATGTGGTTAATGGAAAAGCAGGGGGAGGGGAGAGGCGTGTTAAGTGCTGCTCTCCGGGGCAGGGACTTCCCGCTCGTCCCCTCCCCCTCCCCTGCCGCCCTTCACTCAGTGAGAGGCCGGGCGGCTGGCTGGGGCCTCACCTGCTGCCCCAGACAGACCTGCTCTATTTCCCCGGGGGCCTTCCCGTCAGCTCCGAGGCTCAGGCAGTGGGACAACCCGAGGACAGAGCTGGGCCTGCTCTTGAAATGAGCGAGTCCCTTTCCAGACCATTTCTGGGCAGCTTCTTCCAGGGGGAACCCCACACGGGGCGGCAGGGGAGTTGGGGGACAGTGGCTAGCTGTGTGCCCCCAGCGGCTGGCCCAGGCCCTTACACACAGCAATGACTCCATGTTTGCCAGTTAGGGTTAAGGGGGGCTGGACAACCCAGAAAGGGCTGGGACGTGAACCCACAGGAAGGGCAGACCTCTGAGAGGACACAGACGCCACATTAATTCTCGGTCAGGGGTGGAGCACCTCAGGACGGGGTCGGGAAGGCCCGGCCTCCGCCGCGGGAGCACGCTGCCTGCCCTGCCCGGACGGGACGGGACGGGGCCCTGTCCGAAGCCACTCGCCCCGGGCCTGCCTTCTCCCAGAGCGCGGTGGCTGGGCTGCGGGAACGGGAAACCCACGCGGTAGGCACCAGCTGCAGAGGCCCGGCCTGGAGGGAAGTCCTCTCAGCAGGGCTGCACCCAGAGGACCCACATCGGGCATTTTAACCCTCAGTCCAGAGCGGCCACGGCCGAGAAGGGCCGGAGCAGGCTGGCCGGCGGCTCAGCTCCCCGCTCCCCTGGGTGCAGGCAGAAACCCCCGACGTGGGCAAACCCCCGCTGCCCGCCACGGGAGCCTCAGGTCCCTGGAGAGCACAGGTTCCCATCACACCGGACCCTGTCCAGCCGGGGACGCACACAGCAGCCTCCTCAGAACCCAGTCCGGTGACACAGAGCAGCTCGGAGAAGGGCGGGTTCTCAGAAAAACCTCTCCTCCCCCCTTCCCGCCCCCCCCAGGTTGTCTCCAGTGTAAACCATTGTGTCCAGCGGACTTCAGAGTGGGCCGTGCGCACAGCTGCCAGCGCCCCGAAGCCGCTCGCTGCCGGTTTCCACCTCGCGGCCACCCTCCCGTCCAGGAACGGAGCTGGAGGGAGACCAGGCGTTCTGACCGGACCCGGGCCCTCGGGCCAGCCTGGAGGGCCAAGGGGCTGGGAGCCTGGGACGTCGGTTTCCAGTGTGAAGAGGAGCTTGGGGAAGGGGATGGTGCGGGGGGGCGGGGTGCGGGCAGGCGGGACACCAGACACCTCCCCGGACGCCCGAGCCAGGCCGGCGGGCGCGGTCTGGGCCGAGCTGACCGGCAGGGCGGGTGGGCGCTCAGCTGGCGGCATGTCTGCCACCCGGGACGTGCCGGGCGCAGGTGCAGCGGGGAAACGACCGTGAGGACGGCGGCGATTGTCCGGCCTCGGCGCTCAGTCCCACCCCCTGCGACGTGACATCACCATCCGGCCTCCGGAACGCACCGGCCTGCGAAGGCACCATCCCTTTCTTTCTCTTCGTACGCGAGACCGCTCTCGTGCTCCTTGAAATAAGCCACTGGCACGTGGATTTGGGAACCGCGGGCGGGAGGGGCGGGGGTGGGGCGTGCGTCCCGGGAGCGGAGCCGAGGCGGAGCGCGACCGCGCGGGGAGCGGGGGCCGGGGCGCGAGAAGAGGAAAGCAGCCCGACAACAACGCAACTCCGACGGGCTGGTCCCGGGGACACTTCCCGGAGGATGTGAGTCCGCTCGGCGACCGCCTTTCCTGCCGGCCGCGGGCTCTGTCCTCCGGGGCCGCCCGTCCGAGGCCGGGGGCGCGGTTCCTGGCTCCGCGCGGGCGCAGGGGCAGCGGCGCCGGGAAGGGAAGGGACCGGATGGGGAGAGGCGCTCGGGGGCCGGGCCGTACCTGCTTCTCCTCGGCGGCCTGCTCCTCCGCCGGCTCCGCGGGCTCCCCCGGCTCCTGGGGCGCGGCCGCGTCCTCCGTGGCTGCGGGGCCGGGCGGCGCGGAGGTGGCCCTGACCGCGGTCGGGGGCGCGGGCTCCGGGGCCGCGCGGTCGGGGTCCGAGCTCGCGGCCGGTCTGCGCCGCAGCAGCAGCCAGGCCAGCAGCAGCGCCAGCGCCGTGGCCAGTGCGGGCAGCGCGGCCAGCAGCTCCGCCAGCGCCTCCATCGCCCGGCCGCCCGAGTGCGCGCCCGCAGGGACCCCGAGGAGGCTTCCCGCGCTCCGCCCCAGGGCGGAGCCCCGCCTCGGACCCGCCCCCACCCCGCCCCCTGGGGTGACAGACCCCGGGGACCGGAGCCCAGAGCAGCTGGGAAGCGCATCTGAGGCCGGAGGAGGGCTGAGCCGCCTTTGCCCGGCGGGCCTGACGCTCTGAAAGCCGATGAGGTTTCTGTCATCTTTGGCATCATTTTGGCCAGTCCAGAGGGTCGTCTTGGAGAATTTGGAAATGTAAGTGCGAGTTTGGGCCAAGGAAAGCCAGGAAGCTCGTGGAAACCGGCCCTGGACTTCCTGGAGGACAGTGAAGGCTGCAGCCGGCCCCGCTCCCGTCCAGCCGCTTGATGAGCTGTGGACGGCGCTGCATCCCCAGGCTGCGCTCCTCCGCGTTCCCAGAGGCCGCTGCCAGCTCTGCCCGTGAGCGCCCCCTGGTGGTGGTGGGGCCGCCCGCCGCCCTCAGCACAAAGCGCGCTGCGGCACAGGCAGGCTTCTGGAATTCAGCTCCAATGGCCTGGGGTCGACTCCGTTTCCGTTCATCTCTTTGCGTAACTCTGATGCCTGGGCGGGTGGAGTGAGGGAGAGGAAGCCCACTGTCCTAGCTTCTCCAGGGTGTTTGCTGTGGCGAAGGCTGTCCGGGTCCATGGCAAACATAAAGCCGAATGTTGCAAAAAAACGAGGCCCCGGTTTTTGCTGAGGAAGCATTTCATGCCGTTGGCAAAACTGGGTGCTGGAGCCGACACCTGATGTGAGCCAAGATGCTAGACGGATGCTTCCTTTACACAGGAGGTGCACGCACGCCCTCGGCCGTGACAAACAGGATCCCGCAGCAGGGTGAGCTTAGCCCTGCTGCACCCTGACATCGAGGCCGGGGCGGGGAGTGTGAGGAACGACTCCACGTGGAACATGCACGGGCGGTGAGCACACGTGACCACTTATCTGTGGAACGGCCACACACGGCTCAAGGCATCGAAGCTGCCAATATGCCTGCCTCCTAGGCCGCACTTCTTACCACGTGTACGCAAAACTCCGGTTCCTCCCCACACGCCTGCCTAACGTCCTAACTCGCACCAGCGCGGAGCCTCCAATAAGACTGCAAAGCACTTATGCCAGCAACTTGCTTGCTGACCCTTCAGTACTAATTTACAGAGAAGCCACTGCTAAGCTGAGCATAAGCTAGACTGATAATCCTGTTCTTGACGACGATCTCATTCCCGTGAGCGGTAAGGGCTTCTGTGCAGGGCTCTACCTCGGCCGTCGGGCACAGAGCACACAGCAGCCCCTGCTGGGCAGGACGAGCACCTCGCACCGGGACAGCGCCTGGCACTGGAGCCGGTGCCGCCTGCCTGAGTGATTGACAGATGGGCCCAGCGTGAGCAATGTGCCTGTGTTTGGAGGCCCTCAGAGGCGTCACCCTAAGCATCGCAGTGGCTCTTGGAGCTGATGGAAAAGCCGTTGGTGCCTCTCATTCCCAGAGACCAGGGCCCTCTTGATGTCTTGGCTGTCCTGGGTCCCCAACTCTTTTTTTTTTTTTTTTATCCTCACCCAAGGGTATTTTTTCCATTGATTTTTAGAGAGTGGAAGACAGAGGGAAAGACAGAAATATTGATGCAACACATCGATTGGTTGCCTCCTGCATGAGCCAACCACCAGGGCCCAGGCTGGGGAGGAGTTTGCAACCAAGGTACATGCCCTTGACCAGAATCGAACCCGGAACCCTTCAGTCCACAGGCTGACGCACTGTCCACTGAGCCAAACCAGCTAGGGCAGGGTCCCCAACTCTTAATATGCCCCACTGCACTTCCCCATCAGTCGTTTAGTCCAAGATTCCTTCTCTCATGACCCAGCTTGTTGGTTTTAAAATCATCTGGAGAGTAGTCCCTAAAGCAGCTTGATGTTGTACGTTGTACCTTCACTTCACTGTTGTTGACCCCATTCACAGGAGCAGCTCACACCCGTGTGCCCACCTCCTACCTAGTCCCGATCGCCCGGCCCCACTCCACTCCTTTGTCCCCACCTCACCCCTGATCCATTATTTCCAGATGTTGATTATCAAAGAGGAATCACTTTGGCACCTTGGAAAAACAGGGTGGCTAATCTCTCCAGTTCACATCCCGCCGTCCCAGCCCTGCCCCGGCTCAGCACTGACCGGCTACCATGCCCCCTG
This sequence comes from Eptesicus fuscus, assembly GCF_027574615.1. Classification (NCBI taxonomy): domain Eukaryota; kingdom Metazoa; phylum Chordata; class Mammalia; order Chiroptera; family Vespertilionidae; genus Eptesicus; species Eptesicus fuscus. The sequence goes on from NC_072492.1 coordinate 49,192,812, forward strand.
GCGGCGAACAGCCTCTGCTTCTGTTTTCTTTTTTTTTTTTTTTTTATATTTTATTGATTTTTTTTTTTTTACAGAGAGGAAGGGAGAGGGACAGAGAGTCAGAAACATCGATGAGAGAGAAACATCGATCAGCTGCCTCCTGCACACCCCCCACTGGGGATGTGCCCGCAACCAAGGTACATGCCTTTGACCGGAATCGAACCTGGGACCTTTCAGTCCACAGGCTGATGCTCTATCCACTGAGCCACACCAGCCCGGGCTGCTTCTGTTTTCTTTACAGCAGTTGGGAGGAGCCGCTGTATGATGTAAGGAGGGTGAGTGTGATAGCCAGAGAGCAACATTGGGGGAAAGCTCAGAGCATTCCGAGGATGGCAAGAAAAGTTCTTTAAAAAGGAGGAGGAAAAAACAAACAAAAATAGAAAGGAGGAGGAGGAACACCACTCAGATAACACAGAGACTGCGGCCTCAGGGTTTGCCCTCACTGTCCTCCAAGCACAGACGTGGCCACCCTGTCCGGCGGGGGAGGGGAGAGCAGCACCAGGGCAGGGAGCGTGCGGTGTCTGGTCACCCGGCTCCCAGCAGCCTGGCAAAGTGGAAGAGCGGGCCCGCCTCGGGCTCTGGAGAAGATGCCAGGGAGTCCCCTCGCATTCCCCTTGTTAGGACTCCCATGCAGGGCACCCCATCGAGGGCACGCGGTGGAGTCACTACTGTCCCCCAGGACCACGACAAGGGGAGCAACACGCGAAGGTTCTGGTACTCTCAAAGGAAAAAAATTCAAAGATGTAAAATGCATTTTGTTTTTATTAAATAATGTACAGGGTTTCCTTGGCACCATCCACAGAGGTTCTTGCCTTTATGCATAAAACAAGCCACAAGCCATGGTAATCTGCATCGGTAGCCGACGAAAGAGCTACTGTAGCCAATGCTGAGTGGACCCATCCCTGGAGCGTCCTCCTCCTCGGCTCTCGCGGGCTCGCCGTGTGCAGAGCCCACAGGCCGCCCCCGGCCGGCCCTGGCCGCGGCGCTCTCGCCAGCAGGAGCTGGCGGTCACCTGGAGGAGCTGCGCTCCTTGCTCACGCAGTCGTCCTGGGAGGTGGTGTCCCCGTTCCCCATCATGCTGCAGGTCCTCCGCTTCTTCCTGCGGTGCATCGTCCCGTCGCCTTCAGAGCCCGTCTCACACTGGACACGGGAGAGAAAACAGCAGTTCAACCGGCGGAACCTCCGGCCTCAGGAGACGGCACTCGGTGGTCCAGTCCCCCAGAAGCCAAGCAGCCATGCGACGGCTCCACAGCGCCGTCCGAGTACCATCAGACCGAGAATCCCCATCTCCCCGCAGGGGGCAGTGCCCGCCCCGTGTTCTCTAACAGGAGGGGTCTCTGAGACCAGGACACCCCCCGAGAACATTGTCACCATTCGGAGGCTGCATCACGGAATTTCGCTCGACCAACACAGCCTGCTGCGTGAAGGTGAGCACCGCACGTAACGTCCATAAGACGCACCACCTCCCGCCGCGAGAAAGGACGGAACCAGTACAGCAGCAGCCACCAGACAGACGTCTCCTCTGCTACGGTGCAGACCCTCTCACCCAAGGATTCGGCAGCTTTCAGCAAGTCACCGAATTGGCTGGGTTTCTAGGCTCACAACGCACCACCCAGAGGGAAATCTGAACCCGGACCTTGAGGCCAGGATGCTGGGGCCTGAATTTCCCACCGCCGTCCGCCAGCCCGGAGGTCCTGGCCTGTCCTCACCGGATCGCAAGCACTCCTCTAACGGAGGCCACGGCACACAGCGAGGAGGCGGAGGCGGGCAGAGCCCCTCCGTGGCAGGAGGGAGCAGTGGTGGTTCCTGAAAGCGAAACGCTCCCCCGCTCTCTCCTCCTGCCTGGGAGGAGGGAGTCCCGGCTGCTTTCCCCGGGACCTCCCTGGAGGCCTGGTGGCGAGTGGGCTCACCTCCGAGTCCGAGTCCGACGAGCTGGAGCTGGAGGAGCTGGAGGAGTCGCTGGAGCTGTCGGAGGCGATCCCTGTGGATTCCTGAAGGTCAACCGAGTCGGCCAGGACCGCCAGCTCGGGGTGCTCCTGCTTCAAGATCCTGAGAGACAAGGAGCGCCGTTCTCAGTGCTGGGCCCGGCACCAGCCACAGGCACGCGCCCGGCTCCGCTGCGACCTGGCTCGGAGGCGCCGGGGACAGCAGGTGCCTGTTGGGAGCGAGGGCCGTCGCGTGGCAGGGACGCAGTCCACAGGCTCAGGCTTTTCCGGAAGGAACCCGAGCTCCGCATGCTCCGGCCACCAGCACCCCGGGCGGACGCACTGCCGCCTCACGGCCAGGTTTCCTGACTTAGTCACCTTTCCCCTGGGGAGGAAGGCTCTGCCTCATTTCCCTGCGCTTTCCTGGCTGATGTTGATGAACCTCCCTTTCCACAGCACAGCACAGCACTTAAGGATGGGCGTTGCACTGACAATGAAATCCTACTGGTGAGAGTAGACACCATCAGGCCTGTGAGAAGACGTACTGAGGATAAAGCGGAACTGAACTGGCCATCGGAGGCCGCAGCCCCCTGGGGACCTAACCGGGACCGGGACAGGGACACAGCCCTGCGGAGAAGGCCTACGGAACGGCCCACGGAGCAGGCGGCAGCCCACGGAGGGCGACGGGCCTCAGGTGCCCGGAGTCAGGGAGGACGAGGCCACCACCCTTGCTGGCCCTCTCAGCAGGGGGCTGAGCCCCGAACAAGCCAGAATCCCTCTTACCCCGAGAGCCGGTCCCTCCAGGTCAGGGTTGGGACACAGTGGCACGGGGTGGCTGGGGGTGGCTGGCACTGCCGTATCTGTTCTGTGGATAAACAGAGGAGCTAAGTCTCCAGGGCAGTGGCCTCACTCCTAAGAACTGAAGGGAGTAAGTTCAAACGGGAATAGTGCTTCTGGGTAAGGAAAAGAAACGAGCAAAATAAAACCCCCACAAAATGGCTCCTGTGCTAGTGAAGGGAAGCGCCGCACAGAACGTTCTAGCTCTGGGGAAAGCAAAAACAAAAGGGGAAACGACCCCGACGACGTGTTTGACGCTCTGATCAACGGTGCGGGGCCACCTGCTGCCGCGAGGCTGGGGCATCCTGAGAGCTAGCCCTGACCTTGACCCTCTCCCTGCACCTGCGCGCTCATCAGCCCCAGCTTCTGCCAGGCCCGCCTAAGCTCAGCCCATGGCATCGCAACGGCGGGCTCTTTCCGTTTTCTCTCTGGTAGAAATTGGAACAAAGCAAAAATAAGAAAATAATGGCTCTCACCTATACCATTTCCTGGACAACTTTGGTCTCCCTCTTACCGTCTTGTGCCATACAACAGGGAAGTTGGTGCTGCTGGCAAAATTCTGGGTGATGGCAATGGTGGTGTCAAGATTGAGGACAACATGCCACCAGCCTCCTGAAACCCAACAAGGAAACGGTTAAGTGGGCCGGGTTCTGTACCCATCGCTCTAGGACATCAACATTACAGAACATTGGACGTGAACTGCAGAGGCAGGGGTCGCTCCCAGCGGGCCACGGAGACGGGCAGGGCGGGCCTGCTGCTCCTGGCCCGGAGTCACGAAGGGCCCGCCGGGAAGTTTACTGGGGGGTGGCTGTGCCCACTCACTCTGGGTCGTCTATGGCTGCTTCCTGCTACTAGGGCAGAGCTGAGCGACTGCGACACAGGCCGCCTGGCCGGTGCCTGACGGGCTCTCTGGGCCTTGACAGAAGAGGTGTGTCCCCTCCTGCTAACTCACAGCCGGGACCCAAACTGAAGGCAGCACGTCCTCCAGCCTCCAGGAGGAGGACATCATCTGCAACACCTTTATTCCCAACTCTTGACCCATCAGAGGCATCAGGTATGGACGGTTTCCTGCCTCTAGGCTCTAGGTCACTATTCCTGGCTCAGCCCACCCGGTATGACACTGTATCAAGCCCCAAGTTAGAGAAACATGCGCAAGTCCCAGAACACACACAAGACACTGGGGAAACTAAGGATCAAAACGGGTAGGATCCGAAATACAGGAAGGTTATCAATAGCCACTATGTATCGAGGTGACAGTGGACAGCAGCGCCCCGAGCACCTGACAACACGGCAGCATTTCGCTGTCAGAGGCGGGCAGGCGGCCCTGTAGTCGGCATGGAGGGATTTCCTGGACTCACTCTCTAGTTCTGCTCCAAAAGGACAAATTACTAAACTCAGAGAGTCCTCTGCTTCAGTTCACCTGTACCTGGCACAAAGACAGTCTCTCCCGGCTTTTGCAGGATTTCTAGGGGCTTGAACTCGGGTGGCCAGGTTGGAAGCTGTGTCCGGGGATAGATGATCTTAAACCAGGTGATGGCTTCGTCCTGCTGGTTCCCCCCCTCGTCGCGGGTCACCTTGATGAGCTCCCGGGGCGTGCTGGTGGGGAACAGGCACCAGCGCTTGTGGCCCTGCACCAAGGCGTTCCAGGCGCTGGTGCCCAGAGGGTCGATGTGAATTCCGGTTCCGGAGCGCGGGGGCCCCATCACAAACCACCTACGGGACACAAACATCCAAGAAGTGAAGAGCAGTTTAACCACACACCCACATGCCACAAAGTAACAAGCTTGCATTTTCACACACTACACTGTGTCTTCTTTGTTTCAAAGACGACACACACTTTGGAACCTAGAAATGCTGAGTGAATTGTGGGTGGACAGTTCACTAATGAAAACAGGAAAACCACTAACGGGCCTCAGCGCTGGACTCACAACTTCCCTGGTAGATCAGTGGTTGTCTTCGGTTGCACGGCCGAATCACCTGGGAGCTTTCAGAAATCCCGACGCCCGGGCGGCACCCAGACCAATTCAACCAGTCTCTGGACCCCGGCGGGTTCCCAGTAACCCCCAAAGTAAGTCCCAGCTGCAGCCAAGGGGCAAGCACACACTGCTTTGTAAAAGGGGGGCTGGCTGAGCGGCCCACGGGGCTTTACCTGTAGGGGGGCCTGCGCTTCTCCCCTGCGTACTGGAAAAGGTCATCGGTGAAGAACTTGGGCACCTTGTAGTCTTCCAGAAGCTTCCTCCTCTTGGGGTGCTCGCCGTAGCTGCTGTCGAAGATGTACAGGGGGCTGTCGTCCCGGGTGCTCTCCATGTACTCGATGTAGTACTTCATCTTCATCTTCACCGAGTAGCCGTCATTGTCCTCCCCGCACTTGAACTTCTGGTTGCGGTACTTCCTCTTCAGGCGCTCCAGAGTCCATTTCTCCTGCGCGGACCAGCCCTCCTGGGCGTTCAGCAGAACCACGGGCTTGTAAGGCCTTTCGTATCGCTCCACAAAGTCTTCCACCGAGAGCTGCAAGGCGTCCGCCCGCTCCACGTTATCCTGAGGGGAGCAGAAAGGATCTCCCCAGTTTTAAAAAATCAGGCAACTGCAGGTGTCCCCAGGGCCAACTAGCAGTGCCACACCGAAGGAGCCAGCTTTTTGTTCTGGCTTCTCCTGGGGTGGGGGTGGGGTGGGGTGGGGTGGGGTGGGGGAAGGACCTGCGCGCGTGCCGGTACCACGCACCCAGAGCCACCGCACCAAGGGCGGCTTCGCATCTCCCACTCGGGGCCTTTGACAGCCAGGCCCCCGCGGGTCCGGCCGTCCAAGAGGATCAAGGAGCCACAGGCCTTCTCTCTGAGGGCGCCAAAGCCGTGAGAGGGCGGCAGCCCGGGCAGGGGAGAAAGAAGGCCCTCCCGGCCCCGGGACCCCGGGGTGCGGCGCGGGCGGACTGTGCCCGGGGGAGAGATGCGCGGCCGCTGGGAGCCCCGGGCCCGGCCCGCGATGCCCGCGCGCTCACCGCCACGGCCGCCGGGTTCAGCGAGAAGCTCTCGTAGTAATTGTGGCGGGTCCAGTCCAGCGAGTCCTTCAGCTCCGGGCGCGCACTCCGCTTGGCCTCGCGGATCCGCTTCTTGCTCTTGTGGTTCATCCTGCGAGGGTCCCCAGCGAGTTCCGCGACGCCCGCCGCGCAGCCCGCCTCCGGCCACCAACGCGCTCCCGGCCCGGCCCCGGCGACGGCCGTACTGCAACGCCCTCCGCTCGGGCCCGGCGCCTTTAAAGTCGCCTTCCAGAAAATTCACTCCCCAACCACCTCCCGGGCCACGGGTTGGGCGTGCGGCTGCCGTCTTCCCCGCCCCCCGGCCGCTCGCGGCCCGCCATTGGCCTCGGCGCCCGCAGGGCCCTCCTTCACAGACGCCGGGTTTCTGCCATGTTGGGAAGGTCGGGCTGCCGAGGCACCGCCCCCGCGGCCGGCTTCCTGTGCGTCACTTCCGGCAGCGCCGCCTGTCTGCAGCCGACTTCCGCCGGCGTGCCGCGCGGGCCTCGTGTTCTGTGTCCCAGTTGCCTGGCTCCGGGTCTGTCCTCCCGGTGCTGCCGCTCCGCCGGAGGGGTGCTCCCCCTTTCTTGCTGAGGGTTTTAGGGGCCCGACGGGCCCGCGTGGCGCCGGGGAAGCGGCCCAGCCGGCCCCGGGGCCTCGCGCGCGCAGCCTGGCGGCCCGGCGCCCTCCGCTGCTGCCGGCCCTCCCGGGAGCCACCGACTCCTCGCTGGGCGGCCGTGACCTCCGAGGGCATGTGTTCCGGGCCCAGCGCTTTCGGTTCTCGGAGGAGCCGGGCCTGGGAGCGGAGGGGGCCATGCTGGAGGTCCGCGTCCCGCAGGTGCGTGCAGCGGCACCCGCCCGAAGGCGCTGCGGCCCTGGGCGCCCTGGCTTAGGAGCGGTTCTCAGCCCACCGAGGAGGAGGGGGCGGAGGGGGGTGTGGGTCCGGCTTCCTGCCTTTAGGATGGACCACAGCGAAAGGTTTGGTGTGAAGCCTTTGGCATATTACGTCTTTCAGGAAGGAATCTGGGGACCCTGCCAGGAGGGAGCTAATCCACTCCGACTGTTTCCTGCCAGAAAAGTGGCATTTTTAACACTAATATTTTCTTGGATCTCGTTGAAGGGCTTCTTAACTAAGCTTCATCTGGGAACGGGAGCTCCAACCCTCACTGACCAAGTAAAGTTTTGGGGTTGGCACTCATTTCCTTTGAGCTCACGAATGTACCAAAGCTCAGTAATTGTACCTTATATGCGTCCGGTTTTTCAAAGCATTTTCACGTTGCAGTCTTTATTTGTTTTTAACAGCAGCCTGTGACATAGTAACCGTTTAAAGATGAAACACAGCCCTGACCGATTTGGCTCAGTGGACAGAGCGTCGGCCTGCGGACTCAAGGGTCTAAGATTCAATTCCGGTCAAGGGCATGTGCCTTGGTTGCGGGCACATCCCCAGTAGGGGGTGTGCAGGAGGCAGCTGATCAATATTTCTCTCTCATTGATGTTTCTAACTATCCCTCTCCCTTCCTCTCTGTAAAAAAATCAATAAGATATATTAAAAAAAAGATGAAACACAGCTTAAGTGGAACCCATTTCTGACAGTTGCTAATGCCTTCACGTTGAAATACCCATTTGGATTTCTTCCCAGTTTTAGGAAGTGAACATATTCCCTGTAAGAATAGAGGCCCCTTTTTTATTTTTATTTTTTAATAGATTTTTATTGATTTCAGAGAGGAAGGGAAAGGTAGAAACATCAATGATGAGAGAGAATCATTGATCGGCTGCGTCCTGCACGCCCCCTACTGGGGATCCAGCCCGCTACCTGGGCATGTGCCCTTGACCGGAATCGAACCCGTGACCCTTCAGTCCCAGGCCGATGCTCTATCCACTGAGCCACCCCGACCGGGGCTGGGCCCCTTTTCTTTACACCCAAATCTGCACAACTCTGGTCAGAAATCCCCCATTGTCCGCCTGGGTGAAGTCTCCAGGGCAGGCGTTTTTGCTCTCATTCACCCTGCAGCCCTACAGGTAGGACAGGCACTCACGTTTGTGGAGTGGATTCGGTTCAGACCTTAGCTCCTTCACCTTTGTCACTTTTACTTCAGCCCCTTTCTGCCCCCCTCTAGGGGCACCCTCTGCTCCAGGAGACAGACCTGCGGTGTTGCAGTGTTTGACGATAGCTAACTTGGCTCCTTTTGTGCCTGGCACTGTGCTAAGTAGTTGGCATTGAATCTTCCTATTAACCCAGTGAGGTAGTATTGTGTGATTGAGGAACCTGACCACAGACTTAATGACTTGAGTGAGGTCACACAGCTGGTAAAGTCCAGATCTGGAGTTGGAACTCGGGCAGACTCATTTCAGAGTTGTGAGCTATGTTCTCTTGCCTCTCTAAATACCACGCTCTCACAGTTCTCTGCTTTTTCAAAGGCTTTGTAAGCTGCCCGCCTTCCCAGCTCCTTCGAGGGGATATAAAACTGCCATATGGTAAGCACTCTTCACACGTTTATTCATTCAACAAGCATTTATTCAGAGACTCGTGGCCACTCAAACCTCTTCAAGGCTGTCTTCCTAGGACCACATTGTTTCTCATTAGCACACCAAGTTATGCCTGTGCTTAGAACCCTCCAATACCTTCTTGCATTAAAAAAAAAAAGGGGGGGGGGGGGAGCTACACTTCTGTGGCCTGTAAGAGGGCATAGTTTGGTCCCCACCTCCCCGTGACCGCTGTTTGCACTACACAACCCTGCCTCCAACCCCTCCGCCTGTGCTCTCTGTTGTCCAGCAAGAGGCTTAGTTCCTGGTTCCCGGCCTTTGAATCACCCTCTCCCCTATCTAGTGCAGCCACCTTGTGGTCATTGTCCTCCCCCCCACACACACACATTACTCTCACATCACCGCGTTTATGTGTTGTGCTTATAGGATTATCATGAACCAAAAATATCTTTGCTTACTTGCTGCCGGTCTCTCCCTAGTAGGGTACATATGCTCCATGAGTTACATCCTCAGCCTAGAAGTCATTAAGCTACGAGTCTGAATAAATGCTTGTTGAATGAATGAATGAAGAGTGCTTACCACATGGTATAGCAGTTTTATCCCCCCTTCCCCCGCAATAGGATGTGAATTGGAGAGCAGGGAAATGTCAGTCAGGGACTCAGTAATTGCTGTGTTAAGTATTCCAGTAGATGAGTTATTTTGTACAAAAATTCTTTTCAGGTCCTGCATCTTCAGTATGGAATGTACGTTTGGCCCTGTGCTGTAGTCCTGGCCCAGTACCTGTGGTTTCATAGAAGATCCCTGCCAGGCAAGGCTATCTTAGAGGTACATGTGTCTTTGAGGTTTCAAGCACGCTGTGCTCAGATTGAAGTCTACATGCTTGATATTTTGGCTTTTGTTAAATACAGGGTGGGGCAAAGTAGGTTTACAGCTGTATGAAAAGTTTCTTCTTATATTATTTTCCATACTGCAAACCTACTTTTGCCCCAGTATTTTAAAATCGGGGTAACTTGGCCAGCTTTTAAGGCATGCGAGTTGAGAATGATTTTTACATTTGTAAGACTGTTTAAAAAAATGTGGCCCACCAAGACTAAAACATCTACTGTCTGGCCCTTTAGTTGCTGTGGGCCCTTATTCCGTGAAGCCCAGTGACTGATTTGGCACGGAAGCAGTCATTAAGGACATCTTCCTAGGGTATCCCAACAGGGTCATTTGGGCTCTAACACACCCATCCTCAAACTGGAAATGGGAAGCTTTTATTTCAATCAAGGGAATGCAAAGGCATTCCTTGGCATTGCTCATGGTTTAAAATGTCACCTTAAACCAATCAGAAAATCCCCTTTTGTAGGAAGTCACATTGTAGACCTGTCAGGCTTTATTCACATGAAAACAATTAAAATCAGTAACTAGCCGAAACCGGTTTGGCTCAGTGGATAGAGCATCGGCCTGCGGACTCAAGGGTCCCAGGTTCGATTCCGGTCAAGGGCATGTACCTTGGTTGCGGGCACATCCCCAGTAGGGGGTGTGCAAGAGGCAGCTGATCGATGTTTCTCTCTCATCGATGTTTCTGTCTATCCCTCTCTCTTCCTCTCTGTAAAAAATTAATAAAATATATTAAAAAAAAAAAATCAGTAACTGGCTGTGGGTGTAGTCCCCCGGGAGCTCCTAGAGGCAGCAATCCCTACAGTTAACTCCTTTGAGAACTGAAAACGACAGAGAAGTGCCCCAAGACAACTTCTCTGGGCATGTTAAGCAATGAAATGCCTAAGACACACGGACTTTGGAAGCACTAGGTCAGTTGCAGAATACAGGGCCCTGTATGGGACTATAACTGCAATTTGACCCAATTAAGAGGAATCACACAGGCTCTTGCCATAAATTCAAAGCCCAAGGTTTCTACAGTTAAGGCAGTGTTTGAATTATGGTATGTTTTATAGACATAAGCTCAAATACACACTGCTCACAAGGATGAAATGGAACTGTCTGCTAAGATCCAAATTCTTTGCAGTTCTAGGCAGAAACTTTGAAATGTCATCTTTTTAAACTTACTAGATTGGAGCTGGAGTGAGCCTTCCAGGAATTGTAGCTGCAAAATGTGGTGCCGAGGTAATACTGTCCGACAGTTCAGAGCTGCCTCACTGCCTAGAAATCTGTCAGCAAAGCTGCCAAATGAATAACCTGCCACAGGTGCGTGTTGTAGGACTCACGTGGGGCCACCTGTCTCTGGACCTTCTGGCTTTGCCAGCCCTAGACATTATTCTTGCAGCTGATGTGTTCTTTGAACCAGAAGGTAACTTTTTTTCCTTAATAGCCAATTTGGCCTGATACACAATGTAAGTAGAAAGTCTCTAACATTAATAAGCCCTTTCTTCCCAGACTTTGAAGACATTTTAACTACAGTCTACTTCCTGATGCAGAAGAACCCCAAGGTCCAATTGTGGTCTACTTACCAGGTAAGAAGGTAAGCCAAGCTAATCCTGGTTTATTCATTTCATTAAGTTAAATTAAGCCTTAGTAACCCAATGCCAAAGGATAACATGAAAAAACATCTGAAGCCAAACAGGAAAATAATTTTAGAAACTTTATTTTTCAGTGCTGACTGGTCACTTGAAGCTTTGATCTACAAGTGGGATATGAAATGTGTCCACATTCCTCTGGTGTCTTTTGATGCAGACAAGGAAGATATAGCAGAATCTGCCCTTCCAGGAAGACATACTGTTGAAATGCTGGTTATCTCCTTTGCAAAGGACAGTCTGTGAGTTACACCTACAAGCTGTTTTGGGACAATGTCGATACCGATTAGCAACCTGGCATGCCCGTGAGGATCCAGACCACTTCAGCCTGAGAGTATAAGCAATGGGTGTAAAGATGGTCAGATCTATTGGCTTTAGGACTGTGATGTGTCATCTAGACAGTACTTGTGGGATACATAGCCATGGAAACAAAAATAAAACACCTAGTTAAGGACTCAAGTTGTTCCTAAGTCATTAAAATAGGGCATCCATTAGGTCATGAGAAAGGAGTAGCCACAACCCGTGTGCTACCACAGAGCATCAATTTTAGGGATAGTTGACGAACTGGCAAAAAAAAAAAAAAAAAAAAAAATCAGCTAAGCATTTCACTTTGATACCATACAGTAACGTTCACAAGAAAATGGCACAGGTCTTTCAAACAAAGGGAGGAAAAAAGACCGAGACATATTCTGAGAAAAGCTAACACCAAGAAAACATTTTTAATTAAACTATAGAAACAATGGTTATAGTACAGAATATTTATGAGCAAAAAAAAAAAAAAAGATACACCATGTTTTAAGTACTTACAAAGTTACAAACCATTTGCTTCCTTAACATTTTTCATATTTCAAGTTCATACATGAAGATGATCATTTTTACCATTTGGTGGAGTGGGGGGTAGAAAAAAAAAAAAAGGGTGTATTTATCATCAGCTAGATGTGCTCACTGTATGCTCCGTTATCTATATGCAAGGCCCGGGTGACTGGAAGTGCAGTTGTCAGGCATTTTAATAAACTGGACAGCCATTTGTTTCTGCACGACAAGGCATCTTTACACAGGAGCAATCGGGAGAAAACAGGAAACAGCCAAGCACTCTGCACTGCAACACGCCACCTTAACAGCTAACCAGCATTACTCAACTGCTACACAACTGCGCCTAGTGCACAAAAATACATAAGAGAAGAGATTAGAATTGTGTTTGGTAAACAATCCTTTCAAAAAATCAAGTCTTTTCACCTGAAAAGTCTTTATACAAGTTTAGGTTCAGATTACCATTTAGATCTGAAGGTAAATAACATGCACAAATTTACACCAACTTTTGTAGGGTTTTAACTCTAAGGAATGAAGGCAATGCTGAGTCAATCTCTTGACAGCTTTAGGCTGTGCGTAATGGCTGCACGTTTCCTTAAAAGTCAGGAGGCCACAAATTAGGTTACCAATCTGTTTAATTTCAAACAAAAAAAGTCAGCACTATATAAACAAAAAGGAAATTTTACCTCAAATATCCAAGCCAATAATGAAATCTGAAGTCGTTCACCTTACTAAATTACAAGAAATTTGAATAACAGCAACAAAATGGCACATAAAATGAAGTTTGCCACCTGAGGCAAAGCTTAAAACAAGTAAAAAGTTAGACAAAATGTCACAAAATAACCTTTTCAATAGCCAGTTGCTTGTTCCAAGGCAGGACTCTTTGATGGACTGAGCATGTGGTCCTTTTCCTCCAGGTTTTCTGTTATGTTGCTTGTCGACACATCTAGGTTTGAAAAGAAATTAAGTTCAGTTTACCTTCCATTACTGCGAAGTCACCCAAAGCGCACATGGTTTCAATTTCAGGCTTGTACTCACTAAGGCTCTGGTGAAACAAGTAGGTTACAGAAAGGTTCCACCCAGCCATTCTCACAAATTTTTAAGGCCCAAATTAGGAAATTTTCGTATCAGCATTTACAAATTTGTGCATTCTTGGCCAAATAACCAAGGTGAAAAATCGTTAAGGGGGAAGGGGGGGAAGAAAAGAAAAGGGGGAGGAAGGGGGGCTGTATCCAAACAAAAAACAACTTGAAATCAGAAAAGTAACCTATATTTTGAGATAAATTTAGTTTTCAAACAAAACATTTGGCAATTGAGAATAAGGCTTTAATATCTGAGCTACTTAGGGCCCTTCCTTTTAAAAAACAGGACCAAACAATTTGAGAGTTAAAGACACACTATCCTTTCCCCACCCAGCGCAATACCTGTAAACTTTTTTGGGTTCCAAAAGTTCATTGCTGCTTTTTGCAATTCGTTTGCCACATCCACTAGAATAGTGAGTCCCAGTCAGCACAACAATAGTTGAGCTGATTGCTTTCTCTACGAGGATAGTGCATCTTTAACATTTAAAGACAAACCTGCTCCAATACACGCCCACAGAAACTGGTCCCTGGAGGATCAGCCAAATCAGTTAAAATCTGCAATACTGGCCAATATTCTTTTATCAAACAGGAGACCGCAGCTTTAAAGGGGAAAATGCAGACGTTGGATAAAAACAGCAAGAAATAGTCATTTTCATTAATAGGTCTCAAACAGTTTACGAAACAGCCACCATCATCTAAGCTCACACACATCCTTCCTGCAGACCCCTCACTTCCGCTCACTCCCGGCGCTGAGCGCAGAGCGGCTCCTAACGAACTCGGGAGTCGCCCTCCGGCGGGCGCGGACGGAACCCTACTCACACCCCACCGAGCCGGGTCATGTGCCTCGGACCCCGTGGGCATTACCGTTTGCTTAAGAGGACACGGCTCCCTCCTCTTCAGGCGACTTGGGGGGGCTCTTGGACCGCGACCTGGACTTGGACTCCCTCTTGGACACGGGCGGGGGACTCCTGGACCGTGACCTGGACCGAGACCGCGAGCGAGATCTGGACACGGAGGACGACTTGGACTTGGATCTTCGCGCCGACCTGGACTTGGAGGTGGACCGAGACCTCGAGCGAGTGCGAGACCGAGACTTGGAGCGGCTGTAGCGAGATCGACTGCGGGACCGGGACCGGCTCCGACTCCGGGATCGGCTGCGGCGGCGCCGCCTGGGGCTGAGGGCGGAAGCGAGAGGCGCGTCAGGCCCCGCGATCCGGCCGCGCCCCGCCCGCCCGCCATTATCTCAACGCGCCGCCATTTCCCGGTCGCGAGCCGGGGTCGCCCAGGCCCGGGGCCGCCCGCCACCACGTGTCCCCGCGCACCTTTGTGAGTCAGCCCGGGGCCCCTCCCCAATTACCTGCGGCTCCGGCGTCCGTAGCCACCACCCCCGTACCTGCGGGGTGGCGGTCCCCGGCGGCTGTGGTGCGAGTCCGGCGGACGGCCGTAGCGCGCCATCTGCACGCGCAGCTCGCGGCCGTCCAGCACGGCCCCGTCCATGGCGTCCATGGCGTCTTCGGCGTCGCGCTTGTCGTGGAAGCGGACGAAGGCGAAGCCGCGGGACTCCTTAGTGTAGCGGTCCCGCGGGATGTACACGTCGCCGACGCGCCCGTACTTCTCGAAGACGCGCCTCAGGGTGTCGGGCGAGGTGCGGTAGGTCAGGTTGTCCACCTTGAGGGAGGTCATGCCCTCCACATCGGGAGGCGGGCGGCCGTAACTCATGGCCCTGGAGCGTCGGCCAGGCCCTGCGACTGCGCGCCGAGAAACGAACGCCCTGGGCGGGCCCGCGCGTTCCGCAGGGGCGGCGGCGGCTTCCTCAGACTAGCTCAGCTCCACGCCGCGCCTCTCCTCCGGCAGTTGGCTTCCGCGTGGGACCGTTTCTGAGAAGCCGACTGACGGACCGAGCAACCACCCACCGAAGCACAGAAGCAACTGGGCGAGTATGCGGCCCCAGTGCCCATTTATATTCCCCCTCACAAAATGGCGCCCGCGCCACCCAGAAATGAGCCCTCTGATTGGCTGGTCCCGCAACGTCCCTGCCGCGTGCGCCGGCCGTGCCCGGCGCGCCTGCGCAGAGCCCGGAAAAGCGCGGAGTCACTGCAGCTGGGAGGGGGGCGTGGCTTCGGCCGGCAGTTGGAAAGCCCGCGAAACGCTTCTTCCGGCGGGGCGCTCTGGGCAGGAGGAAGGGGAGGTGCCCCCCCCTGGGCTCCGCCTCCCTCTCCGTGCCAGTATCCGAGTTCCACGCCGCTTTCCGGCTTAGGCCTCAGCCCCGCCTCTGTCGGAGGGCCTCCTCCTTCCCCCATCTGCGTCTCTGTGTCCCCAGCCGCCCCAGACCCCGCCATGTGGTCCCAGGTCCCCTCCCGCAAGTCTCCGCTCTCCCGCTGGGTCCCGCTTTCCGCCCCGCCTTAGCCGGCCGCCGCGGGCCCGGCCCCGCTCCCTTCAGCGGGGAGGGAGGTCTCGCGAGGCGCCTGCCAGTCCCGGGCGGCGCGGGACTACATTTCCCAGCGGGCGGCCGGCGCCACGGCTGCGGTCAGGTGACCGGGCCGCCTGACCCGCACTGAGTCTGGGCCGGGCGGGCGGGCGGGGCCGCGCCGGCTCTGCAGCTCGTCCTTGGCTCCTGATCCCCCTGGCGGGCCCCTCCGCCCGGGCGACAGCCTTCTGGGCGCTCCGCCGGGTGCTGGGCTCTCCCTCCTCGCGCCGCACCCTAGGAATGTGCTAACTGTGCCCGCGGGGAGCGCTTCGCCCTCAGCCGGGACTCGGATGCGCGGACTGGAGGGTGACAGCCTGGCTCCTGGCTCCGGACCCGCCTCCGCTCACCACCCCTTCACCCCCAGGATCGGCAGTGGGTGCGCCCCGAGGAGAGCCGACCGCCGGGGCTGCCGCCGCCGCGGGCCTCCGGCAGAGTGGAGCCAAAATGTCCCCGGAATCTAAAAAGCTCTTCAACATCATCATCTTAGGAATTGCCTTTATGTTTATGTTCACCGCCTTCCAAACTTGTGGAAATGTGGCGGTGAGTTGGGGGCTGCTGTCCCGCCTGGGATGGAGGGCCTCACGGCGCGTCCCAGAAATGAGAATAAGCCTTAATCGTATCCAAGAGCGCGCTCCAATTGCGCCTTTTACTTTCTCAGCCTTCCTCGTTGTTTTTCAATGATTAGGATTGGTTTCACGTATCCAACATTTCTTCTGGGCATAAGGGGATGTGAAACATGGCCGTCGGTTTCTCTGTGTGATTCGGGGGGTGTGTGTTACCTGTTTATCTTACTTTCTGTCCGTGTTAAAGTCTGCATTGTACTTGGAGATAAGGCCGAGTTTCCGCAGGCCCCCTCCCCCGCCGCGCTTCCCTGACTTGGGTTTATCTCCTGTTCTGTAATCCTTCTTCTTCTCGCCGCCACTTCCAGTGTTAAGTATTGGGCATCTCCCATTTTTACTTCATTCCCAGTGCTTGGAGACTTTCCAGGGGGGAGAGGGGTCAACGTTTCGTGTTGTTGATTTCGTTTTGTCTTCCACACAGCAAACTGTCATCCGGAGTTTAAATAGCACCGACTTCCACGGCAGTGGATACACCAGGTATGGTTCTGTACCGTCGGTTTTACTTTACATGTTGGGGGTGGGGGGCGGTTTGCTTAAATCCACATCAGAATCACGGGCAGTAAAATACAGGGAGTTAGTAGTGACTGCTGTTTCCTTCTCTGTATCTAGACTTTTGGGGAGAACATCGTTGAATAAAGGCGATGAGTTTAGGTTTCATGTAGAAATTAGACACCAGGTCTGAACTCCCGGCTTCATAGCCCAATTGCTGCATTGCCTTCCGGGTTTCCTCGCTCAGCTAGCACCTGCCGAGCGCCGGGCACAGGACCTGGCATTTCATAAGCACTCAATCAAGTATTGTCACTTTACGTCTTCCCAACCTTAAAACAGAGGCCGTTTTACATGACTCTTGAAACACTTGGTCTTTCTGCTTTTGCAATTCCATGAGGATTCATAGGCTGTCATCAGGAGCGTTTAGGTTTTCATTAGGGTGTTGAGTCCCAGTTTTGCACATGGTGAAAAGGAAGCGAAAAGACCTGCGTAATCCCTGGTACACTGTGCCTGGAGCCGGAACGTAACGTGCGCGTGTATCCACGCCCAGATTTCTCCATCCGTAGGTATTAGATTGTGGCCAATACCAGTCTTTCGGGTCACCTCTCCCCACCCCCACCCCGTCTTATTTGGTTGTCACCTATCCCAAGCCTGACCTGTATGTGATGTTTGAGAGTAAAGGGATACTTATGCCCATTTTCCTAAAGGATTGCCACAGCGTTTTGTAGTGCTTTGTACTCACTCGTATTCTACGGAACAAGGGAAAGGACATTTGGTATTTGAGAGATTCGTAAAAGCCAAAGAATAGTTTACTGTGGGTTTGTAAGTAGTAAGTAAATCCAGGACCTTTGAAATGGTTTTAGTCCCACTTCGTCCCAAGACGTACGTACCAGGTAAGGCTGGGTCTGTAGTCGCTGAATAATGTTCAGTGAGACCTTTAGGTTGAGCCACGTGAACTCTGGCTTAAGCAGGCTATAACTCCGCCCGTTATTTATAGCAGCAAAGGCGCTCGCACTTGCCAGGGGTTGTAGGCTGAGTGTGGAGAGCGGACTGGTTGACGGGGGCCTCGGGAGGCAGATGACCAGGTACGGGACCTGGGCTCCCCCCGCGCCGTTCACCAGGCGCCCAGGTGGACGCTGGGCAGGCGACTTAGCCCTCCCGTGTTTCAGTTTCCTTCTCTGTGAAACGAGGACGCTAACAATGCCTTCTTCACAGAGCTGGTGGGCTTAAGAGCAAAAACATGTAGAAAGTGCTTGGCATAGTGCCTGTTGGCTGTGGTTACAATTTACCAGGACATCAGACACCATATCGTCCAGGGCACACTTCCTCAAAGGAACATCGCATGAGACTTCAACATTTGGTACACGTGAGACCTTGACTATGGCGTTCGGTTTAAGGATATAATTATAAATGCCGCCTAAAGGAGAGGAATGTTCACTGCAAAACGTCCACAGACGAAGTAACCTTGAAGAGGGGACTTTTAAGACAGCTCTGTGTTGTTCTGTGTTTGTGTGTTCCGTGTCCAGCATGGCCATCATTTATGGAGTGTTCTCTGCTTCAAACCTGATCACGCCGTCCGTGGTGGCCATCGTCGGACCTCAGCTCTCCATGTTCGCCAGCGGTCTGTTTTACAGGTGAGTCGGGTACTTGTCTTTCTTTCGTTTTGCCGGGAACACCTTCAGCATCTCTCAGGCACACGGCGAACGTGTAACAGGAACCTGCCGACTTGGGCTGAATAGACTAGATCCGTGGTCGGCAAACCGCGGCTCGCAAGCCACATGCGGCTCTTCGGCCCCTTGAGTGTGGCTCTTCCACAAAATACCACGGCCTGGGCGAGTCTATGTTGAAGAAGTGGCGTTAGGAGAAGTTTAAGTTTAAAAAATTTGGCTCTCAAAGAAATTTCAGTCGTTGTCCTGTTGATATTTGGCTCTGTGGACTGACGAGTTTGCCGACCCCTGGAATAGATGAAGGCGATGTTTTAGGGGTTTGGCCGTCTTCTCTGTGCTCAGGGATACCACGTCGTTTGAACGTGATTGGTCATGTGTATACGCGCTCTTGTTTTACTCTTAATGAGAACAGTGCGCAAAAATCTCTTTCCACGAGAGTCCAAAAGAATTTCCCATGAAACAATCTTACTTGATATCAGGTTGACTGACAGGAATTCAAAGGAAAGAACTCAGCGTCCCTGGTGGGCTGGGGAGCTCCAGTCCCTTCATGGGCTGAGCAGCCGGCAGAGACCAGCCGCTCACCATCGTTCGGTGCCGGATTTTACACGTGGGAACCAGTAGACGAAGAAATGCGTAGATTTATTCACACTGGATGGCTAAAAAACAATAAAAATAAAAATAAAAAAAAATACGTAGGTCACGTCTGTCCCTTTTTGTTGTTTTGTTTTCAACACTGGAGGAGTCCTTTACAGGTTGAATTTAATTTTTTTTAAACTTGGTTTTTATTGATTTTTAGAGAGGAAGGGAGAGGAGAGAGAGAGAGACACATCCATGATGAGAGAGAGAGTCATGGATCGGCTGCCCTCGGCACGCCCCCCCACTGGGGATGGAGCCCGCAACCCTAGGCGTGTGCTCTGACCGGGAACCGAACCGTGACCTCCTGGCTCATAGGTCGGCGCTCAACCCCTGAGCCTCGCCGGCCGGGCCCCAGGTTGCCTTGAAGAGAGGAGAACCCTCAGAACTGACTCCTAGAAGGCATAACGGCGCTCTGTGTCGGGTGTTGTTTGATGTAATACGTTGACCTGTTATATTTTAGCATGTACATTGCCGTTTTTATCCAGCCTTTCACGTGGTCCTTCTACACAGCCTCTGTCCTCCTCGGCGTGGCGGCTGCTGGTGAGCATTTGGGTGTCTGTCTGCTTCCTTTCCCGGGGCTTCCCTGAGAGCGGCGTTGGTGCGTTTAGGGCGTAAAGCGGCGTGATTTCTCGCCCCCGGTAACCTTTGGTTTGGATTTCAGTGCTGTGGACAGCCCAGGGGAACTGCCTGACAATCAACTCAGACGAGCACACTATTGGGAGGAACAGTGGGGTCTTCTGGGCGCTCTTACAGTCCAGGTACGACCCTTCGGAGCTCAGCCTTCCCTGCCACTTCTTGTCACGTCGTTTTAGATCTTGGTTGTGTCGAAAACGCAGATTTCCCCACGTTGTTTGACTTAAGTTCCTAGCCGCACACAGGTGAAAAAGTTTCACAGAATTACTTACAATGCATGGACCGACCTCAAATGCATTGGAAGTTTTGGTTAGTAAATAGAAACTGATATTAACCCTAATGTAGTTAGCACTGGCGATCGTTCAGGGACTCTTGGGATCTTACTTAACTTTAATAATCCTCATGAGATACCATACCGATGAGAAAACAGGCTGAAAAGTTAAGTAGCTGGTCTGATGTAAACCATCATTATCTGGACTCCAAAGGCCACGTCCTTCTGACCCAGCTACACTGGCAGGTAGCTATTAACAAATACTTATTTAAACTCAAAAGTCAGACGGAGTCGTTTCCAGAGTTCCAATAAGCAATCACATGCCTTAATGTGAGTCAAGACCTCCTGAAGGGTTGCTGAGTCAGGTGCCGGCCGTGGTGGGGGGTGGGGGGAGGGGGCGGCGGCCAGCTCCATCTGGGCCAGTTGAGTTTTTCAGAGTCAGGGTGCAGTGGACACTTTCAGATGACCTAGGGCAGGCAGATACATTTAAGATTATGTACGCTTCCTGCTTTCTCTCTTTTTAACAAGTAATGGGAACATGGCTTAAAAAACTAGAAATACGAAAATAATTTCCCAACATTCTTTCTTCCCTTTTTTATTTTTTTAACCCCAGCTTGTTCTTTGGAAACCTCTACATATATTTTGCGTGGCAAGGGAAAACTCAAATATCAGGTTTGTTTCATTCATTTTGCTTTGTTCAGCTATGTGCAAAACGTAATGGCAGTTTAACAAAATTTCCCAGGGTTGCTTTGTTCAGAATGGTTCTGATGGACCTTGGTACCTTAAGGCCTCTCAGATTTTAGCTTTTAGCGACTTTTTCCCTTGGATTATATTATTAAGCTAATGACTGCAAATGGCATCTGCAGGTGTGGGAGGGGGTTATGCTGAAAATGACCATATGCGTCGGTTGTCAGATTTTGGAATTCTTAATTGTTTTGTCTGTATGCTTCTTGGATTCAAAGGATATGATTGAGTTCTTGTACCTTTTTTTTCTTTTTGCTTATTAGTAATTCTGTAACTGAAAAAGCAAAGGTGGAGATATCCTATTTTACTGATGCCGTAAAGTACAAGTTGAATGAGGAAGTGTTTCGATGGTTATAAACAAGCCCAAGATATCTACTTTCTTCTCCTTCCTCCTCCCCAGAGAGTGACCGGAGAACAGTGTTCATCGCCCTGACGGTGATCAGCCTGCTGGGGACAGTTCTGTTCTTCCTCATCCGGAAGCCGGCCTCCGAGAACATCCTGGGAGAAGATGAGTTTTCCGATGACCAGGACCTGGAAGTCAGCGAGTAAGACGTCGCTCATGTTCCTCTCTCCTTGACAGTGTATTTGGAGTAGATCTAGTCCAGAGGTTACCAGCCTTTTTATAGCCCAGCTGATACCCGATGCCAGGCAGGCAGGAGGGGCAAGTTTTAAAGCAGGTGCGGGGCGGAAGGAGGGCCCGGGTGGGAGGTGGCTTTGCCCCACTCCGTGCCTACAGGACCTGGGGCTTATTTCAGATTCTTGTACTAGACCTGGCCCACATTTTTAATCAATAAATTATACCTCACCCAGCCGTGAACCCAGATGGCGGGAGGTGTTGCTTTTGGAGCGTTTTAACGCTGAAGAACTTACTTTTTACGCAGTAGGAGTGGCGGGCAATTGAGCCAGCGCACATTGTTTTCACGGGGTGAAAACAGCAGGGTGAGCCGTCAGGTCTGCAAAACACATGCATGAATGTGTTCAGCGCATCCGGCATGAAAGAATCCTGCTCCTGGTCAATACCATGAAGAGCCACCAGGTGGCGCCGAGCCAGCTCCTGGAGCAGGGAGCACCCAGGCGCTGGGCGTCCTGGCCAGGCCACGGGGACCTCAGGACCCTTGCAAGCTTCAGTGGAAGGGAGACAGTATTTTTGTTCTCTTTTCAGTTTTCAGGGGATAAACGTTCCTGTCCTTTCTCTTTCTTTTACCAGGTCTCCCCGGAACAACCTGACCAAGGCCGTGGACGCGTTCAGTAAGTGTTTGCTGTGGCTGAAGGACGAGGACTGACTGTTCAGGAGCCACGTCAGCACGTGCCTCTCCCTTTCCCGTGGTGACTGGGGGTGACGGTACCCCAGTGTTTCCATGTTTCTGGGTCTGCCGCTCTGAAGGCCTGAGTCTTCTCCATAAACACATCTGGAGCGGGGGATGTGAAGGATGGCGGTGATCCCACAACCTCACCCGAGTGGGGGTGTGGGAGGCGCGAGGGGGCGGCAGGGAACCCCGGAATTGGGGGGTTACAGGAGAAAGTGAGGACACAGGCCATCTCTCCAGGAATCCCTCCCCTCTCGGAGCGGGGCCGGAGCGCTGGTGACCGAGGGTTTGAAAGAACAGTCACTCGCATCTTTTGGGGCTCTTCCTGGCTAACCCTCTCACTTGTGTTTCATTTTATTCTCACAATCCCAAGGCTTGTATAACATGTATGATATAGCCTGTAGATGTGACCTATCCTTATCTCCATTTTATAGAAGAGAAAACAGAGGGTCTCGGGTTCGATTCCTGGTCAAGGGCATGTACCTGGATTGCAGGTTTTGATCCCCGGCCCTGGTCAGGGCGTGTGGGAGGCAACCAATCGATGTGTTTCTCTCACATTGATGTTTCTCTCCCTCCCTTTCTCCCTTCCACTGTCTCTTTAAAAAAAAAATCCTTGGGTGAGGATTAACAACAAAAATACAGTTTTTAGAATGCATTTTCCTGCCAAAACCGGTTTGGCTCAGTGGATAGAGCGTCGGTCTGCGGACTGAAGGGTCCCAGGTTCGATTCCGGTCAAGGGCATGTACCTTGGTTGTGGGCATGTCCCCAGTGGGGGATGTGCAGGAGGCAGCTGGTCGATGTTTCTCTCTCATTGATGTTTCTGGCTTTCTATCCCTCTCCCTTCCTCTCTGTAAAATATCAATAAAATATTAAAAAAAAAAAAAAGAATGCATTTTCCATCGCAGATTTTAACTAATTTGAGCAGCATGAAAACAAACATTAAAGTGCGGAACTAAAGTTTTACCCTCAGACCCGAGCGAGCAGCTCAGGAAGTGTGTCCAGCGCCGTGTGGTCAGCGAGCCCCGGTGACTGCCCTCTGCGGTGACTGCCCTCTGCGGTGACTGCCCTCTGCGGTGACTGCCCTCTGCGGTGACTCCCCTCTGCGGTGACTCCCCTCTGCGGTGACTGCCCTCTGCGGTGACTGCCCTCTGCGGTGACTCCCCTCTGCGTCAGCCTGAAGGCTGCTCCGGGCGCCAATTCCCTCGGGAAGTGAGCACTTTTCCCGCTATCGACTCCCTTCATGGCCTGACCTTGGAACACCACTGTTGGGATGTTCTGCTGTTTATTTGATTCCATTTTCTCAATTTCATGTGTCTTTTTTTTAATTAGAGCTGGAAAATGCATTGGGGAAAACGCAACTCTAGAATATATTTGAGCAGTCGAAATGAGCATTTTATCTATAGAGCCAATAGTTCCGTACCTTAAGCTTTTTTGTTGTTGTTGTTAATCCTCACTCGGTATTTTCTGCATTGATTTTTCAGAGTGGAAGGGAGAGGGAGAGACAGAGAGAAACACAGATGTGGAAGACACATTGATTGGTTGCCTCCCCCTGCACGTGCCCGACTGGGGCCAGGGCTGGAGCCTGCAACCGAGGTACGTGCCCGTGACTGGAATAGAACCGGCATCCCTCTAGTCCCAGGGCCGATGCTCTAACCGTTGAGCAACCGGCCGGGCCATCCCTTAAGCATTTTAGTCTGAAATGTGGATCACCGAACTCTGTCCCAGTGTATTTGTTTGCTGGCATGTGATATTGACCAAGCGGTGTTTTGGTGAACATATGTTTTAGAATATTCGTTCGATTCGTTGACATTGAGTGCCAGATTATTTTCTTCTGTTTTACAGAAAAGTCTCTTAAATTGTGTGTCACCAAGGAGATGCTGCTCCTCAGCGTCACCACGGCCTACACAGGTAGGCGCCGTCGGAACAAGTGCCTCTTTCTGGTTTGCTTTCTGTCGCGGACTAATGACAACTGCCACCATGTCGTTCTTTCTCACAGTTCTGTGCACTGACTGGGCTCAGCGGAGGGGTGCTTGTGATGGTCCCAGTGGGGGTCTCTTGTGGGTGCTGTTAGGGGGCAGCTGGGCTAGAACATTCAGGATGGTTTCATTTGCTTTCGGAAGGCGTCAGATCCAGGCTGGGACTCTGCCTTTCCAGGTGTGCCTGGCCAGCTGCAGGCCCTCCCACGTGACCCCCTCTTCCCCTCCCTGCAGGATGCCACACTTCTTTTTTTAAAATATATTTGATTGATTTTTTACAGAGAGGAAGGGAGAGGGATAGAGAGTCAGAAACATTGATGAGAGAGAAACATCGATCAGCTGCCTCCTGCACACCCCCCACTGGGCATGTGCCCGCAACCAAGGTACACGCCCTTGACCGGAATCGAACCCGGGACCCTTCAGTCCGCAGGCCGACGCTCTATCCACTGAGCCAAACCGGTTTCGGCTGGATGCCACACTTCTTAGTGGCACGGGCTCCAAAAGGGGCAGAAGGAGAAAGGACCAGACCCTAAAGCTAGCCTGGCACCTGCCAGCGTCGCCTCCAAAGCACACAGGGCCAGCCCACGTGCAGTGTGGACGGGTCTACACTCGGGCTGATATCCGGGGCACGGGTCATCCCAGCCAGTGATTGTAGGGCAAAGCGGACACTAGAAAATAACAGTAAACCTTTGTGACTTTGTATGGATTAAGGTCATTTTTTTTTAAATATGATTTTTACTGATTGAAGGGAGAGGGAGAGAGGGATAGAAACATCAATGATGAGAGAGAATCATTGATCAGCTGCCTCCTGCACGCCCCCTACTGGAGATCAAACCCGCAACCCGGGCAGGTGCCCTGACCGGGAATCTAACTGTGATCTGGTTCATAGGTCAACGCTCAACCCCTGAGCCACACCGCTGGGCATTACGAGCGTTTCTGATGAAAAGGAATGAGTCTGGTGGCTTACTGCTGGTCACGTGATGTGATAATGGGTGGGGTGCTCTTACGTCTTAACAATGACAGGAAACTCATTTCCTCTTAAAAGGGCTGGAATGCGCTACTTGCTACTTTGCCCTTATCTGCCTCGTGGGTATAAGCATCATTTTAGGAGAAAAAGAATAAATAGTAAGCGTCTTCCAAAGTCAGTTAAGGTTTGTATCTTTGAGGAATCAGGTCTTTGGCTGATCTGCCCTAATTTTACCCTTTTCACAGTTTCCGGGGGGAAAGGGTTTGATCAAAATGTTACTGTGCAATAGTACCTGCTGGTTTCCGAATGTGCCCTCCGTTCCCTTGGGAAGCTGTCACAGATGCACGTGAGCTCTGTCCTCTGCCCGTCCCCTGCATACACACGCAGTGACCGCTCTGAACAGAAGCACGTCTTTGCTCCTCTGAGTTGTATATTTTAATCTGAAATATGCGACATCTGCCGTCGGGGGGCCAATCCCATTTCATCAGTGACGCAGCATGAACACTCTGCCTGGGAGTAACGTTTCAGGCCGAACGAGTTTTGTTGCTTGTGTGTGTTTGGTGTGTGCGTGGCTCGGACACTCCTAGGCACGGAGAGAGCTGGGGAGGGGCAGGGTGAGCGTCTAACTTAGACCCGATTGTTCCGGAAGGTCTGGAGTTGACGTTCTTCTCCGGGGTGTACGGGACCTGCATCGGCGCCGTCAATCAGTTCGGAGCGGAAGAGAAGAGCCTCATCGGGCTGTCGGGCATCTTCATCGGCATCGGCGAGATCCTCGGTTAGTCAGGGAAGAAGCTTTGCATGAAACCTCTGTCAGTTACAGTTGAAATGTTAAGTGTGCTTTACAACTCTCGGTTCTTGAATTTCTATTTCCCTGTTTATTTTTCCCCAAATGGGCAGGTCTTTGTTTTTTGGTTTTTTTTTTTTATTATCACTGTTGTAAGGTAACTAAGTTACAAGACATTTGCCAAACAATTCAGAGACAAACCGTAAATGGGAAAACACAGGGTCTCTGAAAATGCTCAGGGGAGGTGTCCGGGAATCCCCGACTTTCTTGTTCTCGGATGCCAGCCGGGGTCCAAACCCCCCACCCCGGTTCTGACGCTGCCTGCCCCCGTGAGCATCACACTCCCCAGGGTCAAGGGCGTCTGCCCTGACCTCAGACCCAGGAGGAAGCCCTGGGTCCCCGGTCTGCCCGCACTTCTGTCTCCCTGGATTTCCTTTCTTTTTTTCCAGATCGGGGTTTTGATTTATTGACCTGACCTCGGCCGTTCTGTTCTCGGTTCCGTTGACTTTCTAGGCGGGAGCCTCTTCGGCCTCCTGAGCAAGAACAACCGCTTCGGGAGAAACCCGGTGGTGCTGCTGGGCACCCTGGTGCACTTCGTAGCTTTTTACCTGATCTTCCTCAACCTGCCCGGGGACGCCCCCATCGCCCCCCTCGAGGGCACCGACAGCAGCGCTTACATCAAACCCAGGTGAGGCGGCCTGCTTTCCGGGTAGGCAGGGAGGGCGGGAGGTGACAGATGGGGGCTCTTTAAAGCCGGGCCGGTGATCCTGCTCCGGGAAGCCCGGGGCTTTACAATGCGTTCATGGAGCCAGGATGAGTTTAGGTGGAAATCCATAGAGAGCCCAGTCATTTTTGTGGTTGGTGCTCATCTTTTCCCACTAACTCGTCTTCTCCGTCTACGAAGAAGCACATGAGCGTCCTGTTTGAATGCTTTGCCTCTGCTTTTCTGAGCAGTGAAATCGCTAGAAGTGAGGGCCTGCGGGAAGAACAGCGAGGAGCGGGATGGCCGTCCAGCTGGGCAGGGCGGCGGTCCTTCACCGACATTTAGGTCCCGAGCTCAGCCGCAGGGCGGTCCTGCCCAAACAGTGTTGCTTCCAGACACTCGGCAGCCCAGAGCTTGCTGGACTGTGAACATGCGTGCACTGGAGCACAAATTCTTCCTTTGAAAACTCCAGTGTTTACTTACTCTTGTTTCACAGTGTTTAAAGCTTGGAAGGCAAAATGCTTTTGTGGGTGAGCCGCTTTTACATGGGAAATGGCTCTAGCAAATGTTGATACTCATTCTAAATCGATTTTTCTTTTATTCAGCAAAGAAGTGGCCATCTTCTGCAGCTTCCTGCTGGGTCTGGGAGACAGCTGCTTCAATACGCAGCTGCTCAGCATGCTGGGCTTTCTCTACTCCGACGACAGCGCGCCCGCCTTCGCCGTCTTTAAGTTTGTCCAGGTAACCGCGTCAGCAGGTTGTGCATCCTTTCTTTTAGTGCTTTAACTGTCTTCTTATTAACCCTTTGCACTCGCTTGCTTTTTCTCGATTCCTTTATTCTACTCGGGATTTAATTTTTTTAATACCCCAGATTTTACAAAGCGTGGCAGTAGAATAAAAAACTGGGAGTTTCTTTTCATACAAACTTATTTATTTGGATTTTTTTATATTTCAAATTAGTGATACATTCAAAGAGTAATTTTAATCTCGACATCCGAGTGCAAAGGGTTAAATATATTTTTATTGATTTCAGAGAGGAAGGGAGCGGGAGAGAAATAGAAACATCAATTAAGAGAATCATTGATTGGCTGCCTCCTGCACGCCCCCTAATGGGGGTCCAGCTGGAAACCCCTGGCATGTACCCTTGACTGGGAATTAAACTGTGTCTTCCTGGTTCATAGGTCAACGCTCAACCACTGAGCCACACCGGCTGGGCTAGCTTTGTTTCTTACAATGTTTCTCTCACGAGCAGTAGGGACATCCTCTAAAGGGGTCTGTGATTAGAATTAGGAAGCAATGCAGAGTGTGACCCTCCGGCCCCCGCTTATGGAAGAGAGCTTATGTTCTGTCTCTAATTCAGCTTAGAGCCTCCTTGGTTACCTGGGTTCATTCGTGGTACAGACAGTCCTCGCTGTGATGCACATTATTTCTCCAGTTTGTCGCAAGTTGCTATTTAAATAACAGAGACTGTAGCTCACTCGATGGTGACCCGCTCTGGACGGGAGTTTCTGGTGCACGTTTGTGAGCGGGTGACACATGGAGCCTGTCGAGACGCATGGAGAGCTCTGCCAGGCGCGGGAAGCCGTGGGGGGCGGGGGGGGGGGGGCCCCGCTGTGAGCTCGGGCCACCGCGTGCATGTTGTGACCCGTCCCCTTTCCTCCTAGTCCATCTGTGCAGCCGTGGCGTTCTTCTACAGTAACTACCTTCTCCTCCACTGGCAACTCCTGCTCATGGTGATCTTCGGGTTTTTCGGAACCGTGTCCTTCTTCGCGGTGGAGTGGGAAGCCGCCGCCATCGTCGCCCGGGGCTCTGATTACCGAAGCATCTGATCCAGGGAGGCCGTGCGAGGAGGGAGGCCGTGCGAGGAGGGAGGCCGAGCCTCCGCAAGGACAGAGCGCGGGGAAGGGCCACCGTCACTCCCGCGGGGGCGGGGCTCAGTGGGGGAGAAGGAAGACGCAGGCCCGCCGGCGTCGGAGGCCGAGTTCACAGACGTTCGCCCTCTAGAGCAAGCGGCATGGGGAAGCTGGTTCTGTCGATTAGAAGTGTTTAAAGATGTTGTTTTTCAGCCCGTCTACCACGAGTTCTTTTAATCATGTTACCGAATGTAAATGTTCCCTCTCCCTCCTGTTTCCTGGAAAGAGCTTGCCCCGATCAAAGCACTGGCCATACGTCACGTGGAGGCTCTCGCTGGGCCTCGGGGACGGGCTGCTGCGCAGTAATGGGGAGCATGTGCTACCCCGCGTGGGTCCGGGACGACATTTAAATAAATGGCAAGAGGCGGAAATGGAATCGCGTCTTTGAAAGGATTTTGCACTTTCTTCCTCTTTCAGCGTCTTGTTTGATACGTTTTCTTACCTCGCAGTTCATAGCGAGGAGGGCCTGGTGGCTGGCGCCCAGCTGGGCGGGGCCTCTGAGATGAGCTGTGCCCCGGACTGTTCCAGAAAAGCCCCAGCGGGAGGCTCCCACGGTTCAGGGTCTGTGGGCGTTGGCAGCCCCGCTTCCGTGCTGAGGAGCACATACGTGTACGTGGGAGGGAGCGCTCCTTAGTCCTCAGAGACCCGCCAGCCCGGGATTCTCCTGTAGCCCAGCCCGGAGGCGTGTGCGGCCTGGCTGCCTGCGGTGCCTGGAGCCACACCCTGGGGCGTGGGGGCTGGGTCAGCGGGAGGCCGCCCAGGGAGCCGCCTTCCACGGGGTCTGTCTGTCTGTCTGTGTTGGGCCTCGGGGACTGCGGCTCCCACGTGCGCTCCAGGCATCGGGATGATCAGTGTGGACGGGAAAGGGGCCACGTGCCAAACCCGACAAGCTCGGGAGGCCCGCGTGGCGGCCTTCAAACTCAGACAGGAACCAGCCGGTGTCTGAAGGTAAACATCCCTTCCTAACCACAGCCGCCAGGGCGGGTAGTTCCCGCCGGTAGCGTCCTTGACAAAGGTCAGCCTTGACCTTTGAAACTGTTGTCTTGGGCATCCAGGACAGCACACCTGTGAAGGGACAGGTGCGACCTTTGTTCCAGCCCCCGGAGGCACCCCCTCCCCACCAGAGCCCGAGCCGAGACCACGCCGCCGTCTTTCCCCACAGACCGTCTCCGTGGGCTGAGTGCTCGCTCAACTGTCCCGCAGCCCCGACGTAGAAGTGCGCGTCTCCCCCTTTTACTCTTGACCCAAATCAGGGTTTCCCCGCTTTGCTTCCTCTCACCCCTGAGTCTACCCCCAGTGGATTGCATGGAGCCCTCCTTGTGTCTCCTCTGATTCTTTTTTTTTTTTTTTAATTCTTCGTTGTTTAAAGTGTTACCCTCCTCGGAGCCTCACGTCTAAAGCAGCGGCAGCGCCGCCCACCCGGCGTTTGCTCCGTCCGCGGAGTGTGCTTCCCGGCCGTCGTGGGTCCCCCGCGCTCAGAAATCCTCTGCAGCGCGGACGGGCCTCCCGTCTACGTCATCGTCATCGTCGCGTCCCCGGCGCTGGGCTCTCTCGAAAGCTCATGTCCGCGCCGGCACCTGCTGACTGCCAAGCCAAGGCCCTTCCCGAGACCGGGCAGCCCCCCGGGAAGGAGGTCGGTGACGGGCTGCAGGATGAGGAACCTGGAACCGCGACCCGGGAAGGTCACCGGGATCAGGCCAAACCGAGGCCCAGCAGAGCCGCCTTCACAGCCGCCACGGAGCTGAGGGCGATGCCGGTCCCCGGATGTTCGGTTACATCTCCCAGTGAAGCTGAGAGGAGGGCCGCAAGGGAGAACTTGTTGGGGAGAAACCCACAGGCCCCCCATGGTGTCCCTCCAGCTAATAGCCTGTGACCCCAATGCTCTCAGCCTCTCCAGCAGGATCAGATGGCCCGGGAGTTCCTGCTCAACGCCAGTGAGTTAGTCACAGGGACCCACTCTATACCACCCCCCCCCCCCCCCCCCCCGGCCAGAGGCAGTCTGCATGACAACAATGTTGCCACCCCCCAGCCCCCCAAGGAATTGAACCGTGACCTGGTTTATAGATGGACGCTCAACCAAAGTTGTAGGTTCGATTCCTGGTCAGAGTACATGCCTGGGTTGCCAGGGGCAGGGGGGGGGGGGTTGCGGGGGGGAGGGGGGGCTTGATCCCAGGTAGGGGGCATGCAGGAGGCAGCCAATCCATGTTATGCTCTTACATCGATGTTTTTCTCTCTCTCCCTTTCCCTTCCCCTCTCTCTAAAAATCAATTTAAAAAATGTAAAAAGGAGGAGCTGTAGTAGAGATACTTTCACGGCTGCCTCTGATAGATGGTCCTAAACAAGTGCTTCCCTGCCCTTTTTGTTAGAATGTTACAGGCAAGGGAACTTAGGGCCCCAAGATGGATTCCCCTGGGTGGGGAGCGAGGAAACCCTGTATCTGTCCGTGGAATGGATGGAATCGCGCGGGGCCATTAAATACTTGCCTGTGAGTGCAGATGGGCCTCGTTTTCCCTGCGGCCTCCCCAGCCCTGTGGACGGCTGCAGCCTGCTTTCCTCTCGCTGGCACGTTAATCCCAGACTTGCAAACAGGCAGCGGTTCCTGAGCCGAACCCAGAAGAACCTGGGGCGCTGTGGGCGTCAGCTCTGACTCGTTGTGCATGGATATTGGGATGAAGAGAGCGGAGGGTCCCTGGCCAGTTTGGCTCAGTGGATAGAGCCTCGGCCTGTGGCCTGAAGGGTCCCCATTTCGATTCTGGTCAAGGGCACATACCCAGGTTGTGGGCCCAATCCCCAGTGGGGGGTGTGCAGGACGCAGCCCATCAATGATTCTCTATCATCATTGAAGTTTCTTTCTACCTCTCTCCCTTCCTCTCAGAAATAAATAAATAAATAAATAAATATATATATTTTAAAAAAGGAGGGGGAGAGAGAGGAGGCTCACACCCACAGGACAAGGTGAGCAAGACTGGGGTCAGGCCAGGAAGGTAGGAGGGACCTCCCACTCACACGGGCAGCGCTCGAACCTCGCTAACGGCACTGCCGCCCCCCACTGCCGCCGCGGGAAGACACAAACCGTCACCCAAGTGGAGAGCAAGTTGGCAAAACTGCAGCGAGGCCTCGGGCGGGCGGCGGGCGAGCTGAGGTCGGGGCGGGGCCCCCTCCTGGTTCCGGGGTCAGGCTCTCCTGGCGGAGGACAGGCCTCGGGTTATACAACCCCACTTCGCAGAGCCCTTTCAAGTGCATTTTGCTCGAGCCCCCCAAGAGAGCACAGACGTTAGGAGAGGGATTAGCACCCCATCTGAGGCTCAGAACGGGGTGCAGAGACACGGGGAGGCGGCTCCGCCAGCTCAGAGCAGCCTCCTCCCCACGCATGTGCCCCGGTGCTCCCTCAGGTGCTGGGTCGGGTAGGATTTTAGGAGTCGCATGGAGAGCCCGCGGCATCTTGCCCTTGGCCCTGGCCCGGGAGAAGTGGGTGCCGAGCGCTCGGGCGGGGAGTGGCTCCCCGCGGTGAGGTTTGGCTGAAGGGCCGGTGGACTCTGGGGGCAGTGAGGGCGATGGGAAGCATCCAGGAGGGAGTCCCTGTGGACGCAGCCCGGGGGGAGCCCAGAGCGGGGCACGGCCCCCCGCATCGGCCGACTCGGTCTCGTCGTCCCTCTCTCCGGGTGACGCTCTGCCGTGCGGGGTTTTTGTTTTGTTTTGTTTTTACCGCTTGCCTTTCCGTGTTATTGGAAGCTGCCAGGTGTCCGCAGGAAAGCCAATTTAAACCCAGTGAGCCTGCAAAGAGGAACACTTAGGCTTGGGAATGGGGAGGATGGAGCTGCCGCAGGAGGGCCAGGGTCCCCGGGGTGAAGAGGCGGAAACCACCTCGGGGCCTGCAGAGTGGGTTTCATTTTATGCAAAGAAGAAAGGGGGTGGGGCGGGTGGCCTGGCTGGTGCTGCTCAGTGATTAGAGCATTCCCCCTTCCATCCCTCCCCACCTCCCTCCCTCCTGTCACTCTCCCTGAAAAGCAATGGGAAAAATATCCCCCACTGAGGATTAACACACACACACACGCACACACACATACACACACACGCACACAAAAATGGGGAGGGTCCCGCAGAATACCCATCAGCCCTCCAGGTGTGCTCTTTCAGGGTCATGGGCTCCACGGACTCGTCTCCACTGAGCGGTCAGTGGCGGCCGGGGCTCCTCAGCCACGGCAGCTGGTCCTGGCCGAGCCCACCTGGTTCCGCTGCTTTTCTGGGCCTGAGCTGCATTCCAGCCGAGGCCGACATGCTCCCTGTAGGGACTGACTGCCCGGAGCCTCTCTCACCCTCAGACACCCCCGCCCCCATCTCTGAGCAGCAGCCAGTCCCTGCCTGCAGAGCACAGCCCCCCAATCACCCAGCCTGACTTCAGTTTCCCTAATTATAGCCGAGGCCCCGCAGGCCTCCCCCAGTCAGCTCAATGCAGACACACACTCGCCGCTCCCTGGCTTCTAACTCGCTCTCTGCTGTTGGGGTGAGGTTTTCTTTTAAAAAAAGATTTTTTTTTATTATTATTATTGATTGATGAGAGGGAGAGAGAAAGAGATCAGTTTGTTGCTCCACTTATTTATGAATTCCTTGGTTGTTTCTTTTTTTAAAAATCCTCACCCAAGGATATTTTTCCATCGATCTTTAGAGAGAGTGGAAGGAGGCAGCCGATCAGTGATTCTCTCTCATCATGGATGTGTCTCTCTTCCTCTCCCTTCCTCTCTGAAATCAATAAAATTACATTAAAAAAAAATGGAGGGAGGAGGGGGAGAAACATCGATGTGAGAGAGACACATCGACTGGTGGCTTCCCCATGTGCCCTGACTGCGGCTGGAGATTGAACCTGCAACCAAGGTGCGTGATTTTTTTTTAAAATGTAATTTTATTGATTTCAGAGAGAGAGGGAGAGGAAGAGAGACACATCCATGATGAGAGAGAATCACTGATCAGCTGCCTCCTGCACGCCCCCCACTGGGGATCGAGCCCACAACCCGGGCCTGTGGCCTGACCGGGAATCGAACCGTGACCTCCTGGTTCATAGGTGGACGCTCAACCCCTGAGCCACGATGGCCGGGCTGAAGTACATGATCTTGGCCGGGAATTGAACCTGCAAGTGGCTCGGCCTGTGTTCACCGTCACCAACACCACCACCAAGACACGGCCCTTTCCCAGCCGTCCTCAGGTGAAACTGGCAAACGAAAGGGCAATGTCTCTGAGTGGGCCTCGTGGCGCTGTGATGCGTGTGTCACGCCGAAAGGCTCCCCCCCTGACCCCCGTACACATCCCTCGCCTCTGGCACCTTCTCTCCTGCGAACGCCCACGTCCCCTCGCGAATTTCACCTCCGCCCCGTGCTGCCCACGTCACCTCCAGGGACCTGATTCATGATGCAGCTGGGCCTTTGCACCTTCTACCAACCGCTCCCTGCTTTCCCCGCCCCTCCCCCCGCCCCTGGCGTTACCTTTCTACTCTGTTTCTATGAGTTCGACTTTATCTTTTTTTAAAAAAATATTTTTTTTATTGATCTCAGAGAGGAAGGGAGAGGGAGAGAGCTAGAAACATCAGTGATGAGAGAGAATCATTGATCGGCTGCCTCCAGCACACCCCACACTGGGGATCGAGCCTGCAATCCAGGCATGTGCCCTGACCGGGAATCGAACCGTGACCTCCTGGTTCATGAGTGGATGTTCAACCACCGAGCCACGCCGGCCGGGCTATGGGTTCGACTTGAGATCCTACACAGAAGGGACCCCATGGAGGACTCGTCTTTCTCTGCCTGGCTTACCGCACTTGGCATAACGCCCTCCGGCTTCGTCCGGCCGAGGAGCAGGGCCAGGATTCTCCAGGCTTCCCACCGGGTTCCTAGACAGTTACACGAAACACCTCCTGCTCCAGGAAGCGGGGGAGCGAGCGGGGTGCAGTTCCGGGCGCACCCCGCCTCCCCACCCCGCCCCGGAGGTGGGCCAGACAGGCGAGGGGATGGGGTCCTGTAGGAGAGTTCCTGCCGAGG
Organism: Eptesicus fuscus; assembly: GCF_027574615.1. Lineage (NCBI taxonomy): Eukaryota > Metazoa > Chordata > Mammalia > Chiroptera > Vespertilionidae > Eptesicus > Eptesicus fuscus. The sequence goes on from NC_072492.1 coordinate 49,226,715, forward strand.
TGACACGTCCCCAGAGGCGTCCCCTTTCCCTGGGCGGCACCTCACCGAGCCGCCTCCTTTGCTGATATTCCTGAACGAGACCCAATTCATTATCCTCCTGAAAACCGATTTAAAAGGAGAGCCCTCAGCTCGGCACTGCCGAGGCCTGGGATGACGGACGGCTTCATTAGCAGCTCCAACTGTGTGTTTATCAAATTAGACCGGCAGCCAGGGCCACTTCGTTAAATTCCTTCTCATCAGTCGGAGGAGAGGAGCCGGGGAGAGAAAGGGCCGGTGACTGTGTTCTATGGGGAAAGTTTCTTTATTTTTAATCTTTATTGTTGAAAGTATTGCATACATCCCCCTTTTGCCACACTGACCCCTTCTGGCCTGCACCCGCCCTAGGGGGGAAGTTTTATTTTTTTTTATTTTTTAAAATATATTTTATTGATGTTTTTACAGAGAGGAAGGGAGAGGAGAGAGAGTTAGAAACATTGATGAGAGAGAAACATCGATCAGCTGCCTCCTGCACACCCCCCCACTGGGGATGTGCCCGCAACCAAGGTACATGCCCTTGACCGGAATCGAACCTGGGACCCTTGAGTCTGCAGGCCGACGCTCTATCCACTGAGCCAAACCGGTCAGGGCTGTTTTTATTTTTTTTAATGTATTTTTATTGACTTCAAAGAGGAAAGGAGAGGGAGAGGGAGAAACATCAATGATGAGAGAGAGTCATTGATCGGCTGCCTCCTGCACACCCCACACTGGGGACTGAGCCCGCAACCTGGGCCTGTGCCCCAACTGGGAATCGAACCGTGACCTCCTGGTTCATAGGTGGACGATCAACCACTGAGCCACGCCGGCCGGGCTACGGGGGGAAGTTTTAAATGCCCGAAATAGCACGCTAGAGGCCCTGCAGGGGGCACAGCGGGTCACAGGCTGGAATAAGGGGCATCTTCACGCTGGGAACCTGGGGCCGGGCCCCCGTCCTGTGCCCCTTAAGCCTTGTCTCTCCTTTAAGCCTCTGCCCGTCAGCAAAGCAGCACTTACTCAGCGCCTGGTCCACGGGGCGCCTTGGTGCTGCGTGTGCAAATCCGCAAGGGCCCAGAGCAACGGGGGGTGAGGGGGCACGCTCCGAGGCAGGGTCTGGGCTCAAACCCGCTCTCCTCTATACTGACAAGTCCCCATGGGCAAGTGTCTTCATTGTTGAGACAGAATTCAGATCAAGTTTGCCCCTTTCGAGTGTACAGTCCAGCGGGTTTTGTTTTTGTTTTTTTTTTAAGAGAGGAAGGGGGAGAGAGAGGAGAGAGAGAGAGAGAGAGAGAAACATCCATGATGAGAGAGAATCATTGATTGGCTGCCTCCTGCTCGCCCCCTACTGGGGGGGATCGAGGCCGCAGCCCAGGCATATGCCCTTGGCTGCAATCAAACCCTGGACCCTTCAGTCCGCAGCCTGATGCTCTATCCACTGAGCCAAACTGGCTGGGGCCAGTCCAGCGGTGTTTAGAATCATCAGAAGATTGTGCAAACGTCCCCATTATCCCGTCCTGGACATTTTCGTCAGCCCAGAAAGAAGCCCCGCCCCAGAGCAGCCGCTCCCACTCCACTCCTGGCCCCCGGCAGCCGCTAGTCCACTTCCTGTCTGTATGGAACTGCCCATTCTGGACATTTCTTAGAAATGGGGTCAGCCGGCCAGCGGGGCTCAGTGATTGAGCATCGACCTATGAACCGGGAGGTCACAGTTCGATTCCCGGTCAAGGGCACGTGCCCGGGTTGTGGGCTTGATCTCCAGTGGGGGACGTGCAGGAGGCAGCCGATCCATGGTTCTCTCATCATTGATGTTTCTCTCTTCTCTCTCTCTCCCTCTCCCTTCCTCTCTTAAGTCAATAAAAATATATTTTTTAAAAAAGTTGCACCCTAGCTGGTTTGGCTCAGTGGGTAGAGCGTCATGACGCCTGCGGACTGAAGGGTCCCAGGTTCGATTCTGGTCAAGGGCACGTACCTCGGTTGCAGGCTCCTGGCCCTGGTTGGAGGCATGTGGGAGGCAACCAATTGATGTATCTCTCTCACATCGGTGTTTCTCTCTGTCTCTCCCTCTCCCTTCCACTCTCTCTAAAAATCAATAGAAAAAATATCCTCGGGTGAGGATTTAAAAAAAAAAAAATGTTGCCCCGCTAAAGCACATTGAAATAAAGCAGCACAGTAAACACGTGACATGGAGTCCTGGGCACTTCCTGGCGTGTAGCAGGTGCTCAGTAAATGGAACCGCAGGGTCTAGTTAAAGGAGGGGCTGGCCTGTGTCTCTGGTGCTGGGATGGGGTCCAGTGGGAGGGACCCCTGTCTGTTCTGTCCTGGCTTCCCTGCCCACCCATGAACACACACGCACACGCGCACACACGCACACACACACACACACACACGCACGCACACACACACAGACACAGCAGCTGACGTCCCACAGCACAGGGCAAGCACAATGGCTGCGCTCCCGGCTGTGCAGCGGATGGCCTTCTGGGATAAATAAATGCCCCCCCGCCCCCTCCGCCCAGCCGAGCTGCTTTCCGAGGGGAGGACTGGCCTGAGCTGTGAGACGGCGGAATGAGAGGTGCATTGGCCAGAGCTCTCCCCTCGGGCTCCCAGCAAGGCTCGGCCGCGGCTCCGTGGGGGCCGCTGGTTCCGCCCGCCCGCCTGTGGGTGATCTGTGCGTGGTGTCAGTAAAGGCTGTTATGACATTATTTTTAAAAATATATTTATTGATTTTTTACAGAGAGGAAGGGAGAGGGATAGTTAGAAATATCAATCAGCTGCCTCTTGCACACCCCCCACTGGGGATGTGCCGCAACCAAGGTACATGCCCTTGACCAGACTCGAACCCGGGACCCTTGAGTCCACAGGCCGACGCTCTATCCACTGAGCCAACCGGTCAGGGCTGTTATGACATTATTACGGCTCCGCACGCCAGCCAAGGACGGTGGCCTATCGCCTCAGTGCGTGTCTGCTGCCGAGGCCACAGCAGCAAACGGCTTGTTTCTTTCTGCCTCTTCCCTCCCCAGAAACAACCCCGCCGCCTGGGGAAGGGAGCGGCCGCAGCCAAGGCTCCCGTGAGGGGAGACAGTGGGACGGGGAGACCCCAGAGGCACCCAGGAGTGTTGACCCCCCGCCCCAGGGGGCAGGGAGGTGTCTGTGCAGTGGAAGAGGGGGTGGGGGGGTGGGCTTCAGGAAAGCCAGGACTTGCTGGGTGGGCGGGGCTGGTGGACCCCGGCTCTGCCCTCCTCACACCCACGGGGACCCAGGTGGCTGACCTGCCACTGGGTTGTATCACCTTGCACAAGGTTTTAAAAAACGGAGCCTACGTTTTAAAATCATGCGACTCCCCAGGAGGAGCCTAGACTTCCGACTCTTGAAACAGCTGTGCCCATGTTCACTGAAGGGTCCCAGGTTCGGTACCAGCCAAGGGCATGGGCCCGGGTTGTGGGCTCGATCCCCAGTCGGGGGGCGTGCAGGAGGCAGCCGATCCATGATTCTCATCATTGATGTTTTTATTGATCTCAGAGAGGAAGGGAGAGGGAGTGAGATAGAAACATCAGTGGTGAGAGAGAACCATGGATCGGCCGCCTCCTGCACGCCCCCCGACTGGGGATCGAGCCCACAACCCGGGCCTGTGCCCTGACCGGGAATTGAACCGTGACCTCCTGGTTCAGAGGTCGACGCTCAACCACTGAGCCACGCCGGCCGGGCTCGCCTTCTGAATTCCGGCTTCCGACAGAGGGAAGGCCACCTCTCAGACGACCCCCCTGCAGACGGCTCTCCTTTGGGGAGACCTGTCTTCTCCCCTCCCCTTTGGCCTAAAGTGCCAGCCAACCAGGTGTACATGCGCCCCTGAGCCTTCATGAGCGACACACACAACTGGAAGGGCCGTTTCAGCCTCCGGGGAGAGTGCCTGGGCCGTGACCCCGGGGACGGGACGACTGCTGCGGGGTCGATGAGGATGGCCAGGCGCGAGGTATTCAGAGTCCAGGCCGGACCCTGCCCTCCGGCTCGGTAGCCAGCCTGCCGCCACGCTCACTTCTCCCGCCATCACTCCTCCCTCTTCCGCACGGAGGCCCGGCCAGCGTGTCCTTGTCCGGCGCCAATCTGTCACCGCCTGGAGCAGCTCGGTAGTCCGCCAACACCCATTCATCATCCGTCTTCGCCGAGAGCGAGGCGATGAGATCATGGACCAGGGCCGGTGGGTTTTGATGGAGAATAAGCCGGAAAAGCAGGAGCTTGAGTCGCTGATGGAGCAAAATGGCTCAGGAGCGGGCTGGCGGGATGCGGGGGGGAGGGTGTTAGGGGGCAGCTCAGGGGCTGGGGGGGGGGGCCCTGGTTGGAGGGGACCAGGGCCCGGTGGACGAGAGTAAAGGCTTCCTCCTCCCCTAAGCCAGGCTGTAGGGTCCCTTCTGGGCTGGAGAGGCCCTCAGGGTCATCCCGGGCCGGGGCTCCTCCCAGCCTGGGGCTCCCAGTCTCCACCTGGGAAGCAGCGGAGGGGTGGGTGGGAGGAGGGCACACAAGGCCTTTATGGAGATGGAGGGGCCTCAGCGCATTTCCAGTCACTCATTTCACAGCGGAAAAGGGAGGACTGGGACCAGCCACCCAGCCATGGTCACCGGAGGGTCTGAGGTCAGAACTGGGGCCCACACGGCCGCCCCGCTTCCGCAAGAGCCTGTGGTCACAGGCGTGTTTGGACTTGGATCAGAAAGCCGAGGGGAGCCGAGCAGTGTCTGACCAGAGAGGGCCAGAGGGTGGGCGGAGGCTGCAAAGCAAAATCAGAGGGTGTGCAGGGCGGGTGCAGAGGCCACAGGGGAGACCGAGGCCGAGGCTGGAGGGAGGCCCGGCACCGGCCGAGAGGGCGTCTCTTCCCCGCGCCGGCTCCTCTGCGCCCGCAGCGCTCGGTCCTGGGGCTCGGCCCGGATGCTTCGGACCGCGGGGGCCGGTGCAGTGCCGCCGGAGGGAGGCTCCGTGACCCCGGCCGCGGTCCTCTCGCCCCGCCCAGGCCCGGAGGGCGCGCTGCTGGGCCTCCGCCACGAGGTGGCGCCGACGCGCCGAGGAAGCCGGGCAGCGGGTCCCGAGCCGCCTCCGAGGAAACAATGCGGCGCCTCCCCGCGTAGCGCGGCGCGGGCCGGACGCGGACACCCGAGCGCACGGGCGGCGGGGCGGGCCGGGCGCCGTCGCCGAGAGCCATGGGCGCCGAGCGGCGCCGGGTCGGGGAGCGGCGCGGGCCGGAGGCGCGGGGGCCCAGGGCGCGGGCCGGGGGCCGCCTGTAGCCGGCACCGAGGGCGCGGGCCCGGGATGAGGGCGCCCGCGGCGGGGAGCCCGTCTGCGCGCGGCGCCGTCCCGCCCAGCGAGCGAGCCCGAGCGGGCACACGCGCGGCCGGCGGCCTGGGGGCGCGCCGCCTCCCGGCGCCCAAAATGTGAAGCGGGGACAGCGGAGACGCAGAGACGGCCCGGCCGGGCGCCCTCGCCGCCCCCGGCAGCCGCGCTCCCTCCCCCGCCCGCCGACCCCGCGGCCCCGACCCCGCCTCGCTCGGACTCGGCTTCGCCCGCAGCGGGTTCGCGGCCCGGACGCGGCGGGACAGGCCCGGGACGGGGCGCGCGGCCTCGCCCGGGCTCCTCGCTCCCCGCCCGCACGAGTTTGAACGATGATCACAGTCAACCCCGATGGGAAGATCATGGTCAGAAGATGCCTGGTCACCCTGAGACCGTTCCGGTAAAGTTCCCCGGGGCGCGCGGGGTCAGCCCCCGCCGGGGTGCGTGCCGGTGGCCGAGGGGCGGCCTGTGCGACCAGCCCTGGCGGCGGCCGGTGGCGCCGGGGTTCGGTTCCCGCGGGGAGGGCTGTGCAGTGCTGAGACGTGTCCGAGTGGGTCTGGTTTGGAGAGGCTCCGGGTGCGAAGGCGGGGATGGCGCAGGGGGCCCCGGATTGTGGTCCTGGGCTCCTCCCCTCCCCTCCGGGCCCTGCCCCTCCTGGCGGACGCCCCGACCTGGCGTCGAAGTTCTTGGCCCCGCATCTCTCGGCCCTGGAGCCCTGGTCAGCGCTCCCCTTCTCCCGGGCCCCCCTTCAGCGAGCACTCCCCTCTCCAAGTGGGGTGTGGGCTGTCTCCAACAGGAGCCCCTGAGATTGGATTCAACCCCCAATGCGGGCAGAGGAGAGGGGGGTCAGGGGGAGCGCACTCCGGCCTGGGCTGCTGGTGAGGGTCCAGGAGCCTGCGGCTTGGGCTCTGGGAGGGGCTGAATTTGAGGGGGCCCACCCCCTGAGGTCTCCTGATGAGCAGACCTTGCTTCTTGGGGCTCCCGCCTCTCCTGCAGTTCATCCCTCCATCCCAGGCCTGTGTGCCGCTGAGGGGACCGCCCCCTGGAAGGCAGGAGCCACGGGTACCCCCACTGTCTGGGGGGTGCGGGAGGACCCTGAGGCTGGGGAAGGGGAGCGTTCAGGAGCCCTGACCTGGGTTCCCGAGGGAGCGGCACTCGGAAGGGGTCTTGCTCCGCAGGAAACCCTCTGACCTCCAGCTGACCCGGGCTGTTGGGGGGGTCCTCACCCTGTCTCATCCCGCCCCCCCCCCCCGCACCCCATCTGCCCTGCCATCCAGCCGCTGACCCGAGCTTGACGAGCTGGCAGAGCTGAAAGGGGATCCCTCCCCCCAGGCCAGGCTGAGGAACCCCGTCTCCCCGCTGCATCCCTGGGGCCCTGCCCTGGTTCTTTGAAGATCGGGGGGTGCACAGGCTTCCCTCCCCTTCCCCTCAGGGTCTCCCTGGGCCAGAGACCCGCAGCCTCCGTGGCTCTGTGTGTCCCTTCAGATGGGGCAGCCTCCAGCCATGTCGCTCCCACATGCAGTCCCCAAGGGCAGGCGCGCTGGCCTCAGGCTGGGGTCTGGCAGAGACGCAGGGAGGTGTGGGGGGAATTCTGGCTCAAGGCTAGACTCCTGCTCCTGGCAGGTCTGTGGGCCCTGGCAGCTCAGGATCCCAGCTCCCAGGGCGGCCCATGGCCGGGGAAGGGGGCGGGGAGTGAGGGAGAGGAACCCGAGGGTCCAGCCTTGCCCTCAGGCTGGGAGGACCTTCCTGGGTGTGCGACCACCTCCTCTCACACGGCCCCTCCGGCTGCGGGGGGATCCCAGGGCCTGGCCCCAGCGGGGCCTGGAGGGTGGACAGCGCGAAGCCGGGTCCCTGTGCCGTCTCGCTGTCCTCCCTGTTGTCTGCGGGGGGGAGGGGGGGGGGGAGCTCCAGGCCCCTCTGGGCGTCTGGGTGCTGCCCCTTCTCTGACTTAGTCTCGAGCAGCTTCCTTTCAGCCTGGGTGGGAATTCTGTGGCGCTTTTATTTTCTTCGGCAATGATGTGTTTTCTTTAATGGACCAGATTTTAATTAAACACTGCTCTGCCACTTTCCAACAATGGAGATTAAGATGCATAACGCCAGTCCTGCACGGAGAGACGAACACACGTGGGATTGTGGATGGGGTGGCGGTGAGAGGGCTGAGGCCTCTGGGGTGATTGGGGGGCTCCCCATGGTGAGCGTGGCTCCATGTGAGATGGGGTTCCTTAGCCTGGCCTGGGGGGGGGGGGCGGGCGGAGGGATCCCCTTTCAGCTCTGTTAGTTCATCCAGTTCTTGGATCGATTTAAAGTCCCAGAGCAGCCGGTCAGCATGGCCCAGTTCAAGAGGTCACGGGTCGATTCCCGGTTCGATACCCAGGTTGTGGGCTCGATCCCCACCGGGGGGCGTGCAGGAGGCCGCTGATCAATGATTCTCTCTCATCATTGATGTCTCTCTCTCTTTCTCTCTCTTTCTCTCTCTCTTCTCCCTTCCTCTCTGAAACCAATAAAAAAATATATTTTTAAAAAAGATAAAATCCCAGAACAGCTGCCGCCTCTGGCCACCCCAGGACTATGCGGGGAGCGCAGTTCTCCTGTTTGGGCCCAGGACCTGGAACGGAAGCTGCAGGGGCCGGGGCTGGGGACCTGAGGGTGGCTCCCTGCTGTCCCGGCCCGACGTTGGTGCCGATGTTGGTGCTGGCACCGGGTAAATAGCCGGTCACTGGGTGTTGAGCTTGAACAGCCCGCTCTCCGGACCTCTGCGACAGCACACGCCCGCGTGACACCCACAAACAGGGGTTGGCTCACACTGACCAGGCCCCGGCACGGACTGATCAGCGACCCTGTGCCTGCTGGTGACGATGGGGGGCAGGGAGCGTCTGGGCCCAGAGGGCGCCACTCGGCCCTGCCCTGCTAGATCTTGCCGCCCGGTAGTGAGGGGGGCACACCCCGCCCCCTTGAACGGGATAAGGCGGTGGTCGCACACCCAGGACGGACTGCCGCGGCCAGGCCTGTGCCCAGGGCCGAGCGGGCCAGGCTGGATGGCCTCCGGGTGGGTTTCGCCTTGCCCTCTGGCTGGCCCCGGTCCGGCCGAACCCGTCTACACGGATGGTTCTCAGACTCCAGCGGGTCTCAGCGTGGCCGAGAGCTCAGAAAGCACAGTGCCCCCCCCCCCGCCCCGCCCTGAGTGTCTGACCAGTAGCCCCAGGGGCAGCTCAGGGACTTAGCCTCCCGCGTCTCCACGCCGATGCCGTGGTCTGGGGACCACGCTCAGGGCCTTGGCTGAGGAGCCTGACCTCCGGCCTCGGTGTGCGTCCTTGGCCCTCACGGCGTGCGGCAGCTCCGCGGTTCCTCGTGGTGGAGCTGTCTCTCCTGTGACGATGGGAGACCTGGCCGAGCTCGGCCCTGACCTGCCCCTCCCCCGGCCACCCCCCGCTTTGTGCAGCCAGTGGGGCGGCCTCACTGACGCCCTGTTCTCCCCGCAGGCTCTTCGTCCTGGGCATCGGCTTCTTCTCGCTCTGCTTCCTGATGGCGTCCCTGGGGGGCCAGTTCTCCGCCCGGCGCCCGGGGGACTCCCCGTTCACCATCCGCACAGAAGGTAGCTCCTGGGGAAGGGGCATCGGGAGTCGGTGCGCGTGTTTGTGGGGGAGGACGGAGGCCTGCGAGCCCCCCAGAGTGAAGGGCCCTCCGGGGCCCTGTTCCAGGCATCCTGCCGCCTCGCCAGTGGACGTGTGGGGGAGAGGGGCCTCGGCTGGGGCTGTGGGACCTCTGCTGCATGGACCTGGTCCCGGCTGCGGTCGCCCCTCTCCTCTCGCCCGGGCTCTCAGCCAGGGGAGGTCTCTGAGCCGCGTCGCCCAGTCGCCCAGGCGTCGGAAGAGCTGCCTGTGTTGCTTCGTTAGTGGGAGGGGGAGGGGGAGAGGAGGGATGTGCCTCCGGCGTCTGAGGTCCACGCTCTCTGTGCCTGTGGCCCAGGCTGTGGCCACGGCAGGGGGCAGGGGGCAGGCCCGTCGGGGCTCGTGTGCCCTCTCTGAGCTCCCGGGCACAGTCGGGGTCCCACGGCTCTTTGCCCGCGTGCTGCTTGCCAGGCAGTGGACGGAGGTTCAGAGCGTGGGCCTTGGGGATGGCGGACCCGGCTCGTACCCCGCTCCCCGTCGGCCTGCTGTGTGCCGCTGGCCGTTCAGAGAGGAGAGCAATGGCCGTGTTCGGGTGGGGTGAGGGGGGCTCACGCAGCACGTGGTGCGATGGGTGGTGCCCGGCAGCCTCCTCCCCAGGCGGGCTGCTCCTTCCTCCTGTCCAGGGCGCCACCGCGGCCTCGGTCAGCCGCGGGAAAGGGGAACAGGGCCAGTGGGGAAACTGAGGCAAGTGGGCTTTCCCTGCCCCTCTGGGACGGCTCTCTTTTAAGAACATCCTCTCCCCTCCCCTCTGGCTCAGCTGACTGGCTCCCCTGTCCTGTCATCGAGGGGGTCCTCAGGGGGCACTCACTGTGCCTCTGTGCCCCGTTACACTCATCCCCTCGCTTTCATCCACCCCTTCATCCACCGCGGCCGGCGGGAGTGTCAGGTGTATTAGCCATCCTCGCCCGCGGGTAGTGAGTTGATCCCGCCTCTGGCTCGCAGAGACTGCTCCCCCCCCCAACCCCCGCCTTTCTTCCCTCCCCCGATGGGGGGTGACACATCTGCTTCCGGGACTGAGCGAGGAGCGTTCAGAGTCATGCTGATGGGCCCAGCCGGCCGCTGCACCAGCCCCGGCACCAGCCCCGGGCACATGCGGGCGGAGCTGAGTGTGAGGTGGGACGTTCAGACGAGGGGCCGAGGAGGTGCCGGGGTTCCTGTGCCGGAGACGCCAGGATCGCGGCGGGAAGGGCGGCCGGGCCAGCTGTGAGGGTGCTCTGGGGGAGAGCGTGGGGGACACTGGAGGTCACCTGACCCGCCCCCGGAAGGGCCCTCCTGCCTCCTCCCGCTCACCCCCTCCCCCAGAACGTCAGGACCCCGACTCTAATACGCAGAGTCCCTCCCGCTGTTGACACGTTCTCTAGTCCGGGGAGGATGTGACAGACACCTCATCCCACGTTCCGCACACTCACCAAGGCGTCGGGCGCAGGGAGGAGGCTGCGGGAGCCGAGCTCGGGGGAGTCTAACCCGATTCCCCACCGCAGCCGGCCTGGCGGGGCCCAGGGCCGTGTCCTCCCTCCCAGCCCAGCCCCACCTGCCTCCTGCCTCCGGCCCTTCGGCCCCTTAAGGACTTCACCTCCTCCTGACGACAGGGGATGCGATGTTGTGTCTGAGGCCCTTGTCTTACCTGCTGAGGGGCTCCTTCAGTTTCCGGGGGCACTGGGGAAGGGTGGGGGGACGAGGGAGGACGGAGAGGCGGAGGAACAGAGCTCGTGTCTGGAGAGGAGGGGCCGGTGGACAGTCACCCCGTGTGTGAGTGCGAGGGGCCCCGTGGACCTGGCGTCCCAGCTGCTCGTTACACGGAAATGGGTGACGTGTGAGCTCTGCGCTGTGGCACTGGGGCCGCGCAGTGAACGCATTTCAATGTCACTGACGCCAAGCGCGGCGAGGCGACTCCGGGCAGCGCGGCAGGCCTCGCTCTGCGGACAGTCCCCGGTGGTGGCGTCCAGGGAGCCAGTCACATGGGCGGGGAGGGCGGCCGGAGCGGCGGCATGAAGCCGGCTCCCCCTGCCTTGTCCGGAGCAGATCACGTGGGGCTGCCTTCTGAGGCCTCAGGAGCTCCGGGGTCCCGCGCCATCGGTGGGCAGCGAGAGCAGCCCCTGGGCCCCAGCAGCTGGGGAGGGGGCTCGGGTCTGGGTCCCGGCGATGGGGGTGGCCTGGCGGACCCAGCGGCAGGAGAGGGGCCCTGTCTCTTGATGCTCACTCCCCTCCTCCCTCCCGATGCCCATGCCCATGAGCCGCAGGGCCTTTCCTGCCCCCCATGGAAGGACCGGAACGTGGCTGTCCTGGAGCACCCCTGGAGCGGGGACTGGTGGAGAGGGGGTGCACGTGGCCGGCCCAGCTGCCTCACCCGCCAGGGGGACCCTGAGTCGGGTCCACACCTGCTGGTTCACCCTTTGTTTTGGGGTCTGCTTCTGAGGACCCCAGCCTGAGGTGCCCCCACCCTTCCCGGAAACCCCAGAAGCTTCGGGGAGTCCACTGACGGCTCACTTGTCTCGAGAGACTCAGAGCGGGGTCCTCGGGGCCGCAGGGGGCTGAGCTGGGAGCAGCGCCCGGAATGGGCGCCTGTGGGCCGCGTGGAGGGCGGTGTCAGACCTTCGCAAGACTCGTTGGGAAGGAGGCGAGGCCTGCGCTCCCACCGGGCACGTGTGGCGCTGACGGGAGGGGGGGGGGTGATTAGGAAGGAAACTGCGGAGACCCCCGGCTGGTGGATGCGATCTCGGCTGACGCACCTCGTTTTCATTCATTTTATTCTTCGCAAGGTCTCCCCTGCCCCTCGGCCCTGGACTTGGTCTTTGGGAACCCGGAGACCCGCCTGAGAGCCAGGACACGTGCTGGATGGTCCTGCAGGGGGTCTGGGCGCCAGCGGGAGGGATGCGGGCGGCGAGGGGACGCGGTCCTGGGCCCCACGTCCTAGAGGTTCGAGTGGCGGATGGAGACCAGGGCCCGGGAACGTGGAGGTTCAGGTGCGGGGTGCATGGAAGCCGGATCCACAAGTTCGTGCGGAGCTTGGCGTCGGGGGCCTTTGAGGTACCTGCCCCACTCCTGGGCCTTCTCTGCCATCCCCCAGGCCGAGGTTACGGCTAAGCTCGATTCTGCTGAGGCCAAGCTGAGGCCCAGAGAGGCTGAAAGGTTTCCCAGTGCCACACAGCAGGGCTGGCTCCCGCCTGCAGGTGACGGGCGGGGCAGGCTCCCTCCCCTGACCCGTCCTCTTCCTGGGGAGACAGGAGTGGGGCTGGGGTCTGAGCCACCTCGGCCTGGAGACCAGGCGGCCTCAGGCGGCCCCAGGCTGCTGGGGCGTCCTCTGACTGACCCCCCTCTGCCCGCAGTGACGGGGGCGCTGGAGTCCCGGGGTGTCCTCCGCAAGATGAGCGACCTGCTGGAGCTGATGGTGAAGCGCGTGGACGCGCTGGCCAGGCTGGAGAACAGCAGCGAGCTGCACCGCGCGCCCGGGCACGGGCATGGGCACGGGCACTTGGCCCTGGACAGGTGAGGGGCACGGAGCGGGGGAGGGGGGGGCCCCGGTGTGCAGCCTCAAAACGCACTCCTAGAGCTCAGCGGGGGGGAGGGGGGCGGGGGAGCAGCCGGACACCCCCTTTTTTTTATTCTGGAGAAACTGTAATGCCGAAGCCGGTTTGGCTCAGTGGATAGAGCGTCGGCCTGTGGACTCAAGGGTCCCGGGTTTGATTCCGGTCAAGGGCATGTACCTTGGTTGTGGGCACATCCCCAGTGGGGGGTGTGCAGGAGGCAGCTGATCGATGTTTCTCTCTCATCGATGCTTCTAACTCTCTATCCCTCTCTCTTCCTCTCTGTAAAAAAATCAATAAAATATATTAAAAAAAAAAAAAAGAATAAGATCCCCGCGGTCATGCAACCCAGGGCGCCTTTCTGCGTCCCCAGATTCGACAGCGTTCACGTCGTGTCACGTCGGTGCCCGTCTTTCCTCCTTTTTAAGAAAACATCCCGGGTGGGAGCGGAAGGGCCCTTGAGCTGCTTCCCCGGAGACGAGTGCTTTCCTGGACTCGGAGCCAGGCTTCCAGAGCCTTCTAAGTGCTCTGCCCCTGCGCCTCGCACACCCGCGCTCCGGCACAGGGCGCGGGGTCTCGGTCCCCGCCCCCCCTCCCGGCAGTTTGGAGCTCTGTCCATTTTTTTTTCTTTTTTTAAGTATTGTTTTATTGATTTCAGAGGGGAAGGAGGGGGGGGGAACATCACCCCTGGGAGTCCTGCCCGCCCTCCCCTGGTGCGGCTGTGGGGGCGGCGCCGGGCCCGCCAGCCCCGGGAGATGAGCGGCGCCCGACCGTCCGCTCCTGGGAGGCGGGTTTGCCGTGTGCTCTCGCTGCTGGGGAATCACCGACACCGCGACGCCCTTTGGGAAAAGCTATCCCTCGGCCGGTGTCATTTGCTGAAAGTGTTTCCTGCTGAAAACTGTGTTTGAAATCCACACTTAGAGCAATTTGCAGGAAAGCTCCGTCTCGGCCAGTGTGGTGATGTAAAAGCCAGAGTCCCGGGCATCTCCGAGGAGAGAGGCGGGAAGGGAGAGGGAGAGAGACGGAAACATCCATGATGAGAGAGAATCATCCACCGGCTGCCTCCTGCTCGCCCCCTACAGGGATCGAGTCCGCAGCGTGGGCCTGTGCCCTGACCGGGAACCGAACCGTGACCTCCTGTTCATAGGTCGACGCTCAACCCCTGAGCCACGCTGACCGGCCCGCCAGAGTCTTAGAAGTTTACATAGAGGCACCTTCAGTGTGTGTCCGGGTGTCTTCCCGGCCGGCCTGCCCCTCCCTCCCTGCCTGCCCTCCATCTCCTGGGGGGGGGTGTGTGTGTGTGTGTGTGTGTGTGTGTGTGTGTGTGTGTGGGAGCACACACCATTTCCCAGCTCCAGTCAGGGAAATAGCGACCATCCATCATGGCCCGCAGAGCCCGCCGAGCCCGCCGAGCCCGCCGCAGAGCCGTCCGTCTCGGGCAGTTGCTCTGGCTCCGGAGAGAGAGCGGGCGGCTCCCGGGCTTGCTCCCTCCTCCCCGCATGGTGGCTGGGCTGACTCTGGGACCCTGGGCGCCTCCACCCGGACGCCCGCTGCCGTGGGCGCAGAATCGGGAGCACGGTCGCACCCTCGACCTGGCAGTTCATCCCGGGACTCCGTCTTAGGAAGACTTCGCTCCGGGGCCAGTTGGTGACACGGAGCTCATTGTGGCCTGTGTAACGGCGCCAGGAAGTTTGAGCCCGACTTCGGGGAGGAGGAGGTTAGACACGGACGGCACCTCCCTCGGCGGGCGTAGGCAGCCTCGCCAGACAAGTGTGTTGATGGGGAAAGGCAGGGTGTTTTTTTTCCTTTTTTAATCCTCACCAGAGGATATGTTTTTGTTGACTTTAGAGAGAGAGGAAGAGAGAGAGAGAGGAGCGAGAGAGAAACATTGATGTGAGAGAAACATGGATCAGTTGCCGCTGTGAGGGCCCTGGCCGGGGATCAAACCCGCCACCTGCGTATGTGCCCGCACTGGGAACTGAGCCCTCAGCCTTTCGGTGTAGGGGGACGGCGCTCCAACCGAGCCACCCGGCCAGGGCAGACGTGCGGGGATTTTAATGGTAAGGGAACATGTGAAAAAAGCAGTTATGTAATTATAGGGGTGGGTTATATAGTGTGTGAAACTGAATAGAAAGAAAACACTGCAGAGAAGACGGCAGAAAGGAGATACGTCAAAATTCCTGTCTGTGGGGAATGAGATAAGGGTTTTTGTTTTTTTTTTATGTATTTGTATTGATTTCAGAGAGGAAGGGAAAGGGAGAGATAGAAACATCAATGATGAGAGAGAACCGTTGATTGGCTGCCTCCTTCATGCCCCCCACTGGGGATTGAGCCCACAACCTGGGCATATGCCCTTGACTGGAATTGAACCCGGGACCCTTCAATCTGCAGGCCGACACTCTATCCACTGAGCCAAACTGGCTAAGGTAAGATAAGGGTTTTTGTGTTTTTTTTTTAAATTTTTGTTTTGAAAATAAGCTTTATTTAAAAACTCAAAAATTGCCAAAACCAGTTTGGCTCAGTGGATAGAGCATCGGCCTGCGGACTGAAAGGTCCCAGGTTCGATTCCTGTCAAGGGCATGTACCTCGGTTGTGGGCACATCCCCAGTGGGAGGTGTGCAGGAAGTAGCTGATCGATGTTTCTATCCCTCTCCCTTCCTCTCTGTAAAAAATCAATAAAATATATTTAAAAAAACAACAACTCAAAAATGCTTCTACACATCCCCAGCCCAACTCCAGCTCTGTTCCAACCAAAAGTGGGAAGATATCTATCATCTATCTATTATCTATTATCTATTATCTATCTATCTGTCTATCTATCTATCTATTATTTATCTATCTATCTATCTATCTATCTATCATTTATCATCTATCTATCATCTATCATCTATCATCTATCTACCATCTATCTATCAACTACCTATTGCCTGTCTATCATCTATCTATCTATCTGGCACATGTATGCATATTTCCTGGTGCGGACAGAGGAGTCATCTCAGTTCTTGCTGGGGGAGGGGCTGGCAGGCCGTGGTCATCTGTCCGGAGCCCCTACAGCACCAGGGGCTCTGGATGGGGGTGAAGAAGGGCCGAGAAGGGAGCAGTGAAAACGCAGGGGAGGGGGGTTCCCCGTGTCTGCGGGCACCTGGGTGCGGGAGTCTCCGTGTTTTTAAAGGAAAGCGCTCAGTTTCATAATAAAATAACAACTCCCAGCAGGCACGTTGGCCAGCTGTGCAGAAATCGATACCCCGTTAATTGAATGTAACCCTCGTAAATCATGGGAGGAGCTGGAATTTACCCCTCCTTCCCCGGGCGTCCTGGGCGCTAGCTCCTCCAGGGTCGGAAGGCCGGCTGGGTGGGTGATCGCCTCGAGGGCTGGCCAGAGCCCGGCGTGGCTTTCTTTTCCTTGTGATCCGGGGGGGGCGGGTTGTGGTGCTTAGTAGGCGTGCAGAAAGCTCTCACGCCAGGTCGCGCCGAGAACACAGACTATTGTGCGGCTGCAGTGGGCGGAGCCGGCGGGCCCAGTTCCCTCCGTACCGAAGGGGCGGGCCTGCAGGTCCTGAGGTCCCATCGAGCTCAGAGCTCCTGGGATTTGGGCGAGCTCCCTCCCGAACCCGGGCAGGTTCTCCAGGCTCCAGTGCCCCACGGAGGGCCATGGGAAGGGTTCGGGCACAGCGAGGGGTGGGGCACCTGTTAGCCCTCTCCCCGTGGGGCAGGGCAGGGTGGCCTCCGCAGCGGGTGCCCGCAGATCCCCAGCCGTGGCGTTCCCCCTCGAACCCCAGCCCGGGGCTGTTTGTAGGCCGCCGTGTCTCAGTCTGATTTGGGCCACGGGGGGGGGGGGGGCACCTTTATGGGAGAGAGGGGCCTCCCCAGGTCCGCGGTTCCCAGAGGAAGGACTGGGCTCCGGCAGGGGAAGGCCTGGCCCAGGACACGGAGCCGGAGGGGACCGAGCCCGGCCTGGTTGTCTGCACAGCCCGGTGGTGCTGAGAGCCGGGCGACCTCGTGACTGCCACGTGGGGGGCGGGGGAGGGTTGGGATAGCCGTGTGCCCCTGAGCCAGCCACTCAGCCTTGCTGCGCCTTGCTTTCCTCGTCTGTACAATGGGGCCATTGCAAGGAATCATGGTGTGAGGAGAACGGGCGGCCAGGGAGCGCCCCCCACCCCCACCCCGGCTCTGTTACCGTCATCATCACTCGGGGAGTGCTTTCCTCACGTCCTCCCCACAGTCTGGGGGAGCCCTGCCTCCCTGGGCTGCGTCCGGGCGTCAGGGCCCCTCCCCTAGAAACACTTAAAAAGTGGATTTACCTTCCTGCGGCCGCTAAGCCTGAGACCAGGTGTGGGCAGGGCCGCGCTCCCTTTGCGGCTCTCGGAGCGTCTGTCCCAGGCCCCTGCCCTGGCCGCTGGGAGTTTCTGGGCTCAGGAGAGCACAGCTCCAGGCTGGCCCTGGCCTTCTCCCCGTGTGCGCGTCTCGGTCCAGACTCGCCCTTGTTAGAAGGACACGGTCATCCGGGAACCGGGCTCACCCCGCCCCAGGATGACCTCACGTGAACTCCCCTAATTTCATCGGAAGTGGCCCGGTTCTCACACAAGGTCACAGTTTAAGGCACTGGGGGTTAGGGCTGCAACATGTAAATGGGAGGGGGCTCCATTTAACCCCCAGCGAAAAGGTATTTTGTGGCTGTGTTGTTAGAAAGACAAACATATTAACATTACTTTTTTGTAGGTAATTCTTTAAAAAATATATTTTTATTGATTTCAGAGAGGAAGGGAGAAGGAGAGGGAGATAGAAACATCCATGATGAGAGAGAACCATTGATTGGCTGCCTCCTGCACGCCCCCTACTAGGATCAAGCCCGCAACTCAGGCCTGTGCCCTGACCGGGAATCGAACCCTGACCTCCTGGTTCATAGGCTGACGCTCAACCCCTGAGCCACACGGTCTGGGCTAACATTACATTTAAAAGGTTTCTTTGACCTACAGTTTCCTGATTGATAAGGAAATGGAGACATTTGCATGGACCCCTGAAAGCATTGTGGTGGGCCTTGGCACTGCCCCTCCCGGGCCTGATGGAGGAGGCAGCCCCCCGCCACCCTGACCCCACAGTGACCCCACCATGGCTCCAGGTTCCCCTGGGCCCCGTCGGCTGGAGGCAGCTGCAGGCCGCCCCCCACCCATCTCCCCTTTTTCTTTCCCACTGAGCCTCTCCCAGCCGTGGATGTGCTGTGGCTTGAGGTCTCACGGCATCGACTTTTATTCTCCCTCTCTCTCTCTCTCTCTTTTTTTTTTTAAAAAAAGCTTCTCAGCGACAGAGCCTAATCATACTGGATGTGAAAATAGAAAGCTGCCCGCGTGCTCCGTCCAGTGTAATAATAGTCACGCCGAGAGTTCGTGTCGGACGAGCGGAACGTGTTCCATCAGACAGCTGCCATCTGCACTATTTAAAGCCCGAGCCACTGGGGTGCTTTGTGCAGAGGCCCTGTCGTGGGAAAACTGCTGAGTCCCCCCAAAAAGAAAGGGCTCGGCTCCGCGGCTGGACTTATGCCCCAGTCTCTCGGGGGTGGGGGGTGGCGGCTGTAGGTGGGGCGTGGCAGCCTCTGTTGAGTGCCTGCTACCTGCTGAGCATCTCACATTCCGCCCGAGGTCTCAGCCTTACGACCGCTCCTCGAGGTCGTTGAGGGCGTTCGGGGTTTCTAGGAGCCGGCCCCTGAGTTCAGAGAGGTTAGGTAACTTGCCCAAGGTCACACAGCTGTCCGGCGGAGTCAGGATTTGAATCCAGGACCTCTGACTCTGAGGCCCTCATTCTTTCCAGTACACCCCCGAATAACGTGCGAGTCACTGATCCAGGGCTTGGGCAGCCAAGGGCACCCCCAGTTATTATTTCCCTCCAACGAGAGGGGCACAGGTCAGAGGGCAGTTCCTGAGGGAGTGGGAGGGGGGGACCTGAACTCACTTTTTGTGACGGATTAAAAACCATTTTACTTCTTCTCTCTTTCTTTGTTCTGTCTATATATTTTTTATTGATTTCAGAGAGGAAGGAAGAGGGAGAGGGAGAGAGAAACATCAATGATGAGGGAGAATCATTGATTCGCTGCCTCCTGCACGCCCCCCACTGGGGGTGGAGCCCGCAACCCAGGCGTGTGCCCTGGGCAAGAGAAGCATTTGTCTTTTAACTCTCTTCTCGCTCTTGTTTGTAACTCACGGAGACTTGTGGGTTGAATTCTGTCTTCCGGAAAGTCACGTTGACGTCCGAACCCCCGATCCCTAGGGGTGGGATCTGATTTGGAAATAGACACTTTGGCCCGGCCGGCGTGGCTCAGTGGTTGAGTGTTGACCTATGAACCAGGAGGTCACGGTTCGATTCCCAGTCAGGTCACATGCCCGGGTTGTGGGTTCCATCCCCAGAGGGGGGTGTGCAGGAGGCAGCCAATCAATGATTCTCTCTCATCATTGATGTCTCTCTCTCTCTCCCTCCCCCTTCTCTCTGAAATCAATATAAATACAGGGGGGAGAAGATAAAGGAAATAGGGTCTTTGCAGACGTCACTGAGTTAAGAGGACGTCCTGGCTCTGGCTGGGCTGTGACCCAGTGACGGGTGTCCCTATCAGAGGAGGACGTTTGGACACAGGAGGCCAAGTGAAGGCGGAGAGGGGGTGATGTAGCCACAGCCCAGGGTCTCCAAGCGTTGCCGCCCCTGCCTCCACCCCCTCCCTCCCCCCCCACCCCACCCCTGCTCCATCAGGAGCCCGGAGAGAAGCCTTCCCCAGTGGGCAGGTCTCCAGCCCAGAGCAGGAGGGGAGAGGGTTTTCCGGAGCTGGGAGGAGCCCAGGTGGACAAATCCTCCTCCATGGACGTAGGTCATCCCATTCTGTGGGGCAATACAGACCCAGTTCTTGTAAAGGGATAAGTAAGAGCTTAAATGCGGGGCCTGCCACGCCGGAGGACAAGGTGAGAATCAAAGGGAGCGGCGCTAATGGGCTCAGAGCGGCAGGCAGCTCCCGGGAGAGGCCCCGGGTCTTCGCCGCGCCGAGGCGGCCGGCAGAGCGAGGGCTGTCTCCGCGGGAGGCTGGCGCTGAGATCAACGCTGTGCGCTGTCCGGGGCCCTTCTCAGCGCTCCGTCGTTGTCAACACGAGGAAATGAATTCTCCCCAGATAAAGGCACGGAGTCTTGGTGGTGGGGGGAGGCCGTGACGTTTGTGGCGGTAAATACGTTTAAGGCCCTGGGGAGTGTTCATTCCCGGGACCGGACAGGCCTCCTGGAGGGTTCATAGCTGGCAAGTCCCCGGCGACTCTGGGGGGTTTATCGTGGCGAGAGGGTCCTGAGGGGGAGCTGCAGAAAGACTCCGGGCAGCGGGCGCCTGGGAAGGGGCTGTCCCCAGGAGGCCTGGATGCTGCTGTCCTGTTTGTTTTTAAATTATTTTTTATTGATTTCCGAGAGGAAGGGAGAGGGAGAGAGAGAGAGAGAGACACATCCATGATGAGAGAGTCATGGATCGGCTGCCTCCTGCGCGCCCCACACTGGGGACCGAGCCCGCACCCAGGCCTGTGCCCTGACCGGGAACGGAGCCCTGACCTCCTGGTTCATAGGTTGACGCTCAACCCCTGAGCCACGCCGTCCAGGCTGTCCTGGTTTTTGAAGGAATTTCTCAGGCTGCTTGGGCCTCGGGCACTGCCCTCTGACACACGGGCAGACACGCCTGGCACAGGCGGGCTCGGCGTGTGATGCAGTGTCTGTGCACTGGGTGGTTAGGGCCCCTCCAGCGGGGCTGGGCGGGCAGACGGCTCCGTGTCCGGGCCGGCCTCACCCGTCACTGCGTTCCCGTGCGTGGCAGGGTGGCGGCCTGTGAGCCCTGCGGTCCTGCCCTTTGCTCGCTGACAGCGTCCTGGGCAGGTCACCCGGCGGGCTCCCCGCTCAGCCCGGGTGTCTCCCCGCAGGTGGCCCCCGGGCGCCGGCCTCATGGAGCGGATCCAGGCCATCGCGCAGAACGTCTCGGACATCGCCGTGAAGGTGGACCAGATCCTGCGCCACAGCCTCGTCCTGCACAGCAAGGGTGAGCCAGGGCCCCCTCCCCCCCCTCCCCTCCTCTCCCCCTCCCCTCGGGGCCACGTACAGCCTCGTCCTGCACAGCAAGGGTGGGCCAGGGCACCCCTTCCCTGGGGCCAGTGTACGGTGGCCGGGATGGCCCCGGGGTCCCTGACTTCTC